>NC_056005.1:10775120-11084445 GCF_018446385.1 Zingiber officinale
CATTACTTTACTTTTCGTCTTCTCAGATCTTCTTTTCGGCGACCTCCTGTCCATGGTATTCTTCTTTCTTGTACCTTAGGTAATCAGTGAGCTGCTCGCCCTTTACTTTCTTTGCATTTTCTCATGGATGAGGAGTCTTTTGCCCCTGGTATACTCTAACCCACTCAAATTTTGATATCGTTGATAAAACCTACATTCCTTCTCGATACGAAATCCCTAAGAACTATCAGATCATTATTCGTTCTTCTGATGTCTATCCTCATCATCCTTCTACTAACCACATCACCTTCTTTAAGAACCAGTTAGCAGCCAATCTCCATTTTCTCATTCCCCCATTCTTGTCAGAGGTGAATTGCTACTTTAACGTCCCTCTGCAACAGCTCACCCCAAATGCAATCCATGCCTTATGTGGTATGTTCATGTTATTCCTTCTGTACATCATTGCCTCTACTCCCCGAAATTTCTTTCTGTTCTCTTACCCAAAAAATCAAAACTGGGGTTTTTCTTTTCCAATCTAGTTTGAAATCGGTGTTTTTCGAAGACATGAAGTATGATGGACGGTGAGTTGAAAGACATCCTAAGAATCACAAATAACTTTTGGTCGAACTCTAAATTTAGAATAATATTGATTCCTCAAACAATACTATTTTAAATTAACCAACACCCTCATAACACCGTGAATTTTGTATGCCACGTTAGTGGACGTATACAAATTCAACATTTGTAAAAGGAGGGTTTTAACCCATTAATTTTATTATCTTGTCAACCTAACTTTTTGACAAATAAAAATAATAGTTGGTATCATTTGGTCACACATATAATAGCAGTGACTCCGTTGGGGAGGATACTATTAGATGTGTCTATGTGTATACCATTACTTGACACTAAGTCCATTAATAAGATTATGCCCCTTCCGTTGGGGAAGATCACACGCTCTTAATTAATTTCCTATAGTCATCCAAAATGGAAGTTTGTTCTAGTGATCCACAAACAAGCTCATCCGTTATGGAGGAAGGCACTCAGAGCCAACGCGCAAGCTTGTTTGCATCACTTACAAACCAGTAATGGAGACCATGGGATTTATTTAAAAATTCCTCTCCCACTTAGTTATTTATAAATGAGGAATTTTAACTATGCTAGCCTACTAAACTTGTAAACTAACATGTTATACAATATAAAAGCAATAAATAGAAAATTTAATTTTCAACTATTATGGCTTTTATCTCTAATTGTCCTCCGTGTGTTGTCATCCCAAGCCGCCATATTTGGCCACCGCCATCGGGTCTAGCTGTCGCATCCATCGTGCTCCTAGTTCCGCTGCGCCTCTGGTCCCTAGAAGGTTCCACGCTTTGCAAGATTCGATCCATGACATTAATAGAATTTTACATTTTTGATCCTATATTCCATAAAAGGAATGTACATGTATCTAGATCAAAAAATAAAATCCTAATAAAACTAACAGCTCCTGCAGTATTTTAATACAATCATGCACACACATTAAATGCCCTTGACATGTCCAAGGGTCCAATCACACATAATAACTAAAAGCCATAATAGTTGGATCCGCATCCACAAAGTTAGCACATCCTACTATTATCCCGCCTTAAATTATGTATGACATGTACATAATTAAACTAATACCAAATACACAGAGGCAAAACCCTAGCTCTGATACCAATTGTTGGTTGCTACTCGGAAAACCTATAGGTTCCACTGTACAAAATTTTGTACAAAGGTCTGAACCTTTTCCTAGCTACCATGTGTTCTTTTAAATTAAATTTTGGATCGCCTGCGGAACTTAACACGTTTGATCCAAAACTTAATCTATTTGTTCTTTTAGGTTTTGACTTGGGTCTCCTGCGGAACTTAACACGTTCGACCCAAGTCTCCTTAAGTTATTAATTCCATTAAATATTAATTTCCATAAAAGGTTCCCAGTACTGACGTGGCGAGGCACATGACCTTCTTGGATATGGGAGCAACCACCACCGACTAGACAAAACCTTTAATAGAAAGCTAATATTTAATTTCCTAAAATAACTTTAGGTTAACCAAAGAGAACAATCAAATCACAAGGAAAATAAAGAAACAAAAGAACACAACTTCAAAAAAACATATTCGAAATACTAGAACGTAAGCCTCTTGTATTTGGTATTATTTCCATAAATAACTAGCATGATGCGGAAATAGAAATTACTAGTTATACATTGTAGAAAAAACCTCTTGATCTTCTACCGTATTCTTCTTCTAACCTCGGACGTTGTGTGGGCAACGATCTTCCAAGATGAGAAACCACCAACCACCTTCTTCTCCTCCAAGCAAGGTTCGGCCACAAAGGAAGAACTTTACCAAAGAAGAAAATCAAAATACTAACCAAGCTCCAAGAGATGCTAACTTTCTCTCCTTCTTCTTCTTCTTCTCCAAGTAGTATCCGGCCACCACAAGAACTCCAAGAAAGATGAAGTATTCGGCCACCACAAGAGGAAGAGAGGGAGAGGGTAATGGCCGGCCACAACACCAAGGAAAAAGGGAGAGAAAACAATAGAGGTTGTGTCTCATGAAGGCACCCCTACCCCTTCTTTTATATTCCTTGGCCTAGGCAAATTAGGAAATTTAATTACAATAAATTTTCCTTAATTTCCTTGACATGATTTAATTGAGAGAAATAAAATAAAATTTCCCAATTAATTTCAAGTGGCCGGCCACATCATTGGAACACAAAAGAGGACAAGTTTTAATCAACAATTAAAACTTCCTAATTTGTTTCCGGAAATTTTAAAAAATAAAATTTCTCTTTAAAATCTCTTCATGGTTAATAAAAGGAAATATCTATAATTTTAATTTTATTAACATGTGAATAATTTTAAAGAGAAAATAAAACATCTCTTCCAATCTACAAATAAGGAAAGAGATCTAATCTCTTTCTTTAATCTTTTGTAGATCTTTTACAAGAGAGATATTTTAATTTTAATTCTCTTTAAAATATATCTTCCACATAATAATAAAAATTAAAATTAAATTTATTTTTTAATTTTATTTGGCCGGCCCTACTAGCTTGGGTTCAAGTTAGGGCCGGCCACCCCAAAATATACCTAGGCCGGCCCTAGCTTGATTCCTAAGCTAGCTTGGCCGGCCCCCTTTGGGTGGGTATAGGTGGGTATAGTACTCTATAAATAAGAGGCTACGATAGGGACCGAGAGGAGGAATTGGTTTTGGTCTCCCGATAAAATTAAGCATCCCGTGTTCGCCCCGAACACACAACTTAATTTTATCAACGATAATTCATTCCACTAGAGAACTATCATTGAACTACCGCACCAATCCCAAATTACATTTTTGGGCTCCTTCTTATTATGAGTGTGTTAGTCTCCCTGTGTTTAAGATATCGAATGTCCACTAATTAAGTGAGTTACTGACAACTCATTTAATTAATGTCTAAGTCCAAGAGTAGTACCACTCAACTTTATCGTCATGTCGGACTAAGTCCACCTGCAGGGTTTAACATGACAATCCTTATGAGCTCCTCTTGGGGACATTATCAACCTAGTATCTCTAGGACACAGTTTCCTTCTATAATCAACAACACACACTATAAGTGATAGCATTTCCCAACTTATCGGGTTTATTGATTCATCGAACTAAATCTCACCCATTGATAAATTAAAGAAATAAATATCAAATATATGTGCTTGTTATTATATTAGGATTAAGAGCACACACTTCCATAATAACTGAGGTCTTTGTTCCTTTATAAAGTCGATATAAAAGAACGACCTCGAATGGTCCTACTCAATACACTCACGAGTGTACTAGTGTAATTATATAGTCAAGATAAACTAATACCTAATTACACTCGACCTTCTAATGGTTTGTTCCTTTCCATTCCGGTCGTGAGCTACTGCTTATAATTTATAGTCGATAACATCATCTTACATATGTGACACCACATACTATGTTATCTACAATATAAATTAAATGAACAACTACAAACAAATGTAGATAATTAGACCAAATGTGATTCTTTATTCATAATGAATGTTTACAAAGCTTAGGCTTTCAGTATACACTCCAACAATCTCCCACTTATACTAATGACTAAGCTGCCATATCTTCTACCATACATCGATTCCCATTCCTCCACATGCCGATCGAAGCTTTCGTAGGAAGGCTTAGTGAAAGGATCTGCCAGGTTATCCGCTGATGTAATCTTGGCGATGACAACTTCTCCTCGCTTCACGATATCTCGTATCGTGGTACTTGCGCTCTATATGTTTACTCGCCTTATGAGCTCGTGGTTCCTTCGAGTTTACAACGCCGCTATTATCACAATAAATTGTGATGATCTTGGGCAAACCAGAATCACATCTAAGTCCATTAGAAAGTTCTGAGCCATACTGCTTCTTTATGCCTCGGAGGCTGCTACATACTCGACTTCCATGGTTGAGTCCGAAGCATTGCTTAACACTCCTCCATGAAATGGCTCCACCTCCTAAAGTAAACATATAGCTTGATGTAGACTATTATCCCTATCGATTGGAAATCTGAATCTGTAACCCACGGGGAGCAAATCATCTGCTTGGTATACTAGCATATAATCCTAGTCCTTCTCGGGTACTTTAATATATGCTTTACATGTCAGTGTCCTTGTGGAGTTACTCGATATCTGCTGACCATGCCTACGACAAAACAAATATCGGTCTCGTACATAGCATTGCATACATTAGGCTTCCCTCAACCAAAAGGAACTGCTTTCATGTCCTCTATCTCTTTTGATGTCTTTGGAGACATCTCTTTAGATAAAGCTACTCCATGTCTAAAGGTAAGAAACCTTTCTTGGAATCATGCTAAACGAGCAAGGATTGTATCTATATATGAAGCTTGGGATAGACACAACATTCTTTTCTTACGATCCCTTATAACTTTGATCCCAAGAATGTGTGCACATTCTCCTAAGTCCTTCATATCAAATTGTTTGGACAATCATACCCTTACGTCTGATAATACTTTGACATTGTTGCCAATTAACAAAATATCATCTACGTATAGTACAAGAAATACCACCACGTTTCCGTTACACTTCTTATATACACAAGACTCATCCGGACTTTGAATAAATCCATATGAGTGGATTACTTCATTAAACCGGATGTTCCAAGACTTGAAGCTTGCTTCAGTCCATAAATGGACCGATTGAGCTTGCACACTAGATGCTCTTTGCCTTTTCAATGAACCTCTGGTTGCTTCATATGGATGTTCTCTTCAAGACTTCCATTAAGGAAAACATCTTGACATCCATTTGCCAAATCTCATAATCCATATGAGCGACAATAGATAAGAGTATCCGGATAGACTTAAGCATGGCTACTGAGAAAAGGTCTCCTCATAATCGATTCCCTCTTTCCGAGTGTACCCTTTCGCAACAAGCCTAGCTTTGAAGGTTTCTACCTTCCCGTCTGTCCCTCTTTTCCTTTTGTAGATCCACTTGCATCCAACGGCTTTTACACCATCGTGGTTCTCAAGCTCCCGGACTTTATTAGAGTACATAGACTCTATTTGAATTCATTGCCTTTTGCCAAGATCCTGCATCTATATCTTGGAGTGCTTCGTCATATGTTCGTGGATCGGGTTCATGTTTACCGGGACCAAGTCTGAAGACTCTCCCAAAACATGAATCTTTCAGTTGCCTTACAACCCTCCCACTACGACGAGGCACGTGGTTGTGTATCATGTGTGACACGTGTTGCGGTCTCTTGTGGTACTTCATCTTGTCTTGTTGGTCTGAAGTAGACATGTCCTCTCTAAGTTCTTCTAAAACAACTTTACTCTGGGCTTGTGATCCATTATATAGTCTTCTTCTAAAAGCTGGGCATTGGTGCTAACAATGACCTTCGGTCTTTAGAACTATAAAATAAACCACCTTTCGTTCCTTTGGGATATCCTACAAACACGCGAACTTCATGCGAGATTCTAACTTATCGGATCTGGTTTCACATGTCTGGACTACCCCATATCCGAATATGTCTTAGGCTGGGTTTCGCCCATTCCACAATTCATGGGAGTAGAAGAAGCTGATTTAGAAGGTACTAAGTTCAGAACATACACTGCTGTTTCCAGAGCATATCCCCAAAACGAATTTGGTAATTCTGAATAACTCATCATTGATCTAACCATCTCCATAAGAGTCCTATTCCTTCGTTCTGCTACACCATTCTGTTGGGGTGTTCCAGGTGCAGACAATTGGGATTGAATCCCGGCCTCTGATAAGTAATTCCTAAACTCTCCTAAGAGGTATTCGCCACCACGATCAGATCGTAGTGTCTTGATACTTTTACCTAATCGTTTTTCCACATCAGCCTTGTATTCTTTGAACTTATCAAAGCACTCGGACTTGCGGCGCATTAGGTAAATATATCCGTATCTTGAATAATCGTCTATGAAAGAGACAAAATATTCAAAACCTCCTCTTGCTTGGACAGACATAGGACCACACAAATCAGAATGAACCAATTCTAACACTTCTTTGGCTCTATACCCCTTGGCCTTGAATGGCCTCTTGGTCATTTACCTTCTAAGCAAGATTCATAAGTTGGAAAATTTTCCAACTCTAATGAACTCAAAAGTCCATCGGCTATAAGCCTCTGAATCCTACTTAAATTAATATGACCAAGTCTTAGATGCCAAAGATATGCTTGGTTCATTTTTGAAGGTTCTTTTCTCTTATTAGAATTAGAAGATGAGTTAGTTATAAATTTCCATGTTTTGCTTTGTGGAAGAAATTGGATTTAAAGTATACAAATTGCCAACTAATGCACCAGAACAGATAATCACTTTATTTCTTTTAATAACTACATCATTACTGAAAGAAACTGAATATCCATCTAAAAACAGTTTAGAAACTGAAATTAAATTCTTTCTAAAACTGGGTACATAAAGACAATTTCTTAAAACCAAATTTCTATTTCTACTAAAAGACAAGTAGACGTCTCCCACTGCAACAGCTGCCACCTTAGTAGCATTGCCCATGTAGACAGTAATCTCCCCTTCAGATAGTCGTCGGGTTTCCTGGAACCCCTGCAAGGAATTGCAGACATGATCAGTGGCTCCCGTATCTACACACCAGGTGCTGGTAGATAACACCGCTAAACATGTTTCAACAACTAGAGCATGAGATATACCTTTGTTTTGGTTCCTACGAGGACAGTCCGCCTTCCAATGTCCTGCCTGCTTGCAGATGAAGCATTTGCCCTTCGGCTTCTTCACTCCAGCTTTAAATCCCGTACTCTGAGATTTATTCACTTTCTTTGCTGAACCAGCTTGTTTCTTCTTCTTCTTTCCTTTCGGTTTAGAAGTAGAACCATTTTCAGCATAGTGAATTTGAGCATTGTGACGAAATAATCCTTCTGCTGCTTGAAGTTCTGTCAGTAGTTCCGCTAATGAATAAATCCTCTTATTCATATTATAGTTCAGGCGGAACTGCTCAAAACTTCTAGGTAGCGTTTGGAGGATCATATCGATCTGGGTTTCCCCATCAATTTCTCCTCCAAGGATCTGTATCTCGTTCAGATAAGCCATCATCTTTAGGATATGATCCCTTACAGGAGTACCCTCTTGCATGGTGGCTGTCATTATCTTTCTCATGGCTTCTTGCCTAGAAGCCCTATCCTGATGACCAAAGAGTTCCTTGAGATTGTTCATAATATCATAGGCTGTTGGTTGATCTTGATGTTGCAATACATTTGACATTGAAGCCAAAATGTAACACCGCCATCTCATCCGCTTTTACCCATTTCCTATGATATTCAATCTCCTCTTGGGTAGATTCACGATGGGTGCATCAGGACACCTCGATCAATACATATTTATAGCTTTCAAACAATGTCCCGGTTTCTTTTCCAATCTATGGAGTTTGGTCCAAAGTCTATTCTGTTGAAGTATGATGGACAGTGGGTTGAAAGACATCCTAAGAATCACAAATAACTTTTGGTCAGAACTCTAAATTTAGAATAATATTGATTCCTCAAACAATACTATTTTAAATTAACCAACACCTCATAACACCGTGAATTTTGTATGCCACGTTAGTGTGGACGTATACAAATTCAACATTTGTAAAAGGAGGGTTTTAACCCATTAATTTTATTATCTTGTCAACCTAACTTTTTGATAAATAAAAATAATAGTTGGTATCATTTGGTCACACATATAATAGCAGTGACTCCGTTGGGGAGGATACTATTAGATGTGTCTAAGTGTATACCATTACTTGACACTAAGTCCATTAATAAGATTATGCCCCTTCCGTTGGGGAAGATCACACGCTCTTAATTAATTTCCTATAGTCATCCAAAATGGAAGTTTGTTCTAGTGATCCACAAACAAGCTCATCCGTTATGGAGGAAGGCACTCAGAGCCAACGCGCAAGCTTGTTTGCATCACTTACAAACCAGTAATGGAGACCATGGGATTTATTTAAAAATTCCTCTCCCACTTAGTTATTTATAAATGAGGAATTTTAACTATGCTAGCCTACTAAACTTGTAAACTAACATGCACACACAGCACAATATAAAAGCAATAAATAGAAAATTTAATTTTCAACTATTATGGCTTTTATCTCTAATTGTCCTCCGTGTGTTGTCATCCCAAGCTGCTGCCATATTTGGCCACCGCCACCGGGTCTAGCTGTCGCATCCATCGTGCTCCTAGTTCCGCTGCGCCTCTGGTCCTTAGAAGGTTCCACGCTTTGCAAGATTCGATCCGCGACATTAATAGAATTTTACATTTTTGATCCTATATTCCATAAAAGGAATGTACATGTATCTAGATCAAAAAATAAAATCCTAATAAAAACTAAATACAGCTCCTGCTGTATTTTAATACAATCATGCACACACATATAAATGCCCTTGACATGTCCAAGGGTCCAATCACACACATAATAACTAAAAGACATAATAGTTGGATCCTGCATCCACAAAGTTAGCACATCCTACTATTATCCTGCCTAAATTATGTATGACATGTGCATAATTAAACTAAATACCAAATACACAGAGGCAAAACCCTAGCTCTGATACCAATTGTTGGTTGCTACTCGGAAAACCTATAGGTTCCACTGTACAAAATTTTTACAAAGGTCCGAACCTTTTCCTAGCTACCATGTGTTCTTTTAAATTAAATTTTGGATCGCCTGCGGAACTTAACACGTTTGATCCAAAACTTAATCTATTTGTTCTTTTAGGTTTTGACTTGGGTCTCCTGCGGAACTTAACACGTTCGACCCAAGTCTCCTTAAGTTATTAATTCCATTAAATATTAATTTCCATAAAAGGTTCCCAGTACTGACGTGGCGAGGCACATGACCTTCTTGGATATGGGAGCAACCACCACCGACTAGACAAAACCTTTAATAGAAAGCTAATATTTAATTTCCTAAAATAACTTTAGGTTAACCAAAGAGAACAATCAAATCACAAGGAAAATAAAGAAACAAAAGAACAGAACTTCGAAAAAACATATTCGAAATACTAGAACGTAAGCCTCTTGTATTTGGTATTATTTCCATAAATAACTAGCATGATGCGGAAATAGAAATTACTAGTTATACCTTGTAGAAAAAACCTCTTGATCTTCTACCGTATTCTTCTTCTAACCTCAGACGTTGTGTGGGCAACGATCTTCCAAGATGAGAAACCACCAACCACCTTCTTCTCCTCCAAGCAAGGTTCGGCCACAAAGGAAGAACTTTACCAAAGAAGAAAATCAAAATACTAACCAAGCTCCAAGAGATGCTAACTTTCTCTCATTCTTCTTCTTCTTCTCCAAGTAGTATCCGGCCACCACAAGAACTCCAAGAAAGATGAAGTATTCGGCCACCACAAGAGGAAGAGAGGGAGAGGGTAATGGCCGGCCACAACACCAAGGAAAAAGGGAGAGAAAACAATAGAGGTTGTGTCTCATGAAGGCACCCCTACCCCTTCTTTTATATTCCTTGGCCTAGGCAAATTAGGAAATTTAATTACAATAAATTTTCCTTAATTTCCTTGACATGATTTAATTGAGAGAAATAAAATAAAATTTCCCCAATTAATTTGTGATGGCCGGCCACATCATTGGAACACAAAAGAGGACAAGTTTTAATCAACAATTAAAACTTCCTAATTTGTTTCCGGAAATTTTAAAAAATAAAATTTCTCTTTAAAATCTCTTCATGGTTAATAAAAGGAAATATCTATAATTTTAATTTTATTAACATGTGAATAATTTTAAAGAGAAAATAAAACATCTCTTCCAATCTACAAATAAGGAAAGAGATCTAATCTCTTTCTTTAATCTTTTGTAGATCTTTTACAAGAGATATTTTAATTTTAATTCTCTTTAAAATATATCTTCCACATAATAATAAAATTAAAATTAAATTTCTTTTTAATTTTATTTGGCCGGCCCTACTAGCTTGGGCATCATACCTAGGCCGGCCCTAGCTTGATTCCCAAGCTAGCTTGGCCGGCCCCCTTTGGGTGGGTATAGAAGGTGGGTATAGGTGGGTATAGTACTCTATAAATATGAGGCTACGATAGGGACCGAGAGGAGGAATTGGTTTTGGTCTCCCAATAAAATTAAGCATCCCGTGTTCGCCCCGAACACACAACTTAATTTTATCAACGATAATTCATTCCACTAGAGAACTATCATTGAACTACCGCACCAATCCCAAATTACATTTTTGGGCTCCTTCTTATTATGAGTGTGTTAGTCTCCCTGTGTTTAAGATATCGAATGTCCACTAATTAAGTGAGTTACTGACAACTCATTTAATTAATGTCTAAGTCCAAGAGTAGTACCACTCAACTTTATCGTCATGTCGGACTAAGTCCACCTGCAGGGTTTAACATGACAATCCTTATGAGCTCCTCTTGGGGACATTATCAACCTAGTATCTCTAGGACACAGTTTCCTTCTATAATCAACAACACACACTATAAGTGATAGCATTTCCCAACTTATCGGGTTTATTGATTCATCGAACTAAATCTCACCCATTGATAAATTAAAGAAATAAATATCAAATATATGTGCTTGTTATTATATTAGGATTAAGAGCACACACTTCCATAATAATCGAGGTCTTTGTTCCTTTATAAAGTCAGTATAAAAGAAACGACCTCGAATGGTCCTACTCAATACACTCCGAGTGTACTAGTGTAATTATATAGTCAAGATAAACTAATACCTAATTACACTACGACCTTCTAATGGTTTGTTCCTTTCCATTCCGGTCGTGAGCTACTGTTTATAATTTAAATGATAACATCATCTTCTGTATGTGACACCACATACTATGTTATCTACAATATAAATTAAATGAACAACTACAAACAAATGTAGATAATTAGACCAAATGTGATTCTTTATTCATAATGAATGTTTACAAAGCTTAGGCTTTCAGTATACACTCCAACAATCTCCCACTTATACTAATGACTAAGCTGCCATATCTTCTACCATACATCTGATTCCCATTCCCTCCACATGCCGATCGAAAGCTTTCGCCGGAAGGGCCTTAGTGAAAGGATCTGCCAGGTTATCCGCTGATGTAATCTTGGCGATGACAACTTCTCCTCGCTTCACGATATCTCGTATCAGGTGGTACTTGCGCTCTATATGTTTACTCGCCTTATGAGCTCGTGGTTCCTTCGAGTTTGCAACTGCACCGCTATTATCACAATAAATTTTGATGATCTTGGGCAAGTCCACTGATCGATCCAGCACTTGGTTTTTGCCCAAAACCAAGTCCCAAGCCTCTCAAACCAACATCCGGTCAACCTTGACCTGTTGATACATCATGCCTAGCATCTGGTCACTCCTTTGACCTGCTAGGACTTCCCACCAAGTGTCTGGTCATTCCCTTTGACCCACTTGGACTTTACTCGTCGTGCCAAGTATCCGGTCACTCTCTTGTCCTACTTGGACTTCCACCAGATGTCTGATCATCCTTGATCCATCTGGATTTTCCCTTGCCTGGCTTCACTCACCAGGACTTTCACCTGGCTTCACTCACCAGGATTTCCTTCTGCCTAGCTTCACTCACTAGGACTTTCACCTGGCTTCACTCACCAGGATTTCCAATTTTCCTAGCTTCACTCACTAGGACTTTCACCTGGCTTCACTCACTAGGATTTCCAATCTGCCTAGCTTCACTCACTAGGGCTTTCCTTCTGCCTGGCTTCACTCACCAGGACTTTCACTTCTGCTGCCTAACATACCAGTTAGGACTTCCTAGTCAGGTATCCGGTCACTCTTGACCTACTTGACTCTCCTTCAATCACACTGATCAATCCCTGATCAGAATCTCCCCACATGAACAACTGCACCTGCATTGTCCATGTGTCTACATGTATTGTCAAACATCGAAACTATGACCAAGACCCAAGCTTGGTCAACTCAGTCAACCTTGACCTAAAGGATATTGCACCAACAATCTCCCCCTTTTTGATGTTTGACAATACCTTTAAGTTAGGACCATTCTGAGTTAAGCTAGTCCCATAGCCTTAACTCCATTCATGCCAAAAGTATGAATGTTGGTTCCCTTCATTCTCCCCCTATGAGCTCCCCCATAGGTAATGAAAGCCTAGCTTAAATCACACATTCTCCCCCTATTGGCACACATCAACCCATCTTTGAGCACACATCAACCCATGCCTCAATTTTAGGCACACTTCGACAAATGCCCCATTGTTGAAAACTCTCCCCCTGAAGAGTTGTTCATCGTTGTTCACAACTTCACTCGTTGTGGTCAACACGATAATGAAGGTCTCATACCCTTCATTAACCTTAACCCTACATTCTCCCCCAATGTAGGCAAATGCCCATCCTTGAGCATTATCCACTTGAAGCCACTTGAACAATGAGGATATCCACTCCCCATTAAAGTTCAAACGCTCAACCTTGAGCATGTTCTTAACGGAAGGTTGACCACCTTCCAAGGTTCATGAAAAATAATTTTTATGTCTTTAAAGAGTCCCTCCCCCTAAAGACATGGTGGTAACTTCTGTCATTGCACCAACAATGACTTGGAATTCCTAAACCTTTAGGAAACCCAAATTTAGAAGTTTTGAGGTTCAAATATTCAAAATTTGAAACAAACCTCAACCTAAACTTCAACGAAGTCTTCCTTAACCATTCCATCCTTGTTTTCAACACGAAAACACCCTTGTATTGTATAAAAATGTATTTTAGGGGTTTGGAATGGTTGCATAGACTAACCATGGTTCAAAGATGCTGAAATCAGGCCTTCCCAGCCAAAATCAGCAACTTGGATCGATTGGAGTTGGGATCCAATCGATTGAACCTTTCTGAATCGATCCACTGATCGATTCAGACTACCTGGATCGATCGGCTGATCGATCCAGCGAGTTTCTGCAGGAGACTTGCCTTCTGAATCGATCCACGGATCGATTCAGGCACTCCAATCGATCCATGGATCGATCGGAGCTCTGATAGTTGCTGAAATTCCATTTCAGTCAACTTCAGAAACCCCTAGAAAATTCTACAAAAATCCAAAAATCATGAGATTTCGTGTAGACATTATTTAGGGCATATACTATCAAAGAAAAATAGTTTTCTATGAAAATACTTCATATTTTCAAAGATTGACACAAACTTGAAAACTTGCAAAAATCTTAGTGTTTTCTTCAAGTTTGTGTCTAACTATTCAACGGTGATTACTATCAAAAGATAGCCTTCACCAAGGTTTTTCAAAAACATTTTAAAAACCTTTTAAAAACCAATATCCCATCATGTTCCTTGGGCTTAATGCACATGACTTGTGTTAGTGCAATATCCCTCAGGTCAAGGTTGACCTGGGTAACCAAGCTGAGTCTTGGTTTGGGTTTAGATGTTTGACAATAAGATATTGATTGAAGAAGAGTCAAGTAGGTCAAGGTTGACTGGATACTTGACTGGGAAGTCCTAACTGGGATGTTAGGCAAAATGAAAGTCCTGGTGAGTGAAGCCAGAAGGAAAGTCCCGGTGAGTGAAGCCGGGAAGATCTGGAAGCACAAGGAAGTCCTAGTGAGTGAAGCTAGGCGGATGGAAATCCTGGTGAGTGAAGCCGGTGAAAGTCCTAGTGAGTGAAGCTAGGCGATGGAAATCCTGAAGTGAAGCGGTGAAAGTCCTAGTGAGTGAAGCTAGGCGGATGGAAAACCCAGTGAGTGAAGCCGGTGAAAGTCCTAGTGAGTGAAGCTAGGCGGATGAAAACCCTAGTGAGTGAAGCTGGGTGAAAGTCCAGTGAGTGAAGCCGGGCAGGGAAAATCCAGATGGATCAAGGATGATCGGACATCCGGTGTGGGAAGTCCAAGTAGGTCAAAGGATTGTTGGATACTTGGCATGAAAGAAAAGTCCAAGTAGGTCAAAGGGTTGACCGGATACTTGCAGAGAAAAGTCCAAGTGGGTCAAAGGATTGACCGGACACTTGGTAAGGGAGTCCTAGCAGTCAAGGGAGTGACTAGATGCTAGGCATGACATACCAACAGGTCAAGGTTGACCGAATGTTGGTTAGGATGTTTGGGACTTGGTTTTGGACAAAAACCAAGTGCTGGATCGATCCGTGGATCGATCCAGGCTCGATCGATCGGTGGATCGATCCGACTGTTCCAACAGGAAGCTTCGGATCGATCCGTGGATCGATCCGAGGTCCCAATCGATCGGTGGATCGATTGGGGCCTTTCGCGCGATAGCGCTGGATCGATCCGTGGATCGATCGGAGCGTCTGGAATGCTCGGATCGATCCGTGGATCGATCCAAAGCCTCCCGATCGATTGGGAACATTCGAATCGATCGGGATCCGACCGTTGGCGTCGTTTATAGCTGCAGCGTTCGATGGCTGCGGAAAACTTTTCTCCGATTCACTCCAGAGCTCTCGCCTACTCCTTCACAGCGCTCTCAAAGATCAGGTCGCCAGTTCTTGAAGGATCTTGGAAGCTTTCCAAGTCAAGAGGCGGATCAAAGGCAAGAAGAGAAGCTAGGGTTAGGGTTTTCTGTACTCATTGTAAGCTTTGCGCTTGTATTTTGTTTCCCTTTCCTTTCTTCTTGTACTGAGAGTCTTGTAGGGCTTCTCCGCCCTCGGTAGTTACCGAAAAGGAGTGTTTTCATAGTGGAGGGTGCGTGCGTGGTGTGGATCCTTGGACTAGTCACCTCTTGTGAGGTGGATACCAAGTAAACCAACCGTGTTAGCGTTGTTGCATTTGTTTCTGTATTTTCCGCTGCATATTCTTGAAGAAACAAGCAACGCCAAGCAACGCCGAGCACCGAGAGAACGCGACGAGCTATTCACCCCCCCCCTCTAGCTACTTTTGGTCCTAACAAGTGGTATCAGAGCAAGGCCGCTCTTCACCGGAATCATCGCCGGAAGGGTCAAGCATATCAAGAAAAGCTAGAGGGTGAAGAAGTTCGAGCAAATTCTTCAAGTTCAAGACTTTATCAAGCTCAACTTCAAGATGCAATTCCAAGATGGACTTGGATTTGACACAAGGGTGGCTCCACCATACACATCCACAAGCTTCGATTCTTGGAAATCAAGAATTAAAAATTTTCTTATGATGGAAATAGAGCAATGGTTTGCTCTAATGGAAGGCTTCAAAGCTCCAACAAACTCCAAGGGCAAGCCTCTCAAGAAAAGCAAATGGAGCTTGGAGCAAATTCAAAGGAGCAAGGCAAATGATAAAGTGACCAAGCTTTTGGTCAACCTATTGCCTAGCCACATTTTGGCTCAAATCGGAGAATTCAACGATGCCAAGGAGCTTTGGAGCAAATTGGCAACAATCCATGAAGAACCCTCCACTGTACCGAATCAAGAGGAATCCAAAGAGGGCGACTCATTGGAGCAAGATCAAGAGGACTCCGAAGTTGAGAGATGCTCAACTTTCGAAGAAGAGGAAGTCCAAGAAGCTTCATCCTCAAAGGAGTGCAATCAAAAGAGCAAGGAAGGAGCATATTCCTTGTTTCATCTTCAAGAGGATGAGGAAGAACGTGAAGCCTCCACCTCTAGGATTGAGGGGGAGCAATCTTCATTGACACCGGAGCAAGAGCAAGAAGAATCCTCCACATCCGAGTCAAGAGAAGATGAGGATGAAGAAGCTTCCACCTTCGCAAGTCAAGCAAAATCGAATGGAGGAATATCTTCGGATCAAGAGGAAGCTTCTACCTCTGGATCAAAAGGAGAAGATGCCACCCCTACAAGCAAAGGTATAAACATTTCAATTAATAATAAAAATCATATCATATGCTTTGAATGTAGGAAACATGGGCATTACAAAAGTAAATGCCCTAAATTGGCCAAGAAGAAGGGCCAAGTGGCACAAAAGGGCAAGGTGAAGCCCAAGGAGACCATCCCCAATACAAAGAAGAGCAAGGAGCATATTATATGCTTCTCTTGCAATCAAAAGGGGCATTACCGAAGTCAATGCCCCAAGGGGAAGAAGATGGTCAAGGCTCAAGGAGGAAGCTCAATTCAAGGGGGAGCCTCCAAGGTAAAAAGAAAGGTAACTTTTATTGAGCCTACTCCTCTACATTATGGTAAAAAGCATGATAGTTCAAATTTATATCATTTTAATGCTATTTACCATGAAAATAGAAAGCATGATAGTGTTAAAGAAAAACATATAGCTTTTCATGCTAAAACTACTACACCTAAGGCTAGGATTGTAGGTAAAAATCTAGGCGAAAACTCTAAGGATTTTAGATACAAGCCTAGAAACAAAAATGCTCATGGGTCAAATACTAAGGACTTAGTGAGAGAAAATCAAGTCTTGAGGTCAAGACTTGATAAAATGGAAAAGACCCTAAAAAGGATGGAAAATATCCTATTAGGGCAAAATGAGCATAACCTAGGTTTAGGGGTACAAAAGCCATCCAATGGCCATAGAGGTTTGGGATACAAACCAAAGGCTAAGAAGGATGTGCCCTCTTACCATAGAGTTCCATATAGTTATGGAACAAACCCTAGGTCTAGTGGTCAAGCCAAAAATACTAGGGAAGTCATCCCTAAGAGTATTTTTGCAATAAATGTGACTAAGATTTCTAAGAAGTCTAAGAAAGTCACAAACAAGGTCACAAGGGAGGTTATCCCTAGAGTTGACCTAGAAAATGTGACCAAGGCTTCTAAGAGGCCCAACAAGGTCACTAGGAAGGTATCTAGGGAAGTTATCCTAGTGAGTACCTAGAGCATCCAAGGAGCACCAATAGGTGTTGGGTTCCTAGGAGCATCTTCTCTACCCCATAGATGGGTTAGAGAGTGTCAACTCCGATTAGAAGGGTGGTTAACCCAACTTTGAGGAAATTGACACTCAAGGAGCATTTTCAAGGTTTTTGTTAACCTTTGAAAATGAAATGGAATTATTGATTACTCCTTGAAAGAGTAAAATGTGCCTAATGGTGGAAGAATTGTTTTTAATTTTAAATGGCACATATTGAAAAATTAATAAGAACTATCAAGTTGGGTTTTTGGTATGTTCTTAGGCAATTTAAGGCAATCCGGGCCCTAAATTTAAAAGTGATTACTCTTGAGGAAAAATGGAATATGCCAACATTTGAGGATAAGCTTAATTTCAATTGGCATAAATTAATCAAGAGAATTAGAAATGCCCATTTAGGTTTTGACACTCTCTTGAAGCACTTTGGGCAATCTAGGGTTTAAGTTTTAGGATTAGCTAAGATTAACGATACTTAGATAGTTAATCTAGGTATATTTTATTTATGCTAAACCTTGCCATGATTGTTTGCTCATAATATGCCATGACATCATATTTTATCTTATTTGTATTTTGCATTCATGACTTATCATGAAAAATACAAAAATACCATGTCATGCCATACATACATCATGTAGTTATAGGAATCTTTCTTTTGAAAGCTATTTTATTTTGATATATGTCATAACATTATCATGCATTATGTTTATTTCCTTAAAAATTAAGGACATATGGCATTAGTTAAACAAGTGGCATTTGTTTACAACAAGTGGAATAAACAAGTGACATTTGTTTAACAAGTAAATCAACAAGTAACATCCTTTGTGGATGTCTACCTCTCAAAATGCCTAGATAGATATGCATGATCCCTAGAATAGGGCAAAACCAAAATCTTACATCTCACAAAGACCTATAAGATGACTTGTATGTGTTTCAGTGCACATTAGATACAAGTGAGATGTTAGGATGATGAACAAAACTCAAGATGTTGATTTAGTGCATTCTTTTGAGTTTTAAGTTCATCAAAACACATAGTTATGTGTTTTCCCATCATTGGGAAAGCTAATGTACAAGTCATGTGCATTATGCCCAAGGAACATGATGGGATATTGGTTTTGAAAATATTTTTAAAATGTTTTTGGAAAACCTTGGTGAAGGCTATCTTTTGATAGTAATCACCATTGAATAGTTAGACACAAACTTGAAGAAAAACACTAAAGTTTTTGCAAGCTTTCAAGTTTGTGTCAATCTTTGAAAATATGATGTATTTTCATAGAAAGCTATTTTTCCATGATTAAGTATGCCCTAAATAATGTCTACACGAAATTTCATAATTTTTGGATTTTTGTAGAATTTTCTAGGGTTTCAGTTGACTGAAATGGAATTTCAGCAACTATCGAGTCTGATCGATCCATGGATCGATTGAGTTCCATGAATCGATCCATGGATCGATTCAAACGGTAATTCCCGGAGCTCTGGATCGATCAGCCGATCGATTCAGGAGTCTGAATCGATCCTTGGATCGATTCCGAAAGGTTCAATCGATTGGAACCCAACTCCAATCGATCCAAGTTGTTGATTGGCGGGAAGGCCCGATTTCAGCATCTTTGAACCTCTTTGAGTCTAGGTAACCATTCCAAACCCCTTAAATACATTTGTATACATACAAAGGGTGTTTTCATGTTGAAAACAAGGATGGATTGGTTAACGAAGACTAAGTAGAAGTTTCGGTTGAGGTTGTTTCAAATTTTGAATATTTGAAGCTCAAAACTTCTAAATTTGGGTTTCCTAAAGGTTTAGGGATTCCAAGTCATTGTTGGTGCAATGACAGAAGTTACCACCATGTCTTTAGGGGGAGGGACTCTTTAAAGACATGAACATTATTTTTCATGAACCTTGGAAGGTGGTTAACCTTCTGTTGTGAACTTGCTCAATGTTGAGCATTTAAACTTGAAATGGGAAAAATGGGGAGTGGATATCCTCATTATTTCAAGTGGACACTCAAGTGGTTGAAAATGCTCAAGGTTGGGTATTTGTCAACATTGAGGGAGAGGTTAAGGATAAATGAAGGGTATGGGACCTTCATTATCGTGTTGATCACAACGAGTGATGTTGTGAACAACGATGAGCAACTCTTCAGGGGGAGAGTCTTCAACAAATGGATTTGTTGAAGTGTGCCCAGAATTGGAGCATAGGTTGATGTGTGCCAATAGGGGGAGAATGTATGGTTAAGCTTAGTCCTTCATTACCTATGGGAAGCTCATAGGGGGAGAATAAAAGGACTCATGAAAGGGAGTAAGTTAGGCTTTCATTACCTAGAGGGAGTTTGCCCTCTTAGGGGGAAAATGAAGAGCTTAATTTATGCTTTCATTACCTAGTGGCATGAAGAAGGAGGCTATGGGATTAGCCTAACTTACATATGGGATTGTAAGTGTTATTGTGGTATTGTCAAACATCAAAAAGGGGGAGATTGTTGGTGCAATATCCCTCAGGTCAAGGTTGACCTGGGTAACCAAGCTGAGTCTTGGTTTGGGTTTAGATGTTTGACAATAAGATATTGATTGAAGAAGAGTCAAGTAGGTCAAGGTTGTTGGATAATTGAGAAGTCCTAACGGGATGTTAGGCAAAATGAAAGTCCGGTGAGTGAAGCTAGATGAAGAAAAGTCCCGTGAGTGAAGCCAGGAAGTCCAGTGAGTGAAGCCAGGCGGAAGGAAGTCCTAGTGAGTGAAGCTAGGCGGATGGAAATCGTGAGTGAAGCCGGTGAAAGTCCTAGTGAGTGAAGCTAGGCGGATGGAAATCCTGGTGAGTGAAGCCAGGTGAAAGTCCTAGTGAGTGAAGCTAGGCGGATGGAAAACCCCGGTGAGTGAAGCCAGGTGAAAGTCCTAGTGAGTGAAGCTAGGCGGATGAAAACCCTAGTGAGTGAAGCTAGGTGAAAGTCCCGTGAGTGAAGCCGGCCAGGAAAATCCAGATGGATCAAGGATGATCGGACATCCGGTCGGAAGTCCAAGTAGGTCAAAGGATTGACTGGATACTTGGCATGAAAGAAAAGTCCAAGTAGGTCAAAGGGATTGACCGGATACTTGGCACAGAGAAAAGTCCAAGTGGGTCAAAGGGATTGACCGGACACTTGGTAAGGGAGTTCTAGCAGGTCAAGGGAGTGACTAGATGCTAGGCATGACATACCAACAGGTCAAGGTTGACCGGATGTTGGTTTGGGAGGTTTGGGACTTGGTTTTGGACAAAAATCAAGTGCTGGATCGATCAGTGGATCGATCCAGACCTGTCCCAGCGAACAGAAAGCCTCTGGATCAATCCGTGGATCGATCCAGAGGTCCCAATCGATCAGTGGATCGATTGGGACGCGGCTGCTTCGCGCGATAAGCGCTGGATCTTTTCCAGAGCACAGAGGCGCTCTGGATCGATCCGTGGATCGATCCAAAGCCTCCCGATCGATTGGGAACATTCGAATCGATCGGGATCCGACCGCTGGCGTCGTTTATAGCTGCAGCGTTCGATGGCTGCGGGAAGAACTTCTCCGATTCACTCCGAGCTCGCCTACTCCTCCACAAGACTCTCAAAGATCAGGTCGCTTCTTGAAGGATCTTGGAAGCTTTCCAAGTCAAGAGGCGGATCAAAGGCAAGAAGAGAAGCTAGGGTTAGGGTTTTTCTGTACTCATTGTAAGCTTTGCGCTTGTATTTTGTTTCCCTTTCCTTTCTTCTTGTACTGAAAGTCTTGTAGGGCTTCTCCGCCCTCGGTAGTTACCGAAAAGGAGTGTTTTCATAGTGGAGGGTGCGTGCGTGGTGTGGATCCTTGGACTAGTCACCTCTTGTGAGGTGGATACCAAGTAAACCAACCGTGTTAGCGTTGTTGCATTTGTTTCTGTATTTTCCGCTGCATATTCTTGAAGAAACAAGCAACGCCAAGCAACGCCGAGCACCGAGAGAACGCGACGAGCTATTCACCCCCCCTCTAGCTACTTTTGGTCCTAACAACTTGTACATTAGCTTTCCCAATGATGGGAAAACACATAACTATGTGTCTTGATGAACCTAAAAACTCAAAAGAATGCACTAAATCAAGATCTTGAGCTTTGTTCATCATCCTAACATCTCACTTGTATCTAATGTGCACTAATCACATACAAGTCACCTTATAGTCTTTGTGAGATGTAGATTTTGGTTTTTGCCCTAATCTAGGGATCATGCATATCTATCTAGGCATTTTAGAAATATTAGACATCCACCTAGGATGCCACTTGTCAATAAGTGTTGTTAAATGCCATTTGTCCTTAATTACAAGGAATTAAATTTAACGCATGATTATGTTATGGCATACATCAAAATAAAATAATTTTCAAAAGAAAAATATTCTATAACTACATGATGTATGAATGTCATGACATGGTATTTTTGGATTTTTCATAATAAAACATGAATGCAAAACTAGACATGATGTCATGGCATATGATGGGCAAACAATCATGGCAAGATTTAGCATAAATAAAATATATCTAGATTAACTATCTAAGTATCCTTAACCACTTAGCTAACTCAAAATACCACTAGTTTTAACTTGAACTGTTAAACCTAGATTGCCCTAATTGCTTCAAAGAAATGCCAAACCTAAATTGACATTTCTATTTCTCTTGATTTGTTTATGCCACAAAAAAAAAAAAACAAAAAAACATGTCCTCAAGTGTTGGCATATTCCATTTTTCCTCAAGAGTGATTACACAAATCAAGGCCCGGATTGCCTTAAGTTTCCAAGAGAATACCAAAATCCCAACTTGGTATTTTTCAAGGTTTTCCCAATTTGTGCCATTTTAAGATAAAATCAATTTTTCCACCATTAGGCACATTTTACTCTTCCATAAGAGTAAATAATAATTCCATTTCATTTTCAAAGGTTAACAAAAACCTTGAAAATGCTCCTTGAGTGTCAATTTCCTCAAAGTTGGGTTAACTACCCTTCTAATCGGAGTTGACACTCTCTAACCCATCTATGGGGTAGAGAAGATGCTCCTAGGAACCCAAAACCTATTGGTGCTCCTTGGATGCTCTAGGTATTCACTAGGGATAACTTCCCTAGATACCTTCCTAGTGACCTTGTTTGGTTTCTTAGAAGTCTTGGTCACTTTTTCTAGGTCAACTCTAGGGATTGCTTCCCTTGTAACCTTCTTTGTGACTTTCTTAGACTTCTTAGAAGTCTTAGTCACATTTGTTGCAAAAATACTCTTAGGGATAACTTCCCTTGTATTTTTGGCTTGACCACTAGACCTAGGGTTGGTTCCATAACTATATGGAACCCTATGGTAAGAGATTACATCCTTCTTAGCCTTTGGTTTGTGTCCCAAACCCCTATGGTCATTAGATGACCTTTGTGCTCCTAGACCTAGGCTATGCTCATTTTGCCCTTTTAGGATATTTTTAATCCTTTTTAGGGTCTTTTCCATTTTGTCAAGCCTTGACCTCAAGACTTGATTTTCTATCACTAAATCCTTAGTTTTTGGTTTTCCATTAAATTTATGAGCATTTTTGTTCTTGGGCATGTATCTATTATCCTTAGTGTTCCCGCCCAAGTGTCTATCTACCTTCCTAAGCTTAGGTTGGGTAGTTTTGGCATGTAGAGCCACATGCTTTTCCTTAAAGCCCTCATGCTTCCTATTCTTATGGTAAATCGCATTAAAATGATAAAAATTAGAACTATCATGATTTTTACCATAATGTAAAGGGGTAGGCTCAATAAAAGATACCTTCTTCTTTACCTTGGAGGCTTCCCCTTGACTAGTGCCTCCTTGAACCTTGACCACCTTCTTTCCCTTAGGGCATTGACTTCGGTAATGCCCCTTTTGATTGCAAGAGAAGCATATAATATGCTCCTTGCTCTTCTTTGTGTTGGGGATAATCTCCTTTGGCTTCACCTTGCCTTTGTGCCCCACTTGGCCCTTCTTCTTGGCCAATTTAGGGCACTTGCTCTTGTAGTGCCCATGTTCCCTACACTCAAAGCATATGATATGATTTTTATTATTAATTGAAATATTTATACCTTTGCTTGTGGGGGTGGCAGCTTTTCCTTTTGATCCGGAGGTAGAAGATTCCTCTTGATCGAACCTTGATTTCCCTCCATTTGATTTTTCTTGACTTGTGGAGGTAGAAGCTTCTTCCTCCCCTTCTTCTCTTGGCCCGGATGTAGAAGCTTCTCCTTCTTCTTGATCCGGTGTCACCAAGAATTGCTCCCCCTCAATCCTAGAGGTGGAGGCTTCATCATCTTGAATATGAAACAAGGAGTATGCTCCCTCCTTGTTCCCTTCGTTGCATTCCCTTGAGGATGAAGCTTCTTGGATTTCTTCTTCTTCATAGGTTGAGCATCTCTCAACCTTGGAGTCCTCCTCTTGATCTTACTCCAAAGAGTCACCCTCTCCGGATTCTTCATGATCTTGTACAGTGGAGGGGATCTCTTCATGAAGCTTGGCCAATTTGCTCCATAGTTCCTTTGCATCTTCAAATTCTCCAATTTTGCAAAGGATGGTGCTTGGCAATAAATTGACCAAAAGCTTGGTCACTTTGTCATTTGCCTCGCACCTTTGGACTTGCTCCGAGCTCCATTTGCTTTTCTTGAGAAGCTTGCCCTTGGAGTTTGTTGGCGCTTCAAATCCTTCCATTAGAGCAAACCATTGCTCTATCTCCATCATAAGAAAATTTTCGATTCTTGATTTCCAAGAATCGAAGCTCGTGGAAGTGTATGGTGGAGCCACCCTTGTGTCAAATCCAAGTCCATCTTGGAATTGCATCTTGAAGTTGAGCTTCTTGAAATCTTTGACTTTTGATGAATTTGCTTCAACTTCTTCACCCTCTAGCTTTTCTTGTGATGCTTGACCCTTCCGGCGATGATTCCGGTGAAGAGCAACCTCGCTCTGATACCACTTGTTAGGACCAAAAGTAGCTAGAGGGGGGGGGGGGTGAATAGCTCGTCGCGTTCGCTCGGTGGTCGGCGTTTTTTGTTCCTTCAAAGATGTGCAGCGGAAATACAAAGAAACAATCACACAACGCTAACACGGTTGGTTTACTTGGTATCCACCTCCAAAGGAGGTGACTAATCCAAGGATCCACACCACGCACGCACCCTCCACTATGAAACACTCCTTTTCGGTAACTACCGAGGGCGGAGAAGCCCTACAAGACTCTCGGTACAAGAAGAAGGAAAGGGAAACAAAATACAAGCACAAAGCTTACAATGAATGCAGAAAACCCTAACCCTAGCTTCTCTTCTTGCCTTTGATCCGCCTCTTGACTCGGAGAGCTTCCAAGAACCTTCAAGAACTGGCGATCACGAGCTTTGAGAGTGCTGTGGAGGAGCTGGCGAAGATCTGAGATGAAATAGTGAAGAGCTACTGCAGCCAACGCACGCCTGCAGCTCAAATACGACGCAACGGTCGGATCCCGATCGATTCGAATATTCCCAATCGATCGGGGAGGCTTTGGATCGATCCACGGATCGATCCAGAGCGCCTGCTCGAACGCCTCGGATCGATCCACGGATCGATCCCGCACTACAGCGTCCCAATCGATCCACCGATCGATTTGGACATCTGGATCGATCCACGAATCGATCCAGGCTCTCGCTCTAGAAGGCCCGGATCGATCCACCGATCGATCCAGCCCGGATCGATCCATCGATCGATCCAGACTTGGTTTTGCCCAAAACCAAGTCCCAAGCCTCTCAAACCAACATCCGGTCAACCTTGACCTGTTGATACATCATGCCTAGCATCGGTCACCCTTGACCTGCTAGGACTTCCCACCAAGTGTCTGGTCAATCCCTTTGACCCACTTGGACTTTACTCGTCGTGCCAAGTATCCGGTCACTCTCTTGTCCTACTGTGACTTCCACCAGATGTCCGATCATCCTTGATCCATCTGGATTTCTCCTTGCCTGGCTTCACTCACTGTGACTTTCTCACCGCTTCACTCACCGTGATTTCCTTTCGCCTAGCTTCACTCACTAGGACTTTCACCTGACTTCACTCACCAGGATTTCCAATCTGCCTAGCTTCACTCACTAGGACTTTCACCTGGCTTCACTCACCAGGATTTCCAATCTGCCTAGCTTCACTCACTAGGGCTTTCCTTCTGTCTGGCTTCACTCACCAGGACTTTCACTTCTGCTGCCTAACATACCAGTTAGGACTTCCTAGTCAGGTATCCGGTCACTCTTGACCTACTTGACTCTCCTTCAATCACACTGATCAATCCCTGATCAGAATCTCCCCACATGAACAACTGCACCTGCATTGTCCATGTGTCTACATGTATTGTCAAACATCGAAACTATGACCAAGACCCAAGCTTAGTCAACTCAGTCAACCTTGACCTAAAGGATATTGCACCAACAATGTTCTCATTGAAGCATCTCTAGAACTATACGAACATGTTTCTGATCCACCTTGAATCGAGAATATATCACAATATCATCAATGAAGACAATGACAACTGATTCAAATACCCTAGGAATATCGGGTTCATCAAGTCCATGAAAACATCTGGAGCATTGGTAATACCAAATGACATCATCAATGACTCATAATGTCCGTACAACGGACACACTCAACTATAAGATCACTGACAACAGGTTTATAATCTGATTACCAACTATAAATCATCAAATCTATAAATATCTCATACGTGCTACTACTCATGTCACTATCAACGATAATTACTTAACAATAAACCATCAAGTCAGATATCCACTACTAGATCATCAGATTGTACATATCACAAAATATGATTTCACCATATCCACCAATCCCAAATCATCTTCAACATCAATCAACCTAAGTAGCTTCATGAACAATAATAGAATTTAAAGGAACTCATCGATCATTCTTTTTGACAAAGAGTATCAAAATTGTACTCGGAAATAACTTAATCACGAACTCCACTTGATTTTTAGGTGACAAGCTAAGGAGTTCATCTAGAAACATACCTAGATATTCTCAAACTATACAGATATCTGAGTGAAGTGATGTACTATCTTTGTTAAATCTCATTAAAGATAGTAAATATCTTTAACATCAAAAGATAGTAACTGATTGGCTTATATTACTGAAACAAAATATTCCTTCGTCATTAGTCTTGACGAATACCAGAGATGATTGGTCCAGGGGTTGCATGGTTACCATCCTTACTCGACTGTTGAGTATAGCACAATAAATGACCAACCAGTACATGTCAAGAAGTATGTCAAATCTCATCATTTCAAGTACTCAAATATCCACAATAAGGGAATGACAATCCAAAGTCAAAAGGGTCACTTAATTTCTTGACTGAGAGTCTATCCATTAAGAGGGTATCACTACAACTCTCAAAATTGTGGCTATAATCATCCTTCGAAAAATGTCAACAAAAGTTCGAACACTTTGATCTATATATAGGCTTTAAGACCTTTAATAAATGATCATGCGGTCAATGTCTTGAGCTACTTGATGGAGACAAGTTAGTTCAGTCGACTAACCATTGTCTTGTAACCCATCACTCTATAGTTGCTCTACTTAAGGTTTAGGAACCTCTAGCTGTCACGCCCGAGGGTAAGGGTGTCCAATCGAAAATCGGATAACACTTCCCTTGTAACAGTGACAATTGGAACTAATATATATACACACACAACATATAAACATATTCAACAACCCACACAGCTGGATATAAGCACAACCACGCATTTTATAAGCAGCCCACACGGGTGAAAGTAAACACAACCACGCAGTTTATAACAACCCACACGGCTGGAAGTAAATACAGCGGAAATCACAAAATAATACGAATATAAAACCAACAAAGCAATTACCCAAAATACCTGTAATCACCATACTAGACTCCAAAATCCACATAAACTAATTACAATACAAACTCGCGAAAGCACTAAACCACCCAAACAGGAATAAGACCGAAACAAAAACTGCCCTCGTGTGTGACATGGGACTGGCAGCTGGGACTCTCCAAGCATCCATGATTTATCTACCTGATACCTGGCGAAAGACAACCAGTTTACGAGGTGGTGAGTGCTGTGACTCAGCGGATAAAGGAAAGATAGTGCATGAACATAACATATAAACAGAGAGTGAGTCAACAGTATACAGTCTCATAAAGGAAATAACAGATACCTACAGTAAATCATAATAAATGTTTGTAACTGTAACCATATCCTAGGCTAGTAATAGAAGATCAGGAGTAATACAGATCGTCTACTGGACTGATCATCACTATGAAAGTATCATGTAAGGTAAAGACATTCTATCAATAAGTAAACCGGGGTTGAACAACAGACAATCAATACATATGTAGCTCAACAAGTATAAATGTATCACATGGCAAAATGAACAACTGTAAACGTAAAAAAGCAACAACATAGGTAGGTATAACAATAATAGATGTGTATGCACTGATGGTCACTCTCGCCCACCTCCCTGCACCATGACCCCTGTATGGTCGAGAGGCCGGGTCAATGACGAAACTATACAACACTCTAGTTACCATTCTCTCGAGTGGCCGAGTGGACAGTTGCATAGTAGCTAACTAGCTACATCTACGACGGGGGCCCTTGCTGCTCACAACTCTAGCTTTCTCTACTCATGAGTGAGCGAGTGGGGGCACGACAAGACAAGCGTCATCTGCTCCAGCTACCACCCTCTCGAGTGGCCAAGCGTGCGGCCCTAGTCAATGACTCTCTCGATTGCAAGGGAGAATTTGTCGTTGACATGCATGCAATGATATGATGCGCAAAGTACAGCAGTCATCATACATAAATAAACAAGAATCAGGTATGCTACATGAAGCCAGCATGCTCAATACGGTACATAAACAAACAACAATCCAAGCATATAGGTTTGGTACCTAGTATATGCTAAATAACATAGATGACAACAAGAGACTGTATGGATATAAAAACGAATATCTCAATGATTTGAGTGGAAGTATCAAGCACAGGAAAAATTACGAGTGGAGTTAAGGTAAACACAGTAACTATCTGAATACTTAGCTCATGCACTAAGGTCAATATACTAAAGAGATAAAGCAAACCAACCGGGCTTTGTTCCAGACGCCATCTGAAATAGAGCAAGCAAACCAAGATCGAGGATCTTTGTCAGATGAAGCTCTCGTCCGGGATGCAAGGAAAGGTAAAGCGCCCCGACCTGATTTGTCCCTCAAGCGGATCAATCGCCAGTTCTCCGAGGAGATTCTGTAAGATCCACTACCAAGGCACTACGCTCCCTTGACGATCGAGGAGTATAATGGATCAATCGACCCGGACGACCATCTGGGTAAGTTCGACAACACTTCTACTTTTCATCAGTACACAGATGGAGTCAAGTGCCGAGTCTTCCTCACGACGTTATCTGGCTCGGCACAACGCTGGTTCCAGAGATTGCCGGACGGATCGATCCGGAGTTTTAAGGACTTCCGAACGGTATTCCTCCACCACTTCACTAGCAGCAAGTGCTACCAGAAGATGAGCATCAGTCTGTTCTCCATGAAACAAGGGCCGAGAGAGACTCTCCGGGCCTACATCCAACGATTCAACCAAGTCGCGATGGATATCCCTTCGGTCTCGTCAAAGACCATTATGGACGTGTTCACGCAAGTCTTGTGACGGGGACTTCTTCCAGTCACTCATCAGAAAGTCGCCCCGCGACTATGACCACATGTTGAAGAAAGCCAACGAATATATAAACGTGGAAGACGCCCAGGCGACCGGGCGGAAGGAAGCGCTGTCCGAACAAGCGGCGCCAACCGAGCGAAAGCCGCTGGCCAGTCATCAACCACCGAGGGGGCCCCGGGCCGAGGGAGCATGGCTGCACCATGAAGTAAGGCCACATGCCGTCCAGCATGTGGCTTCCAATCGGCCAACACCTAAAGCGAAGGTATGGACTCCTTTGTTCTGTGCCTTTCACCAGTCGGCCACCCACAACACCTGAGATTGCCGCGGACTCGCTTCCGTCGCTTAGCCAACCCCTAGGGGATATCGCTGACAGTCACCTTCCCCCGATCGACAACCTGGGCGTCAGAGCACCGGACGAAGGGAAGAGGCTAGACAATCACCCGAGCGACACCATCGCCATCAACATAGGAGTGGCGATCATCCCCGAGCCTCATGCGAACGAGGTAGATCATCCGCTTGGGAGGAGGAGAACAGGAGCAACGCCGCTCGGGAGATCAACATCATAGTTGGAGGACCGACCAGCGGAGACTCCAACCGAGCCCGTAAATTGTACGCTTGGCGACTGGAGATCCATGCCGTGGGTTGTAGTCAGGAGAGGGTGAGCGGACCCGAGATCAGGTTCGGCCCCAGAGATCTTGAGGGGGTCGAAGTGCCGCATGACGACACCCTAATCATCTGAGCGGTAATTACCAATTATACCATCCACCGTATATTCATTGATACAGGCAGCTTGGTCAACATCATTTTCAAGAAAACGTTTAATCAGCTCCAGATCGACCGTGCTGTTGCAGCCAATGACAACCCCCTTGTTTGGGTTCACCGGCAACGAAGTCTAGCCGATCGACCAGACGAGGTTGGCCATATCGCTCGAAGAGGAGCCACTCCGGAGGACGCAGACTACTAACTTCATCATCGTGGACGCGCCTTCCACCTACAATGTCATTTTGGGTCGACCGGCCCTTAATGAGTTCCGAGCGGTCATCTCAACATTCTGCCAAAAGATCAAGTTCTCGGTCGAGGATCGGGTCGGAGAAGTCAAAGGAGATTAGTTGGCTGCCAAGCGCTGCTACGTGGAGATGGTCAAGACGGAAGCCAAGTATGCTCGGAAGACACCCCGGATAGAGGTAAATGCTATAACCGAAAAACCTCCTAGTCTAGTTTATGAGGAAAAGGAGGAGGTACAGATACATCCGGGCCGAGCGGAGGCTACCACTTTTATAGCAGCCAACTTGGAAGCCACACAGAAAGCCGAGCTAATCAGTTGCCTTCAGAAGAACCATGACGTTTTTGCATGGTCAACGCATGAGCTGCCCGGCATCTCCCCGAGCGTCGCGCAGCACGAACTCCACGTCCGACCGGATGCTCGGCCGGTGAAGCAGAGGAAAAGAGACTTCAGTATGGAGCAGAACCTAATCATCCGAGCGGAAGTCGAAAAGCTCCTAGAGGCCGACCACATAAGGGAAGTACAATTCCCGAGCTGGCTCGCTAATGTGGTGCTCGTCTCCAAGCTGGGTAACAAGTGCCGGGTCTGCATCGACTTCCGGGACCTCAACAAGGTCTGCCAAAAGGACTTCTACCCCCTTCCGTGGATCGACCAGATGGTAGACTCCACGGTCAGGTGCGAACTGATATGCATGCTGGACGCATATCATGGGTACGATCAGGTGCCGCTCGCCAAGGAGGATCAGGAAAAAGTCATCTTCATCACAGCCGACGGCACTTACTGCTACAACGTAATGCCGTTCGGGTTGAAAAATGTCGGAGCTACCTATCAACGCTTGATGAACAAAGTATTTCGAAGGCAGATCGGCAGGAACATGGAAGTATATGTTGACGATATACTTATTAAATCTCTTCGAGCCGTTGATCTCTGTGCAAATATTGAGGAGACCTGCCAGACACTCTGGGCGTACGAAATCAAGCTCAATCCCCAGAAATGTCTGTTTGACGCAAGGAGCGGATGCTTCCTTGGGTACATAGTTACTGAGCGAGGCATTAAACCGAACCCAAGCAAAGTGAAGGCGTTGCAAGACATGCCATCACCCAGAAATCTGAAGGAAGCCCAGCGTCTCACTGGGCGGATAACCGCACTATCTCGATTCATCTCCAAGATGGCCGACCGGAGTTTGCCATTCTTCAAGATACTACGCCGAGGCACTAAATTCTAGTTGGACGAGGAGTGTCACCGAGCCTTCGAGGAGCTTAAGGCATATCTCAACTCTCTACCTGTACTAGGTAAGTCGACTGCTGATGAGCCGCTCCACATCTATCTGTCCTCGACCGAGCACGCCATCGGCTCGACTCTTGTTCGACAGAACGATGGTGAGCAATCCATGTATTTCCTGAGTTACATATTAAAGGATGTTGAATCCCGTTATACTGGTTTCAAGAAGCTTGCTTTCGCATTAGTTCTTGTCGCTCGGAGGCTCCGCCCATACTTCCTCGTGCACACAATTATCATGATGACCAATAGCCCTCTGGGGAGAGTCCTCCTCAATCCAAAAGCGTTCGGACAACTGAACAAGTGGACAACCAAGCTCAGTGAATTTGACATCCAATATCAGCCCCGAACGACCATCAAAGCGCAGTCCTTGGTGGACTTCATCACTGAAGTGCAAAATCCTGAGCCAGAGGCCACTTGAAAGATATGTGTGGATAGATCGCCCACTCGGCAAGGAAGTGGAATCGACATACTGCTGATCTCCCCACAAGAAGAGCGGATGCATTTGTCCATTCGGTTGGACTACCGGGCGACCAACAATGAGGCTGAGAATGAGGCGCTCATAGCCGGCTTGCAGGCCGCTCGACATGTTGGAGCCGTCAAAGTGTTGATCCACTCGGATTCTCAATTAGCCGCTCAACATCTCACCGAGATCTTCGAGATAAGTAACACAAGGCTCAGGCTCTACGCGGAGGCTTTCGAAAAGCTGAGGGTCAACTTCCGTGAGGTGATCATATAGAAGATCCCCTGAGCGAAAAATCAAGCTGCGGACGACTTGGCTAAGTTCGCCAGCTCAATATCGCCGGTCATCATTCTGCAACCGATCGAGTAGGCATCTTTGGTAGCTCATATCGATCGGATGGAAGGGCTCACCTTCCCCAACAATTGGCGGACGTCGATAACGGAGTTTTTAAAGTCCGGAGCTACACCTGTCGACCGAGAGGAGGCTCGTCTACTTCGAAAGAGGGCTGGTCGGTTCGTTCTCATCGGAGACCAACTCTACAAGAAAGCATTCTCCAGGCCTCTGCTCAAGTGCGTCAGCCCGGAGGACATCGACTACATATTGCAGGAGGTGCATTAAGGGTCCTACGGAGGACATCCGGGCGATCGGTCACTGGCGAGGAAAATCTTTCTAGCTGGATACTTCTGGCCGACCTTAGAGGGGGACGCCGCTCGAACAGTGGCTACCTGCCTGTCCTGCCAAAAGTACCACAACCTCTCATAAATGATTCGAATCTCGGTAAAATCGAGGAAAAAAAATCCTCCTCCACACTGGCCAACTACAACTTTCCGATTTACCTCCTCATAAATGGTCATGAGACCGACCGTATAGAACCACTAGGGTGACGGATTTTACCTTTTACTGTTATTGGACGGACAATATTAGAGGGGTGCTTGGGTGAGTTACTCATTCTCGCTTAGAAAAAGAAATTATAAATTATATTCACTCAGCACTTATTCATTATTCTTATCCTTTTGTAATAACGCAAATTTATGAATATTAAAAAAAAATGATAATATCAGTTAGTCTCATTGACTTGACCGATCCGATCCTATAAAAATTTTTCATCGATTATCAAGATAAATTGGATGTAAACTTGTGAACATAGATCACACAGACAAGCGAGAACCTCCCATCCATCTTTATCTCCGTTTGCCTAAGAGAAAACCAACTAAAGTTCCAGCCACCAAACCAGCAAATCCAATCCCAGCCACCAAACCAGCAATTCCAGTCACTGTTACCGTGCCAAGAGTCTGTGATCGTGTGAGAGACGCATTGGATAAATCTGCTTGATACTGCAACCGGCACTTTTTTTCCTGGACCCTTTTACTAAGCGCAGTAATTTCCTCTGAATTTTTCTCGGCCACGGCTATGTTTAATTCAAAATCATCAGTAAGCTTTTGGAGCATATGGAAGGCAGCGAGAATTTTAGACACGATGACGGTACTGTCCCCATCGGTAAACTCTTTCTGATCGTCAGTAGCGACAGCATCAGCGGACTCATTGTCGTTGGCTTTGTTCTCGCCTACGGCGAGGGAGGTGGGAGAGGTGCGGGATTCGTCCATGAAAAGATGAGCTTTTAGGATTTAAGGTTTCTTGGAGGTGCATGGTGCGGATAGATAGAACACACTAACCTATAAAAAGAGGAGCTTCTAGGATTTTGGGTTTCGCTTAGCGATTGTGCGGCAAGATAGGACACAAGCCTATAACAAGAGGAGTTTGTGGTGCGAACAGATAGAACACTAGCCTGAAGAATTGGACAACTTAAGCAAAGGTTAGTAAAATATATAAAATTGGACAGATATTAACAGGGCATGAGAATCATAAAATAATTTTTTTTTAAAAAAAAATAACTTACTAAAAATATTATATATAAAATATTTTATTTCAAAATATTAATAAGCGTTGTTGATTTACAACAAAATTCAACGAGCACCTTAAGCATTTAGCATTTGTCTGATTTGATTTCTAGAGAGAGTAATATTACTGATGGAGAAGGAAGAAATCAAATATCTTATCCCCAATATCATCTGTTTCCGTGTCCTACTCGTTGTCCTAGGCACTATCGGTAGTCTCCGGTCGTCGTCCTGATCAATACTATAATCCTTGGAGAAGGTGAACACAAGGGGGTCGTAATCGGCATGATCGGCGCCGGAATCCAGCCGAATCTGAGCAAACTTTTCTCTACCGTCGATCTAAGCTCCTGCTGAGATCCGGCCAGACTCCGGCACCGATCATGCCGATGGCGATCCTCTTGGGTTCACCTTCCTCAAGGGTTACAGTGTTGATCGGGGCGATGGCCGAAGGCCGTCGGCATTGGGCTAGAACGATGAGTGAGACACGCGGACCGATAGATTTAGGGACAGGATTTGAACTCAAGAAGGAAGGGGGAGTGATTGGGTATGTTTGGAGCTCATGAGTTATGGTTCGATTATGACACAGTCGGTCCAATAGAACCAAGTCTAGTGGTCTACGTTCAAGAATAAACTCGCTCAGATGTAGATCCAAATCTAGTTCTAAATTTCATATTTACTAAATCAATGCATATTTTTCCCCTAATAAGTCTAAAAAATCGACACATTGCCAAACCTTATTAAAATACTTAAGTGGATTTGCAATAATAAATTTTATCGTATCGTTGGTGAATGCATGTAGAAATGAAACAGAGTTACCAAGAGTGGACTTCTTTCTGTGCACAGCCGACCCAAACTCGAAGACGCCGGAGATAGCGATCTCCACCAGATGCTATCATTAATGACCTACAATTGCCTGCCAAAAAACCAGAGTAGAAACAGTTGGATCATCGTGACGTGTATGAAAGGATTTTTAATAGATTATAAAGAAATAGTAATTTAATAATTTCATTATATTATAATCAAAATGCCCTATTTTTAATTACTCAATTTTCATCTTTTATTTAATAATATTAGGTGTATTGGTGCAATGACCTCAGGTAAAGATTGACCCAGAGTTCGAGTCAAATTTTGATGTTTGATAATATGTGTCGATGATAGGATGATATTCTAAGGGAGATTGTTGGCTAAGGGTGATTAACTTTGATTTGATGTTGAGCAAGGGGATAAATAGAAGAGAAGTTTATTGGAGAAGGAGATTAATGGTGAAATTGACCAAGATGGATAACGGTTTCAAAGTTTGAGTGAGAAGTCTAAATGAATAATGATGGATCAAGTCCAAATAGATCATAGAAAACCAGTGATGTAGAACTAATTTAATATGACTCTTTAAATTTCAAAGGATTGTAATTTTTAACTCGGAACTCAGAATCAAGCTCTATCGACGCTCACACGTGCAAAATTTAAAAATATACATTTTACGAGAAACTCATAAGTGTCAAGTTTTTGTCGACCAAAACATCGTTTAAGTCCTTTTTAGAGTCTCCGAAGATCTTTTTACTATTTTTAGTACTTTTTATTTTTATGGTATTTAGGATATTTTTAGTATTTAATGAATTATGATTTAGGGTCTTATTTTGTTATTTTTTTATGATAGGATTTCTTTTCGTTTTTTATAAAATAGGAATTGAAGTACATATATTAGAATTTATTCCCTTTCTTTTAGTTTGAGGATCTAATGTTTATATAAATATCTATTTAGCTGTTTGAGGATGAATCCTCTATTATTAACAAAGTTTCTTCTTTTGGGCAAACAACGGAATTTTTCTGTATTTCTTTGATTTCTCTTCTTGCCTTCTCCTCAATCCTCATCGTTAGTCCGTAGAATAATTATTATCCTACCCATCATCAATTAAACACTTAACGGTCGGATGTTTAATAAGAAGTTGCTATGGATGAAGTTCAAGTGAGTCATGGAGGATTGAACACTTAATACGAGATAGACGAAGTTAAAGTGGATTATGAATGATTGAACACTTGGCACTTGGTTAGAAGTCTTAATAGGTCGAAGAGGACAGGATGTTAAATTTGCGAATGAAAGCTTAGATATTAGGCAAGTGTAGAAAACCAAAGACCAGATATTTAACAATGGTGAAGTTCTAGCAAACAAAGATTAATTGGATACTTAGCATGAGTCTTCATGTTCATAAAATGCAATTAAACATTTGGTTTGCTTTCTTGACATTCATGCACAGTGGCGTAGCCAGAATTTTCGATTAGGAGGTGCAATTTTTAAAAATTCATGAAAGGAGAAACGAATAACTTATAGCTCTTGAAAGATCATTGCTTTGGAGAAAAATATAGAAGATAAATAGAGAAGAAGAAGCAAAAAAAAAAGAGAACTTTACTTTCTTCTTTAGCAACCTTAACTAGTTTTGATAAGCTCAGCAATGACACAAAGAGAGCAAGGCAAGACAAAAGCATGACTATTTTAGGGTGCCAACAAAATCCGAAAAAATATGAGAAGAGGAAGAAGATATGGGGGTTGAGGGCTGCTTGATCTTGTTCAGGAAGAGGACAGCAATTGATGCTATATTTCTTACTTGCTGGAAGAGAAAGGAGAAGAAAAGTGAGTTTTTGTGGTTTAGCAGAGAGAAAAAATTTATAGGTTAACTAATGTTGAAAAAGAGAAGGAGAAGAAGCAAATGGGGAAGAAGAGGAAGAAAAAATAAAAGAGAGGAATAGGCAAAGGGGTGGCATATGGTATGGTGGGGCTGCAACATGCATAGGGAGAAGAGGGAGAGAAAAAAATGAAAGGTTTCATCAAAAATATCCTAATTCTTTTTAAATCGTTCGAACTCATTTAAGTATTAAATTTGGTTCAGTCATAACTCAATTTCAAATCAATTCCGATTTGAACCAACATAATTCTTATCTCCGTACATACCCGTTGAATTTAGTTCAATCTCAATTCAATTTTAATTTAGTTTACTTACTTCGTGCTCAATAATTTAGTTCATCCGTTTATTATTATATTTTATTTTTAGAATTCAATACTTAATATTTTAAATCACGATATTTTCTCATAGAAGTGGTACCATTGGAGAACTTAGGTCATGAGTTTTCCAAATATGCAATCAATTTTAGTTTTAGACACTAAATGGTGATGAATCGACTACTCAAAGTGATGATGATGACTTTCAAATATATATTATTTTTTAATAAAATGTGAGAGGGGTGGTCGCACCCTCTCTCCTTAAGGTGGTTACGCCCCTGTTCATGCACATGCATTCTTCTTTTGGATTTTATTGTACTGATTGAGTCTGCATTTTCAAAATCTATGCTTAAACACTTTCACAATAAAACTATGCTTTTGAAATCCACTTAGACTTGGGTATTTAGCCAGTAGTTGTTCCAGCCGATTTACATCCTTTCTTTCTTTATTCTCAGTAGCTACCTGTTGATGATATATATGATTTGCAGTCAGTCTGATTATTCAGAGAGATAGTTTAGAAGTCTTGTAGTTTATTCATTTGTTTCATAAGAGAAAGTTGTAACATGTGTTTTAGTGTATCCTGGGATATAAGAAATGGTCATTAATAAATTTGATTGACTGAACTCTTAAAAAAAACTAGTGAATAGTCGAGCAAGATTTAATCTCCTTTACCGGACAAATTAACTAAATTTAGTGCCTTTCTATTTAAAAGAAAATTACTTTTATAAGGTTAATATCAGAAAGAGGTTGTCTTTTAGAATCTACTAAACCTAAGATTGCAGAACTAACTGCCAAGATTGATGAACAGAAAATGTTCATCACAAAATTGGAAGATGATATTTTAAAGGTACTTCTTACTTTTGGATGCTGAAATGCATTTTGATACAGGGGTAATCTATTAGCGACACGTGGCTTGGCTAAGAGAGTCAACAGTCATGCCAGGTTGGGCAGCAAAGTCAATAGAGGTATGCCACCAACTCTCGACTACTAACGCCTAACTCCTGGCTACTGACTCTCAACTCCCAGCTACTGACTCTCGTCTACGTACTCTTGGCTACCGAATACTGACTCTGGGTTTTCAACTTTGCGTTACCGACTCTCAACTCCCAACTATCGACTCTCGACTCTAGGCTCTCGACTTGATTCTCAGATGAACCATTTTTCAGGGGGGGGTGACATGGACCATGAATCCATGATTGTGAAAATGCAGTTCTTTTCTCCAAAATAAATGAGTAATAAATGACCATTTATTTCTAAGAACGTGGTTGGTAACATCTGCAAGAAATGGGAAGAACGTGGCACACTGTCCAAACCCTATAAAAAGTAGCCGACCTTCATGAGAAAGATACGTGCATCAAAGGCATCAAACTGTAATCTCTATAATTACTTCCTCTACATCTTGTAGGATCGTAGTCACATGGGGGGGAGGGGGCATCACGTGATTTTAAATCTCGCTCTTTTGGGGTTTTTTAAAATTGAGTGTGCAGTGGAATAAAGTTAAGTATAAAAGCAAAAAACAAAATATAGTCAATTTTTATTTGGTTCGAAACCTTCGGCAACTCTTACTCCAAGACTCAGACTCTTTAGACCTATCGACGGTAATCCACTATCAAGTAGTAATTGAATACACAAATCAAATAAAAAAATGTAACAACACCTACAGTTTTTTTTATACAATAATTAACTATAAATAAAAATTTTACCCAATAATTAGACAGAGATCTGAATACACTCATGCATTGGTGTTGGTCCGCCTACAGTAGTGGAGTGTAGCAGCATCACAATACAGCAGTAGGATGATATTGAAGTAGCCCGACAATCAAGGATTAACATAGAAGAGTATCTTTTAATATTGGCCGAAGACTTCTTTTTATACACCATTGGAAGGGCCTCCAATGATTCAGGGCGCCTCCAATGGAGCTTATCCTATCTGAAGTCTTTGGCTCTTATCTGCTTCAAGGCACCTCCATCAGCTCAAGGCCCCTCCAATACGCTCCAAGGCACCTCCAATGTGCTTCGAGGTACGTCCCCCTAATGAAACTCTATCCTCAAACTTTATCTGAGCGAGGGCGCCTCTGCCCTATCCAAGGCATCTCCACTAAGCTTCGAGGTGCCTCCCTGTAGCTCTAAGGTATCTCGAGCACTATTCTGCTAAGGTTGATTTTTCACTTAACTCCTGTAAATACATATTAGTCAAATAACAAAAAATAACCTACAAAATAAAGTTATCACATTTAAAATAAGATATTATTAATTAGATCTTGTCTTTCCAAGACCATGATCTAGTCATGGTCTCAGCTTAGACTTCCAAAATGAATTTAAACTGGACCAACACCTACAGTCTCATTAGAACTCGTCCTCACTGGATCACTCTCCTCTACTATTTACCTAACCTTACCTGTCAAACATCTTATCCTCTAGGTCTGGTTGGACTTTCTCTGATCCTGCTTAGTGTCTGATCAATCTAATCAACTAAGACTTTCCTACAACATAAAGTTAGCACAATATATATCAAAGTAAATTAGTGTAAGTTGCTTTCAAGATTCGTTGGTCCTATCGACGACGCATAGTTGACCAGAAATTATTATATCACACATGCTTGGAGTTTACTCCTCCAAGACTTCTCATTACCTACGGTTACTTCCCCCGAGGGGTTTCCACTACTGCCTAGCTTCACTCACTAGGACTTTCTCCACCTAGCTTCACTCACTAGGGCGGCTTCCACTTCCTGACTTCACTCATCAAGACTTCAACCACTTAGCTTCGCTCACTAGGGCTTCCATTGCTTGACTTCACTCACTAGGACTTCCACCACCTAGCTTCACTCACTAAGACCCGGTTTATCTGACTAGGACTTCCACATGCTTAACCTCCAGTTAGGACTAGTTACTTAGTAGACTTCTCACTTGTCTAACTGCTAGTTAGAACTTATCGTTGCCTAACCTCCAGTTATAACTTACCCATGCCTAACCCATAGTTAGAACTAGTAACTTAATAGACTTTTCACCTAGCTAACCTTTCAGTTAAGACTTAACCTTGCCTACCCATAGATAGGATTAGTCACTTAGTAGACTTCTCACATATCTAACCTTTCAATTATCACTTACCCTTGCTAGTCATCTAGTAATGACTAGACTTTTCTCTTCCAAACATCAAGTGATGTTTGGACTAACCCTTAGTTAACCAGACCTAACATTGGTATATTGTCAAAAATCAAAACCCTAGAGGTTGATTACACCAATACATCTTACTTTAGAGCTGAAGTGGCTGCACCAGAGAACCCCCTGGTTGTCATTCTAACCCTCTCTTTGGCGTGCTCTCCCTCTCAAGTGCTTTGAAGGAGCATTACGAGCTGATATAGTCTAGGGAGTCGCCTAGATAATCATTCCCTACCCAGACTACTATTTCTACTAAGAGATAAAAAATCTTTGAAATCTTCATGGGAAACTTCTCATCGAAGCCCCCCCCCCCCCCCCCAAGGGAAAAAAATGTATATCGGGCAAAGTACAGGACACCAGGGGTCCTCCCTTCTCAGAGAATGTCCTTCGAGATGAACTGCCCAGACATTTTTGTGCCTTACAAATCAGGGAATATAATGGCGTGACTAATCCAAAAGACCACATCTATAAATTTGAAAATGCCTTTATACTACATCAATACACTGATGGGGTGAAATATCAGGTTTTCTTGATGACTCTCTCAGGCTTTACGCAGACATGGTTTAACCATCTTTCGACATCTTCCATCCGGTCTTTTGAAGACATCAAAGTGGTGTTCATGCGACATTTTGCCACTAGCCAGAGATATCAAAAGACTCCACATGATTTGTTCACCCTCAAGCAAAAGCCCAAAGTGCCTCTAAAAGAGTACTTATAGAGGTTCAATCAAATAGTCATGGATGCACCTTTGGTTACCCTCGAGGTACAAGTCCGCGCATTCTCATAAGGCTTAATCAATGGAAATTTTTTTATATCCTTGGTGAAAAAAACCCCGACCGACTTCGATGAGTTATTGTTATGACCGGTTGAGCTAGGAGGGGAGGGGGGCAGGTGAATGGCTCACTTCGATTTCTTGGTTGAATTGATTTTGCACAATGGAAACTTGAAGGCAATCCTAACTCATTGTATTTACTTAGTATCCACCTCCTTGAGGAGATGACTAGTCCAAGAATCTACACCACAGTCACCCTTCCACTATGGAACCTCTCATTCTCGAAGCTATGCGGAAGGCGGAGAAACCTTACAAGATTTATAGCTCTCTCTCTCAAAAGAAATAGCTCACAACAACAAGGAAGAAAGATTACAAACTTTAAAATAGCTTCTTCTTCTTTGAGTAGCCTGAAAATCTAGCAAGAAGGAGAGCTCGACTTGATCTTGAGCACTTGAGAGCAATAGAACAGTGTTCATGAGTGATGATTTGCATTTTTTCGTTGAAAAGCCCTTTTAAGAGTCTTCGAAATATAGTCATTTCTCATGAAGATGCTATCGTGAATCAATTAGAGTAAATCTCCAATCCATTTCAAGTTATCTGTTGAGTGTCACAAACTCCAGATCAACAGTGCAGATTATTTGATTTGAATCTCAATCGATTAGGCTACGACATTCATCGATTGAACTCATCAATCAATCCATTAATTGATTAACGCTTTTGTTTCTTTTTCTTGAAGAAGACATCACAATCAATCGGTCGATCGATCTAGGAGCACACTGTGCGTTCGTGTAAAAGTTTGGTCAATCGATCGGCTAATCAATTGGTTGCGTCCAATCGATTAGCTGATCGATCCAGGAGTGCACTGTGCTTTCGCATAAAAACCAGCTCAATCAATCGGCTGATCGATTGGTTATCCCCAATCGATTAACTAATCGATCTAAGAACACGCTATGCTTCGCGTTAAAGCCTATTCAATAGATCGACTGATCGATTAGTTGCCTCCAATCGATTACTCAATCTAGGAGCGCTCTGTTCTCATAAAGGTGTTTCTCAATTGATTAACCGATCGATTGCTCTCTTTCCAATCGATTAGTTAATTGATTCATACACATTTTAGCTAACAATTCAATTTATAGTTGATCCTGTCCGAACGCTGAGTCGACGGACGCTGGGGACGTGGCGCTCTCCTCTATCTCCGACCAGCTGCACAAATCTCCGGCGAACCTGCAAGGAAGTCGAGCCGGGAGGGGGTTCCCGGCTATGACCCTCCGACGCTCAAGTCAGGCAAGAGGAAAATAAGGAAGTGGCTCCGAAGATGCGAGATCGCGTACCTCCGGCGAAGTCTGAGGGCTCTTATATAGAGTTGTGGGGAGACTTGTGCACACCTACTGAGACGTACACGTGTCCTATACCATGCCTTAGTATGGGCTTGCCAAAGGAGCATGCCTGATACCATACTGCTACAGTCTGAGCGCCTCTCTGATGGGACAGCAGAACCTTCCGTCGTACGATTCTGCGTATGGCCTGATCGTCGAATATGCCTGCTGTCAGAAGATGATGTTCCCCAATGCCCCCTTATCCTTGTCTCCTTTCTCCCCAAGCCGAGCATCCATCCGCTCGGCAGGCATCGGTCCGACCGGGCGTAGGTATCGGTCCGACCGGATGCTCGGCTGAGACTGTTCCTTCACAGTATTGATGTTTTACGCCTCGGCCGAGCAGTCTACCCGCTCGGCCCGGCGACCCTGTTCACCATGAGCGTCGGAAACCCGACTCCCCGTCGGGTTGTCTTTGATTCCGGCTCGGACCCTCTAGGTTGGTCGGCCGATTAACCCTACTCCTATCCGATCGTTCCGACCTTAGGTTGACCATTTTGGCTTTTAACCTCCACGTGGCGTTGACTCCCCTTCAGAGGGGGTCTCCCGACCTTACTGTCGGATCACTTGCCTTCCCTTCAAGTCTATTCGAAGGAGGCGCATAGTCCGACTGACTGGACGCCCGTAGCGCCGAGCGGCGCATCCAAGAAACCCTCCTCCGATCGGCCCGTGTGGAAGTAGCTACGGGCTCAGTCAACGCCACCCTCCCTCGGATCTCCTCGGAATTTACGTCAATCTCCGTCATTAAGGTCGAGCACGCGCTCATTAAATGCACTCCAGTGGCCGAATGCCATGTGGCGCTGTTGTCGTCATCGTACGGCGGCGACATCGTGGGCGACGAGACCGAGGCGGTTTGAAATGGATGGCCCGATGCCTGCTTCGGTTCCCGTGACCTGCATCCGATGGTGGAGGCCGCTCGGGCCCAACCATATAAAGCCTTCGCCTTCTCCCCCTACTCGCCGCATTTGTGCTCTCGCGTGCCCAAGGGCTTCCCCTGCCGTCTTTGCTCCGGTGATCCTACTGCTGCTTCTTCCGGTAATCTCTCACCTTCTTCCTTCGATCTTCATCTGCTTCCGTAAGATCCTTCTGCCTTTTACTTTTCATTTCCTGTTTTTCCTCGTGCTTTCTTCTTCTCTTCGTGTTCTTGTCTCCCAGTTACGATTCGGTTTCCTCTCTTAAGCTTTTTGCCCTTTCGTTCATCTTTCGCTCCTTTTCCCGCTCGGCTGATGGCCAGCTCTTCTCAACCCCAAGACCCAGCCCTCGGCCCGTGGTATACCACCATGGAGTCGCGCTTCGATCGACGCGACGCTGAGGTTCTGATGAACAACTTTGACATCCCCTCCGACTTTGAACTTATCTTACCCTCCCCCTCCGCTCGGCCACACAAACCATCGCACGGAGCTTTCTGTGTTTTCCGCGATCAGTTCACCACCGGTCTGCGCTTTCCCATCCATCCCTTTATCGCAGAAGTTTGTAATTTTTTCGGCATTCCGCTCGGAAGCTTGGTCCCTAACACCTTCCGCCTTCTATGCGGCGTTGTTGTCTTGTTCAAAATCCATAACATTCCCCTCCGACCGGAGGTCTTCTACTACTTTTATTATCCTAAACAGTCCGAGCTGGGTACTTACATGTTCTAGGCTCGACCCGATTTAGTTTTCTTTAATAAACTACCCTCTTCCAATAAACATTGGAAAAAGTATTATTTCTATCTCCGTCTCCCCGAACGGGCCTCCTTCCGAACCCAGTGGCAGGTCGGACCGCCAATCTCCCCTGAGCTAAAGAGGTTCAAGACGCGACCGGACTATCTTCACGCTGCCAACATGCTAGCCGGTCTGAAGTTCGACATCAACAAGTTCTTACCCGAAGGGGTGATATACATATTTGGCCTGAGTCCGATCCGGACTCCCCTCCCGAGCGACTTCGGTAAGAATTTTACTTGTGCATTTGCCTAGATTGCTAACTGATTTTCTCCTTTTTTCTTTGCAGCGGACATTGTCATGGAGTCCGTGATGGCCGGAATTTTGAAGAGGAAAGCGGCGGCGCTCGAGGCCGCAGCTGCCAAGGAGATGGAGGCGCTTGGCATTGAGCCGGTCGGCTCACACGAAGGGGAGAGCGGGACTCACGAGGAGTCGGCGGCTCAAGCCTCGGCCCGGGATGTGGCCAGAGGCGCCACCCCTAGTAGGGAGATAACTGTCCATGAGGAAGGCTCCGCTCAGGAGGAAGAGCACTCTCTCCGACAAAAGAGGCGCCGAACGGAGACACCCCTTCGCTCGGCCACTTCCGCAGTTCAGCCGTCCGAACGGACCACCGCCGATTCTCGCGGCAAAACCCCAACGGTTGAGGCGATTTCGTCCGATCGGACACCATCCCAGCTGGATGCATCCGCGGACCCCCTCGAGGCCATTCCTGTCAGCGCCCTTCCGCCCGCTCCCCGCCAAGTCCAACGTTCGGCCATTTTGTCCCAGTTTTCTACGCCGGCTTCCGATCCTTCCCCAGCTTCTGCTCAGACGACTCCCGGTCGGCACCATACCATCAGGGTCTCCCTACATCTCCCCACCGAAGAGTTGATGCCCGATTCCACTCGGCCAACCGCGCCCGAGCACATGATCACCATAAAGGGGCCACTAGCGGAAATGTGGGTCGACGCTCGGGCACGTGTCGCGATGATTCCACTCAGCAATCTGGCCAATAGCCATATGCAGCAGGCTACTGGGGTAAGCGTGTTTTCTTAAGTCCTTTCCGCATTCTTTCCGTTCGGCTATTAATAATCTTGCTTATGTCAGAGATGGGTGGAGGAGATCGCTGTCTCCAATCGTCTAGCCATGGTGGACGAGGAGCTAAAGAGGTTAAGGAGTTCGGGCGGCGCGCCCTCTCAGGGTCCTTAATACGCCGAGCTGCAGAAAGAGCTCAAGAAGACCCAGGCTCTGCTGGCGGCTGAGCAAAAGAAGACTGCCGACCAGGCCCATACTTTGGCCGAACTCGATCGACAGGTCAAATCACTGGACCGAAAAATAAGCTTGGCCACCGATCGGAAGAGAACGACCATCGCCGATCTGGAGAAGAAGAATGTTGAGGCGCGGGGCCTGGAGCAGCGAGTCAAAGAGCTGATGGAGCAGCTGGATGGTGAGAAAACGAGCCGCTCGGCCGAGGCGATTAAACATAAGGATGAACTGAAGGCTTTGCAGGAGTCTCTCGAAGCTTCTCAAGCTGCCTTTAGGGAATATCAAGAGGTGGAACCCGGCCGAGTCGCAGCCTTGAGGCTGAAGCACATCTGCTCGACCGAATTTTCAGAAAAAGTATGCGAGCGGGTGTATAATGCCTTTGAGATGGCCATCACCGCCACAACGGACTACCTGAAGTCCAAGGCTCAGCTCCCTGACTCTGCTAGCATCCCGGCCCAAGACTATGCGGCGCTCCTCAACACCATCCCAAAGGACCTTTATGATTTTTTGGAGTAGAAGTCTTCATGTAATTCGGTCGTTCGGCCAAAAAAACTTCCTTTTGTAATTCGGCTGCTCGGCCCTAATTTCTCTAATTTGAATGCAAAATTTATCTCTGTGCAACTTTATCTTTATGCAACTTCGTTTTTATTTTGCATGCGTGTGGTGGATTGGTCGGGGCCTATGACACACTTGGCCAACTAGACCTCCCGAGCGGGAGTAGGTGCCATACGACTTGTCACTACTTTCCCTTGCCGCTTATCTCAAAGCGTCTTTCGTTCCGGCCTGGGGGTTGAAAATCGCCGGTCCGACTCTCGATATTTAACGTCGGAGCTCGACGGTCTTCCGACCGGAGGGTTTATAGTCGACGGTTCGACTCTCGATATTTAACGTCGGAGCTCGATGGTCTTCCGGCTGGAGGGTTTATAGTCGCCGGTTCGACTCTCGATATTTAACGTCGGAGCTCGACGGTATTCCGGCCGGAGGGTTTTTAGTCGCCGGTTCGACTCTCGATATTTAACGTCGGAGTTCGACGGTCTTCCGGCCGGAGGGTTTATAGTCGCCGGCGCGACTCTCGATATTTAAAGTCGGAGCTCGACTGTCTTCCGGCCGGAGGGTTTATAGTCGTCGGTTCGACTCTCGATATTTAACGTCGGAGCTCGACGATCTTCCGGCCGGAGGGTTTATAGTCGTCGGTTCGACTCTCGATATTTAACGTCGGAGCTCGACGATCTTCCGGCCGGAGGGTTTATAGTAGCCGGTTCGACTCTCAATATTTAACGTCGGAGCTCGACGATCTTCCGGCCGGAGGGTTTATAGTCGCCGGCGCGACTCTCGATATTTAACGTCAGAGCTTGACGGTCTTCCGACCTGAGGGTTTATAGTCGCCGGTGCAACTCTCGATATTTAACGTCGGAGCTCAACGGTATTCTGGCCGGAGGGTTTATAGTTGTCGGTTCGACTCTTGATATTTAACGTCGGAGCTCGACGGTCTTCCGGCCGGAGGGTTTATAGTCGCCGGCGTGACTCTCGATATTTAACGTCGAAGCTCGACGGTCTTCCGGTCGGAGGGTTTATAGTCGCCGGCGCGACTCTCGATATTTAACGTCGGAGCTCGACGGTCTTTCGGCCGGAGGGTTTATAGTCGTCGGCGCGACTCTCGATATTTAACGTCAGAGCTCGACGGTCTTCCGGCCGGAGGGTTTATAGTCGCCAGCGCGACTCTCGATATTTAACGTCAGAGCTCGACGGTCTTCCGGGCGGAGGGTTTATAGTCGCCGGCGCGACTCTCGATATTTAACGTCGGAGCTCGACGGTCTTCCGGCATGAGGGTTTATAGTCACCGGCGCGACTCTCGATATTTAACGTCGGAGCTCGACGGTCTTCCGGTTCGGATGACGACGCTCTATACTTGCGCTAATTTTCTGATTTTTTCACTCCTGCATTTCAAGTATACAGCCGAACGGAAAGTATACAACATACATTACATTGGCGCACCTTTCACCCCGCTCGGTACGGCTGAAGATGATTTACGCTCCATGGTTGATCTAGCTGTTGTCCATCTTCATCCTCCAAATAACAGCAAGTGGTGCTTCCCCTTGAATGCCGACCGGATCTTTATCTCGGCCCCATGTTGAGATATTCTCCGGTCGGAACTCTGTTCCGCTCGGCCTACTGATGCTGACGTCGCCTGTTGCCCTATGCGCTCGGCTTGCGCCTTTTGTTTCTATTGCTCCATGAGATTAGCTGCTCTTGCCTCGATTAGAGCGTCGAGCTCCTCCTGGGAGAGCATCACGGTGTGAGGTCGTCCAGCTTCATCCATCTCTTCCGCTCGGATGCAGGTGCGTTCCCACATACGGCGCCAATTTGATCCTGTCCGAACGCTGAGTCGACGGACGCTGGGGGCGTGGCACTCTCCTCTATCTCCGACCAGCTGCACAAATCTCCGGCGAACCTGCAAGGAAGTCGAGCCGGGAGGGGGTTCCCGGCGACGACCCTCCGATGCTCAAGTCAGGCAAGAGGAAAATGAGGAAGTGGCTCCGAAGATGCGAGATCGCGTACCTCCGGCGAAGTCTGTGGGCTCTTATATAGAGCTGTGGGGAGACTTGTGCACACCTACCGAGGTGTACACGTGTCCTTTACCATGCCTTAGTATGGGCTTGCCAGAGGAGCATGTCTGATACCATACTGCTATAGTCTGAGCGCCTCTCTGATGGGACAGCAGAACCTTCCGTCGTACGATTCTGCGTATGGCCTGGTCGTCGAATATGCCTGCTGTCAGAAGATGATGTTCCCCAATGCCCCCTTGTCCTTGTCTCCTTTCTCCCCGAGCCGAGCATCCATCCGCTCGGCAGGCATCGGTCCGAGTGGGCGTAGGTATCGGTCCGACCGAATGCTCGGCTGAGACTGTTCCTTCACAGTATTGATGCTTTACGCCTCGTCCGAGTAGGCTACCCGCTCGGCCCGGCGACCCTGTTCACCATGAGCGTCGGAAACCCGACTCCCCGTCGGGTTGTCTTTGATTTCGGCTCGGACCCTCTAGGCCGGTCGGCCGGTTAACCCTACTCCTATCCGATCATTCCGACCTTAGGTTGACCATTTTGCCTTTTGACCTCCACGTGGCGTTGACTCCCCTTCAAAGGGGGTCCCCCGACCTTACTGTAGGATCAATAGCTAAACCCAATGTACCTCATCCCAGATGAACATCTTGCTCCCTAGACTTTGTGACTAGAGCTTCTTCATCTTCAGATCTTCATTCTAAGAATCTGGTCCTTGACCTCCTTGGACTTTTCTTGCCTTGCATCCAGTCTTCCGACCTGCAAAGGCTTCTCTTGCCAAAAATCTGGTCCTTAACCTCCTTGAATTATCTTGCCTTGCATCCGGTCTTCCAACCAACAAGGGCTTCTCCTGTAAACTCGCAACTCATGTTAGATCCAACGTATTAACCTAAACTTAAATAATTGTCAACACATTAAAACTTCCAGGGCATGATTGCACCAACAATCTTGCCCTTTTTTATGTTTGACAATCTATTTAAGTTTAACCAAATTTCTAACATAACATAATAATAACAAAATGATAAATAGTAATATCAAAATTAGAAAATTATCATATAATTATCAAATTCTCAAGTGAGCATAAACTTCATCTCAAAGAAACATAAACTTAAACTTATATCTTCCCCTTTGACAAATATAAAAAAAAAAAAAAAAGACAAGAGCTCGCCCTCAATATGTGCATTAATCAATCATGAGATACAACAAAGTAGGGCCACTCCCCCTAAGCACATGCAATCAAAATATATAAGGTAGATATGGAACAAGAAAGGAGCACCCCCCCCTCCCTCTAAAACAAAGAATGATAGGGACACCCCTACAGATTATGCAAATAAACACTATGCTAACAAGACAAAATACACCGTGTCACAAATATAACTCCATAAAAGTAGCATATCATATATATCACACAAAATAATGTTCAAAGTGCACATTATAAACGACAAGTCAAATAAATATATCCATACAAGAAGTGAGAATGACATGTCATAACTGTTGATACCCCAAGGTTATTTTGATGTGATAAAACAAATTAGGTTAGGTCCTGTGGTGTTTAACCCAGTGTCAAGGTGTGCAGGAACTTAGGAGCACAGAACGTCGAGCAAAAGACGCAGCTAGCGAGAAGGACGACACGGGAGAGAGCCGACGGGCTCGGTGCGTCTGAGGAACGAGGTGCTGCGGAAGAGTACGCGAACGGACAAGAAGGAGGTGCACGACGTTTCCAAGGGACGAGAAGCCAAAGTGGAAGCTTGCTCGAGGAGAAGGTCGGAAGTTGGGTTCGGGTGAGCCCTATTTGTTGGTGAGGTTAGCACTAACGGTCTAACTCAGGTTTTAATAAATGACAAAGTAGGTTAAGTTAGTTTAATTGTGATATAATACTTTGATCAAGTGTGCAGAGAAGCCCAGATAGGTCAACGGGCTGACCTGATAGCTGGCAGGAAGTTCAGCTAGGTCAACGGGCCGACCGGATAGCTGGCACGAAGTCCAGACCGATCGACGGGCTGACCGGACGTTTGACACAAAGTCCAGCTAGGTCAAAGGACCGATCGGATAGCTGGAACGAAGTCCAGATGGGTCGACGGGCTTGTTGGTGCAACCTTAGGTCAAGGTTGACCTGGTTGACCCGACTCGAGGTGACTTGACTCGAGTTGTATTTTGATGTTTGACTTGGGAAGATTGTCGGTGCAACCTTAGGTCAAGGTTGACCTAGTTGAGTTGCATGTTGATGTTTGACACTCGTGAGAGAGTTCTATTCTTGATATGGGACAAGAATAGATGTTTGGGAGATTATTGGTGCAACCGTAAGTCAAGGTTGACTTGGTTGACCTGATTCGGGAAAAAGTCCAAGTATGGAGACTTGGCAACGGGAAAAGTCCAAGTATGGAGACTTGGCACTTGAAAAGTCCAAGTATGGAGACTTGGCACGGAAAAGTCCAAGCAGGGAGCTTGGCAAGTGGGAAGTCCTAACTGGGATGTTAGGCAGTGTGGAAAGTCCTGGTGAGTGAAGCCAGGCAGTGGGGAAGTCCTAACTGGGATGTTAGGCAGTTGGAAAGTCCTGGTGAGTGAAGCCAGGCAGTGAGAAAGTCCTAACTGGGATGTTAGGCAGTGTGGAAAGTCCTGGTGAGTGAAGCCAGGCAGTGGGAAAGTCCTAACTGGGATGTTAGGCAATTGGGAAGTCCTGGTGAGTGAAGCCGGGCAAGGGAAAATCCAGATGGATCAAGGATGATCGGACATCTGGTGTTGAGAAGGTCAAGTAGGTCAAAGGGTGACCGGATACTTGACACAAAGAGAAAAGTCCAAGTGGGTCAAAGGGATTGACCGGACACTTGGTGGAGAGTCTTAGCAGGTCAAGGGAGTGACCGGATGCTAAGCATGATGTACCAACAGGTCAAGGTTGACCGGATGTTGGCTTGGGAGACTTGGGACTTGGTTTGGGCAAAAACCAAGCTCTGGATCGGTCTGCAGACCGATCCAGTGATACGTTTGTATATCTGTCGGTCTGGTGACCGATCAGATAATAAACAGAAGGCAAAGCGCAGTTCTGTGAGCTTACTGATCGGTCTGGGGACCGATCAGCATGAAGCTTGATCGGTCTCCACGACCGATCAGACACTCAGCCGATCAGGAGGTTCCCTGATCGGTCCACAGACCGATCAGGAAACGAACAGAAAGTTGGGCGACTTTCTGTGGAGCAATCTGATCGGTCTAGGGACCGATCAGCCCAGGGCCTGATCGGTCCCCAGACCGATCAGAAGGGTCCTGGACCGATCAGGTTGGAGCCTGATCGGTCCATGATTCGACCGTTGAGTCACAACGGGTCGCTCCGTCTTCTCCGCTGGCTTCTGTCTTCGCTGTGCAGGTTCGCAGGTTATAAAAGGAGATCAAGGCTTTGGTGCAATTTCTTCTTCTTCTTCCTTCTTCCTGTTCTTGGTGCTACTAAGCTTGCTGTTGAGCTTTGTTGAGCTGCTTTGAAGCTTCGCGTGAGCTTCCGGCTGGGTCACCTGCTGTTGTAGGCGCTTGGAAGCAGCTGCTTCTTCCAGTCGAAGAGAAGGCAAGAAAGTTTACATTTGTATTGTACTTTATTTCTTGTTTTCCTTGTACTCTTTTCTTGCTGTTGCAAGAAGTTTCTGTGGCGAGGTTTCTCCACCCAGAAGGAGTGTTTTTATTAGCCGGTTTTCCGGGAACTCATCCACCGACGGATTGATTGGGTTCGTCCACCTTACGGACACGCCGAGGAGTAGGAGTATCATCTCCGAACCTCGTTACATCCTTGCGTTGAGGTTTGATTTCTTCTCCTGGTTTCTTTCTGCATTTAGTTTCCGCTGCGCTAACCCTAGTTTGTAGAAAGAAACGCGAGCAATTGGGGTCGGCTATTCACACCCCCCCTCTCTAGCCGTACAAAGGATCCTAACAGCGCTGACCGGACGTTTGACAAGTAAGTTGAGGTAAGCCACTGGAGGGGAGTGATTGTGAGGACGCATTCCCAGGAAGGGAACTTAGGCTGCGATCCAACTTAGATCCATTTCGGAAATCTAAGTTAAGATTGTAACTAGATTCCGGTCTCGATGAGACGGAATCTAATTACTACTATACTCTTTAAATTGTGCTAACACTTTGTTTTGCAGGCTAGTATAATTTGCATTTGCCTCGGACTAACGTTTTGTTGCAGGAAGGAAGCTGCTCGAAAACAAGGGTCCGGGCGCCCGGAAGGGATCCGGGCGCTCAGAATGCAAAATCTATCCTCTTATCGTTTCGCCACGTGGAACTCCCTGGTTGGCAGGGCTACGTCACATTCCAAGTGCCCGGAAGGGATCTGGGTGCCCGAAACCACCTATATAAGGAGGGTCAGCCCTAGAGAAAAGATCAATTCACTACAACGTCTTCCAACGCTTGTTCTGCTGTGCTCCTACGACGTTGCGAGGCTACTCCGACAAAGTGTCTTCTTTTTCTTTTCTTTTATTTATTACTGTCAGCATTTTTTATTAGCATTCCTGTAATTCAAATTGTGTAATCATTTTTCGAATTGCTAGTGAATTGCCCAACGAAAGCACTCAACGAGTGCGGGCCTTGGAGTAGGAGTCAACGAAAGCTCTGAACCAAGTAAATTGGTTTTGTGTTAGCGTTGTTATATTCTTGTTTTTCCACTGGGTACTCGTTAATTTTTTTTAATCGCTATTCACTCCCCTCTAGCGAATTCTCGATCCAAGAAGTGGTATTAGAGCGGATACCGCTCTGATTTGGTGCAACCACCAATCAAACAAGGGGGTGAAATATTTTTTATTCTTTTTCGATTTTCAGTTTTTCGATAAATCCAAACTGGTATCGTTACCTTTTTGGAAATTTTTCTCATAGAAATTAAGCTGAATTGGTGCAACACCAATTCAGTTTAAGATTCTTTTTAATTTAATCCCGCACTACTAATCAAAGCGGATGATTTTCCATACTGGAAGAAGCGGATGGAGTTTTACCTGAAGACACACTTCGACCAATGGTTCAGCGTCACCAGTGGCTACAAGGTGTTAGTTGACAACTCCGAAAATCCACTAGACCCGGAACAATGGACTCTGGACATGAGAAAGAAATCATCGACGGACTACAAAGCGCTCAACACATTGTAATGCGGGCTGACGAAGGAAGAGCTGAACCGAGTAGGACCTCACCAAAATGTGAAAGAATTTTGGGACAAGCTAATCGAACTACACGAAGGAACGAGCGACGCCAAGGTAATTAAGCGTGCCCTTCTTTTGAATAAATTATTTAATATTAAAATGCAGGAAGGAGAAACGGCGAGTCAACTTCATGCGAGGATCAAATACATCCTCAATGGACTTCATGCGATAGGCTACTAAATGGAGAATCGTGATTTAATCAGGTACGCATTAAATGTTTTTCCGCGTAATACATTGTGGGCATCTATCGTGGATGCCTACAAAATTTCAAAAAATCTATCTAAACTAAAACTAGATGAATTATTCTGCGAACTTGAATTACACGAGCAGACTAACACCGGAACTGAGAAAGGTATTGCTTTGTTTGCAGGTTCCTCCAAGGAAAGGACAAAAACCAAACCTGAATCTGAAGATGAGTCTGACCAAGATTTTGAAGACGAAGAGTACCTGGTGAACCTAGTAAGGAAGATGTTCACCAGGAGGAAGAAGAGCTTCAGCAGAAAGGACCTACAGAAGATCAACTCCTCAACCGAACCAAAGAACGTGATTTGCTCGGGTGCAACAAGAAGGGTCACTACAAGAATGAGTGCTCGAGATTAAAGAGTGACAAGATGAAGACAACCAAGAAAAAGGCTCTCAAAGTAACATGGGACGACCCGTCTTCAAAAGAATCGGAGGCCGAAGATTAGAAGCACCAGAGTCACCTCGCGTTGATGGCCCGCGAAGCAGAATCAGAGGACGAATCGGAAGATGGGTCCGAACCTGAATCGAGCCACGAGTCCATACTCGTTTCCGAAGGTCTTGAAGAGGTATACTTTAATTTGAATAAGAATTTTTTTAAAATCATTGCTTGTTTAAATAAAAAATTAACTACAATAGAAAATGAAAACAAATTGCTCCTTAAGGAAAACCATAACCTCAAGGAACAAGTCACAAATTCTAATTCTACTCAAGACTTAACGCTTGAGGAAGAAAATTTAACACTAAAAATAGAAATTAATAAATTAAAGGATCTTTTAGAAAAATTTACAACAAGATCTAAAAATTTAGATCTTATTTTAAATAATCAAAAAACAATCTACAACAAAATTGGACGTGACTACAAGTCAAGTTCAAATAAAACGTTTAAATCACTAATAACCCAACATAAACAGCAAAATAAAACGTGAGTTCCGAAAGCGTACTTAACCACGCAAGTAGGTATTAACCAATATTACATATCCAAAAATAAAATATACTATGTAAAATCTAATAAACCAAATCAAAAACCAAAACACAAACTTAGACCAACAAAATCAAAATCAAAATATTTTAGAACACACAAAAAACTAGACTATCATCAAGTCAAATATAATTATAAAAGTAATAGACATAAACCTAGAACTAAAACTTAAAAAAATAATACAGACCAATAATCCAATTGGAGGCTCCAGAATAGCTGGCACCTCCAAAAATAATCTACCCGACAGGGTAACCAAAAGCAACCTACCTTGCAGGATAATTAGGATTAGAATAAAAAGGGACAAGGTTTAACTTGACCTACGGTACTAGTGAAGTTTTGGATGAAAGTACGTTAGGGAAGCTTAGTCTATGCATGTCTAGGAAGATATGACTTCGACCTGTTGAATTTGGCTAAGTGGAACTAACCGAAGATACTCCTTACAGATTCTAACTAATTAGACCAAGGTTTTGTATTAAGTTTAGTGGATAAGACTATTTGGAAAACCTCGAAGGTATGGTTACTCTAATGATGCCCAAGTGACTCACCATAGCCCAGAAGTTTATCCAAAGAATGTCTATTTGTTGAGTTCAAAGTTAAACCTGAATATAACACAAAGTTAAATCAAACCCTAAAACTGAACCTAATTCATCTGACAAAATTACAAGATTCCTTGATTGAAAATTCAGATCGGGTGAGATAACTAAGAAAAAAAATTAAATATAATTCAAATTAAAATTAAATTAAATTAAATTAAATTAAATTAAAATTAGAATTAAAATTAAAATTAAAATTAAATAAAATAAAATTTAAATTTAAATTAAATTAAATCAAAATAAAATAACTTTAAAAATATTTTAAAAATTCTTTCAAAAACTTTAAAAATCATTTTAAAGATTATTTTAAAAATTATATTAAAAATCATTTTAAAAATTATTTTGAAAATTATTTTTTAAAAAACTTTAAAAATTAATATAAAAATTATTTTAAAAAATTTAAAAATCATTTTAAAAAATTCTTTTAAAAACTTAAAAAAATCATTTTAAAAAATATTTAAAAAATTCTTTTGAAAAAGATGCTTTAAAAATTATTTTAAAAACTTTAAAAATCATTTTAAAAATTCATTTAAAAAAACTTTAAAATTTTTTTTAATTATTTTAAAAAAATTCTTTTAAAAACTTTAAAATTTATTTTAAAAATGTTGAAAATCATTTTAAAAATTCTTTTTAAAACTTTAAAAATTCTTTTTAAAACTTTAAAAATTATTTTAAAATTTTTTAAAAAATTCTTTTAAAAACTTTAAAAATTCTTTTAAAAACTTAAAAAAATCATTTTAAATTTTTTAAAAAATTCTTTTAAAATTATTTGAAAAATTCTTTTAAAAAAAATCTTTTCGAAACTTTAAAAATTATTTTTAAATTTCGTTTTAAATTCATTTAAAAAACATTGAAAATCATTTTAAAAGTAAAATTCTTTTAAAAATTTTAAAATCATTTTAAAAATTATTTTAGAAACTTTTAAAAATCATTTTAATTTTTTCAAAAAAAATTTTAAAACTTTTTAAAATTATTTTAAAAATTCTTCTAAAAAAACTTTAAAAATTATTTTAAAAATGATTTTAAAAACTTTAAAAATCATTTTAAAAATTCTTTTATTTTTTTTAAAAAAACTTTAAAATTTTTTTTTAAAACTCTTTAAAAAAAACTCTTTACCAAATCATTTTAAAAATTATTTTAAAAACTCTTTTTTTAAAAAAAGAAAACTTTAAATTAACTCAACTTGATTTTAAAAAAAATCAATACCGCGGTCAAAATCCAGGTGTGTGTGCCCCTGATATTCCCTTCCGAGGCACCCTGAAGGGACTCGGTTGGCCCGTCCCGTCTGACTCCGAGCGCTCGGAGCCCCCTATATAAAGGAAGGGGGGGAGGGGCACCTACCTTTGCACCTAAACTTTTTGACTCTCGCAATGGCTCTAACCGAGCTTTACCGCAAGAGTGACCAAAATTAATTTTTTTTTCTTTCTGCAGTTATTACGCTACTAATCAACCGAGGTCGCCATTTTTAGAATTCTTTCACGATGCCTCCTTGGTAAATTCCTCTTTCTTTTCTAAATTTTTATGTAACAACCCGGCCCCTGGGCCCCTTGGGCGGCCCAACTAGAAGCCCATTTGGCGGTCCCTTGGGCGGCCCCACTAGTGATCCCTTATGTCGTTGACCGACGACTCTCGGCCGTGTCGTTACTTACTAGGACTTCCCACCCCTTGCCAGTGGATTTTTGTCTTCCTCAGGATTCGAACTCTAGACCTCCAGGCTAAGTACTAGAGTTTATGAATCCTGATAAGCAAAAATCCACTAGCCAGGGGTGGGAAATCCTAGTGAGTAACGGCACGGCCGAGGGTCGTCGGTCAACGACATAAAGGCCCAGGGGCCAGGTCGTTACAATAAAAGGCACCTTTTTATTGTAACGACCCGGCCCCTTGGCCCATTTGGCGGTCCCTTGGCGGTCCCTTGGGCGGCCCAACTGACGACCCCTTATGTCGTCGACCGATGACCCTCGGCCGAGCCGTTACTCACTAGGTCTTCCCATCCCTGACCAGTGGATTTTTGCCTTTCCCAGGATTCAAACTCTAAACCTCCAGATTAAATACTACAGTTTATGAATCCTGGTATTCAAGTGAACGTCCTATTGTTAAGGATCCCTCCAGGGGCGTGACAAATTAGTGTTTAAGCTGAGATTGTTATGAGATGTGTTCTAATTCGTTGTGCTCATGGTTTGACATAGGTGTAAAATGTATAAGTTTAGAGATGTTCATTTGGACTAGCATTATGATGTTCGTTTAAGCTTAGATTAATTTGGTTCATGTATAAGAATATGGTTCAACTGTACAACAGATATGTATGGGTAACCACATATAGGTTATTATGGTTAATTCATGTTTTAGTTTAAGTATTAATGCATGCAACCAAAAGAGCAAACTGCATAATGCCAAATGCATTTGGAAGTGCCACGAGTGACATGCCAATGCTTTGGCAGCCCTGATATGCAACTTGTTAAACAAAAGAGTTCCAAATTAGTTTGTCTCGGCAATCTTATTCTCTAACTCAGGACTCTTAATATTTGAATAACACTTAAATAAGCTTTGGTGGTATACAAGCTAAGATAAAAGAATTAACATAGGATTAGAATTCATAAACCGATCTTGGCGCACCATGTAATGTACCAAAGCGTGTTGAATGATCGTACTGTTATGTCCAGATACTAAAACTCCATCATTGAATGATATATTAAATCTTGCAACCCCACATCGTCTTTCTCAATATACCTATTGTCTTTCTTTGTCAATCAACTTTGTTTCCTTCCTTTCTACCTTGGATCCACAGTGGATTAGACACCAAGGTGGAAGCAGCGGAAGTAAGGTGAGCTCATAATCCACATATCCTCTGCGGTCGGAGATTTGTTTATGATAGTTGGTTGGAGTAGTATATATGTATGCTGCTCAGTTGTTACCCTTAGATGAGGATCCTTGGGTTGAGTAGTAAATTTGGGGACCAAATTTTTATTAGTGGGGGAGAATATAAAATACGGCAATAAATAATAATTAAATAATAAGGTTTAATAGGCAAATAGCCTTAATGGAATTTTTAGAAATTTTTCTAGAATTAATCGGAGCTCGTACGACGTATTTAATGGGGATGCATTACTGGGCTTGAGAAAAGTCTGTTTGGAATACCTATTTATTAGGGATTTGATTATTTTAATTAACCTAAGGTTTATATTAATTACCCTAAGTTTTATTTCCCGTGCCCTATTCTTCCTCCTTGTCGCCGAACTCCACCACCTCCCCATGCCCCAACTCACAACGCCGAACTCCTTCCCTCTCTTCCTCGCACGCGCGCACCCCAGCAACTGTCGGCTCTCCTCTTCTCCCTCAAGCCACACTGTCAGCTCTCCTCCTAACGCAGGCACCACAGGCCGCCGTCCTTGTGCCCTAGTATTGAAGCCACAGAGTCACCACCTCTTCTCATCGCGGATGCCAAGCACTCGTCGGAAGTCGAAGCCACCTCACCTCCCTCTTCTGTGCCCTAGCGTCGTCTCCTCTGCCCTAGTTTGGTCTTCACCGTCAGCCTACCTGTCCTCCAGTGGGTCGCCGCCGAGCAGTGGAGGTTCGGCTTGGGGCTCGGGTGAGGTTACTCTGCTCCTCTCTTCTTCCCGAAGCCCCCTTCCCATTTCTCCCTAGCAACCATCAACAAAGAAGACGATGGTGATTTCTGGCAGTCCTACAGCAGCGACGATCACTGGACTTTGATGGAGTGGTTTCTCCAACAAGGTTTGCTATCTCCCTTGCATCCCCTTCAGGCAAGCTTCTGCCAGTTTCAAAGGGTTCTGAGTTTTGGTTTATCCCCGGCTTTCAATCCAGCAACCAGTCTTCCTAGCCGCGAGCCAACAGGGGGAGACCTCATCATAAGGGTAAAATGTTGGAATTAGGTTGTGGGTTAAGAATTAGGTCTAATGCTTGGATGTGAATATGTTGTTTGTGATTTAGGTTTACCGAATTGGGAGATCAGCGTTTCAACCTATCTCCGACCATGATTTTGATAATAGGTTCTTCGGCTGAGAGTCCCATAGCGGGGCATCCAGATCTAGGACGTTGATTCGAGACGAGCATCTCGACGCGAACTACTTGACACGATCTACGTATAAAGGCGGGTACTTCTTACTTTGATTCTTTAGTTCTTTGAACTTAGTGCATGAGCTATTTTGGATAAGAACTACTTTACCTTGACTCCACTCGTAATTTTTCCTATGTTTGATACTTCCACTCAAAACCTTTGAGATATTCATTTTTATATCCATATAGTCTCTTGTCGCTATCAATGATATTTAGCAGATACTATATACCAACCTTGTATGTTTTGCTTGCTGTTTATTTATGTACCGTATTTAGCATGTTGGCTTCATGTAGCATACCTTATACTTGATTTTAGCTTATGTTTATATGATGATCGCTGCATTATACGCATCATGTCATTACATGCATGCAGACGACCACTTCTTCCTTGTGCGGGAGTGGGCCATCGGGCCGCGCCGCACACTCAGTCACTCATGGGTAGTGGTAGCTGGAGGAGATGCCGCTTGTCCTGTCGTGCCGCACTCGACCACTCATGGGTAGTGGTAGCTGGAGTTGTGAGCAGCAGGGATCCATTTCGCTTGGTAGCTAGATAGCTACTTAGCACTTGTCCATCCGGTCACTCGAGAGGAGTGGCGGCCTTTGGGTGGTACAGTTGTCATCGATCCGACCTCTCGACCATACAGAGGTCGTGGTGCAGAGAAGTGGGTGGGGTGACCATCTGTGCATACGCTGTTATCATTATATCTGCTGATGTTGTTGTTGCTACTTTTGCTGCTGTTACTAGCTTATGCTGCTGTTACTTGCTTCTGCTGCTGGTACTAGTTTATGTGGTTGTTGCTTACTTATGTTGAGATATACACTCGTTGTAGGGGTTTAGACTCTGGTTTATTTATTGGTAAAATGGATACATCTCACTTATTACCTCTGTAGTTATGAGCGGTATTGTAGCAGGTTAGTACTACTTTCAACCTTCTGTTACTGGCCTAGGATATGGTTTCAGGTATGAGCATTTATTATGATTCTGTTTTAGTATCTGTTATTCCTCTTATGAGACTGTATACTCTTGACTCACTTTTTAGTTGTATTTTATGTTCATGCACTATCTTTTCTTTACCCGCTGAGTTCCAATACTCACCACCCCACAAAATAGTTTTCTTTCGCCAGGTAGTAGTAGATGATTCATGGATGCTTGGAGAGTCCTGACTGCCTGTCCCACGTCACACTCGAGGATAGTTTTCTGTTTGGTTTTGTTATTGTTTTGGATGGTATGTTGATTCTGTGCATTTTGCTTTTCCATCAGTCGATGTGAGTTTTGGAGTCAAGTCTGGTGATTGTAGGTATTTTTGTTAATGTCGTTGTTGGTCTTACGTTCGTATTATTTTGTGTTTTCCGTTGTGCATGTTTACTTGCAGCCGTGTAGGCTTATTAAACTGCGTGGTTGTGTTTATTTTGTTCCAGCCGAGTGGGATGATGATATAAACTGTGTGGTTGTGTATATATTCCAGCCGTATGTGGCTGATGTACTTAAGCTTAGATCACTTGGCTACCAGGATTCATAAATTCTAGTACTTAGCCTGGAGGTCAAGAGTTCGAATCCTGGGGAAGGCAAAAATCCACTGGCCAGGGGTGGGAAGTCCTAGTGAGTAACGACACGGTCGAGGGTCGTCGGTCGACGACATAAGGGGTCGCCAGTTGGGCCGCCCAAGGGACTGCCAAGGGGCCGCCCAAGGGGTCGAGGGGTCGGTTCGTTATAATAAAAAAGTGCCTTTTATTGTAACGTCACAGCCCCTCAGCCCCTTGGGCGGCCACACTAGCAGCCCAACTGGCAGCCCCTAATGGTCCCTTGGGTGGCCACAATGGCGGCCCAACCGACGACCCTTTATGTCGTCATCCGACGACCCTCGGTCGTGTCGTTACTCACAAGGACTTCCCACCCCTGGCCAGTGGATTTTTGCCTTCCCCAGGATTCATAAACTCTAGTATTTAACTTGGAGATCTAGAGTTCGAATCCTGGGGAAGACAAAAATCTACTGGCCAGGGGTGGGAAGTCCTTGTGAGTAACGGCACGACCGAGGGTCGTCATTTTAATTGATAATATCAGTTCAATTAACTTAACAAAAAATCCAGTGCATCATTCCTGAACCAAACATATTAAAATTAGGCATCACTTTATCAGGGATCATGTTACTAAATGTGACATTGAACTCAAATACATTGAGTCCAAGTCTAATTTAGCTGACATATTCACAAAACCACTCTCTGAAAGTGAATTTAACAATCTACGTAGAAAATTAAGGATGTGTTTAATAGACTAGGATTTTCAAAATTCAAAATTGTTTTCAAAAATGATTGTTTTAAATTCTAGGTTAAAATTGTTTTATTTTTCAAAACTTTCCTGCTTTTAGAATTTCAAAACAATTTTAGCCTTAGACTAGAAAAATTCCCTTAGAAATCTTGTTCCCCTAGGACTAATACTTGAGCATCTCACCAACACCCTAGGTTTACCTTGATTGTGATTGACAAACATAGAAAGGGGTGAGATGCATAGGTCAGTTGCCTGAACTTAAGATGCTTATATCAGTGCATTGATAAAAGTCTGGGCGTTAAATACCAAACATATATTGATCAAGTTAAGTTACTCAGTTTAGTCAAACACTAACTGATTACAATGCACTTAAATTGACTAACCAAGTGAAAGCTGCTATCTTCTGATAGTTAGTAAGTACCTAATTGGTTAGAAAGTTATTTTGAATGTCAGGTTTAGGAGGAGGATTAAATCATTTTTTTACACTTAGCACCAAAATTATTTTCTCCGCTTTAAAAATAATGTCCTCTCTTAAAATTTCTTTTTAAATCTGATCTTTGGAAATCTAATTTGATATATCTATTTCTAAAAACTAGCTTTTATAAAACTAAGCTTGTAAATTAGATTTTATAAACTAAGATTTTAAAAATTGAATCTTTTGCAAACTTAGCTTTAATTAGTTTTGAAAAGTAGATTTTTCAAACTTAGTTTTGAAAACTCATGTTTGAAAAGTGTTTCAAAGTTTAAACTTATTTTGAAAATTGAATCTTTTGCAAACTTAGCTTTAATTAGTTTTTAAAAGTAAATTTTTCAAACTTAGTTTTGAAATTTTGATTTTGAAAACTCATGTTTGAAAAGTGTTTCAAAGTTGAAACTTATTTTGAAAATTTAAAATTTTTTTGATCTTGAAATTTGAAACTTAAATACTTATGTTTGAAAATTAGACTATCTAAACTTAGCTTTCCTAAACTTATACTTGAAAATTAGCCTTTAAAATTTTTTTTAGAAAATTCTCTTTGAGTTTGCAAATTCATTTAATTTTGCAAAAATTATTTTTTTTAATTACTCAAAATGTACTAAATAATAAGTTATGTTGCTAAATTAGCTATTTTTCAAAACTTAGTTATTTTACAAAATTTAAACTCCCCCAAGTTAACTTGACATCATTTCTTATAATTTTTACTTTGTCTGTATTCTGTATTATTGATTGCTTGACTTATGTCCTTATTTGATGAATGTCAAAGGGGGAGGGATAGGTCGTTAAGTTATAGCAACAAAATGTCAAATTTAAAAACTAACTTAAACCTTAAAAATCATTTTTTTTTTGCATATTTTTCCACTAACTTAACCAAGTTGTCATTCTATCAAAAATGGGGAGATTGTTGGTACAGTTAGCACTAACTGTCTAACTCAGGTTTTGATGAATGACAAATTAGGTTAAGCTAGGTTTGTCGTTGTCTAACACTCTGATCGAGTGTGCAGGTGAAGTCCAGACAGGTTGACGAGCTGACCGGATGTCTAGCACGAAGCCCAGCTAGGTCAACGGACCGACCGGATAGCTGGCGAGAAGTCCAAACGGGTCGACGAACTGACCGGACGCTTGGCACGAAGTCCAGCTAGGTCGACGGGCTGACCGGATAGCTGGCGAGAAGTCCAGACAGGTCGAAGGGCTGACCGGACGTCTGGCAGGTGAGTAAAGGTAAGTCACTGGAAGGGAGTGACTGTGAGGACGCGTTCTCGGGAAGGGAACTTAGGCACCGATCCAACTTAGAACCATTTCGGAACTCTAAGTCGAGATCTTGACTAGATTCCGGTCTCAAAGAGATGGAATCTAAGTCATACTCCTTCTGTCTAATTATAAACTGTGATAATACTTTGCTTTACAGGATATACATTATTTATTTGCCTCGGACTAACCTTGTCTTGCAGGAGAAGATGTTCTTTGGAGAAAGGTGGTCCGGGCGCCCGGAGGCAAGTTTTATCCTGATCAAGCCGTTTACACGTGGAGCTCGTTGGTTGGGTCAGCCACGTCATGATCGAGGCGCCCCGAACCCTCCTATATAAGGAGGGTCAAGGCTGAAGCTTCAAAAATAACTCAAAATTGACGATCTGCCCTCCTGCACTCCTGGACGTTGCGACGCTACTCCGACAAAGCTCTGCTCCTTTCCTATTGTTTTATATTTGTCGATATTTTATTTCTAGCTTTTCTGTACTTAATTCTTGTAATCAATTATTCGAATTGCTAGTGGATTGTCCAACGAAAGCACTCGACGAGTGCGGGCCTTGGAGTAGGAGTCGACACAGGCTCCGAACCAAGTAAAAAGAACCTGTGTTAGCCTTGCTCTTTTCTACTTTACTTTTCCGCTGCATTTACTCTTCTCGAACGTTTTTCGATATTCACTCTATCGATTCATTCACGATCCAACAATTCCATTATTAAAAGCAAATCTAAATTAGTTTTGAAAAATATCTCCATCTTCTTCTTCCAGTTGGCGAAATCCCGCTCGAACTTCGGGGATAGATGCTTGATCCGATCATCTCATGTGCTTCGTTCGGCGGTTAGTCCTCCTGAAGCGAACTTGGCTCTGATACCACTTATTGGATCTGGTATCGGTCGGCAAGAGGGAGATGATTTTATCTGTCAAAAGGTAAAATAACACCTTTCTCGACCGTTCAACTCAGATTAGCAGCAGTAATATAATTAAAATAAACAACAAAAAAATGAAGGAAGAGGCGCAGGGTTTACTTGGTTGCAACCTAAGTGGTTGTTAATCCAAGGACAAATGAAAGATCTAAAAATCTCCTTCGGTGAAGGCGGAAAAGTCTCTTACACTCGTTAATTGCTCAGACTATTGTTAGGAAAAGAATACAGGAGTTGTGTTGTATTTTCTAAGTCTAGAGGTCTTTTTATAGCCCATAAAAAATATTATCCGTGGCTTGAATGCGCCTTCCATCGGGTTGGAAGGTGCCTCTAGCTAGGCGCCAAAGGATAAAACTTTATCCTTTGGCAACGGTTAAAATCAGCCTAGTCGAAGGCGTCTTCCATAGGGTTGAAAGGTGCCTTCCATGGCTGGAAGGCGCCTTCCACAGTGAGGCGCCGCGGAGGCGCCTTCAATTTCCTTTGAAGGTGCCTCCAGCAGTGTTTCCAGCCTCCTTTCACTCTTCTGCTGCTCTAATCTCTTGGGTGATTGCGGCCATCCAGAATAGGGCTCACCCGGACCCATTTTCCGACCTTTTCCTCGAGCAAGCTTCTGCTCCGGTTTTTCGTCGCTCGAACCGCTGCTCGCGTCCTTCTCGTCTGTCGGTGTACTCTTCCGCGGCACCTCGTCCCTCAGATGCACCGAGTCCGTCGACTTCCTGTGCTCCTAAGCTCCTTTTCGCTAGCCGCATCTTCCGCTCGACTTCCTGTACTCCTAAGCTCCTGCACACTTAGACAGAGGGTTAAACACCAACAGGACCTAACCTGACTTGGTTGATCACATCAAAACTATCATGGGTACCAACATCTTCGACCTAGAAAACTGATGGATGTCACCTTTAAATTTATGTTTGGCATGTTACTAGTCCTCTACACAAGAAAATTGTAGAATTCCTCATAAGTTAAAAAAAAAGCTTCCTTTTGGTCTTCTTAGCGATTTTTCTCACCCGCTCGATAGTCATTCTGCTTTCTCTAGGTGGCATCTAGTTTAACTTTGGCAGTCTCTAGCTTAGAAGTTAGCATCGACTCTTTTTCCTTCTCTTCCGACAATTGCAGCCCCAGCACATCCTTGGCTAAAACCTCTGCGCAAAGTTCAGACTAAAGCTACAATTTCTCGGCTTCCAGAGTCATCAGCCTCACCTCCTACACGGCTAGCTAGCCCATGCTAGGCTCGAAGTAGTTCCTCCTGGGCCTGTTTGGACGACTCCTCTGAAGCATGCGTCGTCCTGGACAGGGGCGTAGCTACATTACGAGGAGGGGGTGCGACCGCCCCCTCTGGAAGTTTCAAAAATATATATATATATTAATAGTATATATTTGAAAAGCCCTTGCCGCTATTTTGACCAATCGATTCACCATCGTTTGTCACCGGAAGATTGAAATTGGTCACATATTTAGAAAACTCTTGTCCTAAGCTATCCATTGGTACCATTTTTACAAAAAAAATATCGTGACTTGGAATGTTAAATATTAAATTTTAAAAATAAAATATATAATAATAAATGGATAAATTAAATGTAGAACACAAGTGAGAGAACTAAATTAAAATTGGATCGGATTTGAATTAAATCCAGCATATAAGCACACATATAATGATTATGTTGGTTTAAATTGTGATTGATTTGGTTGAGTTATGACCGAAGCAAATTTAAAGTTTAAGCGAGTCCGATTGATTTAAAATGAATTATGATAATTTTGAGAAAATTTTATCTTATATTTTTTTTCCTCTCTATGTACACTGCAGCCTCCGTCGTGTCATATGCCATCATCGCTATAGGAATGCTAAATATTATGAGAAAGTGATATCATAAATAATTTTTCAACTTTAAGATATAGATAAGTTTTAGAGATTGACGGATCATTGTCTCAATTAGACCTTAGAGCTAAGGTCGAAAATTTTAAGTTTAAGATCATTTTTGGCTCCTTAAATTCAAAATTAGATTTTAGATTATGAGAATCGACTAGTACTAATGTTTGAAATTTTTAAAAATAGCCCCTCCTAGTTTAAAATCCTGGCTACGCCACTGGTCCTGAATAACTCAGAAGCTTGCACTGCAGTCCAGGCTTGTGACAGTTCCTGCTCTAACTCTTGAACCCGTCACAATGTCTTAACCTTCTTGTGTCATTTTTCTAGCTCAACCTTGGTCTTCTCCTTCACTACTTGAGTCATGGCCTCTTCAACTTTAGTTGTGTCTGCCGCCTTCAGGGCCTCCTCTATCTAGCCTCACGACGGGGCCAACTGAATTTGCTAGCTCTCCAATTCAACTACTCGGGCTTCCATACTTTGGTGCTTTTCACCAAATTGTGAAGGCAGCTGTGCAGTCCCTTCACCCCACCTCGGACTGCATAACTAAAGTTACATGTAGATATATCTATGGGCTTCCTATTAAGCAATGTTATCAAAATCATAAGTGAACTCGTAAACTCGTATAAAATCATGAGTTTACTTATGAAAATCAAGTGAAATTATGATAAAATCGTGTATTAAAGTAAAATCGGAGTAAAATCATAAAATTGGATCAAAATTGTAAAATTACATTTAAACTTGTAAAAATATGATTTTTGAGATAATTTTATCGATTTTGTGTCGTTAATAGAATGGAACTATTTTGGATAAAATGATATCGTTTTGGGATGATTTTAGATTTGCATTTGTCATGAATGATTTATATTAATTGTTTATCTTGTGTTTTATTTATTTTTAGACTTAAGCTTTAAACTTAAATTTATGTTTATGTTGTATTTTCATGATAAGTATTTGATTGTTTAAAAGTTTAAAATTATGAGTAATTTATGATTATATGAATTAAAATATTCTATATATAGATTTACGTTATAATTTAGATTAAAATATTTAATGATCAATTAAAAAGAATATATCAGGTTTCTTTTAAAATTGATTTAAAGTATGATGTAAAATCTTATGATTTTATGATTCGATTTTATGATCTGATTTTTTGATTACTCTAATAATTTTATCTAAACTCTCGATTTTGACAACATTATTATTAAATAACAAATCATACAGTTGAACAAGCTCCCTCTCATCTCCAAGAGCCTTCCTCTGTCCAGTCCTTGACCGTTGCAACACTAAAGTGTCCTTGACTGTTGCAACACTAAAGTTTTGAATTACCACAGCAGGATGTTGACGGGATTAGCATTGGTTGTTGCAACTTGTCATCCTTAAGACATTCAAGACTGGTATTTTCATGTGTGAATGGTTGGTTCTTTTGTATTGGTAGAAAACATGACATTCTTATGCTTAGGTGAAAAATAAATTAAATAGGCATGCCATAGGCTGGTTAGAACTTTGGCTCATCCTAGTGACCTATCATATTAGGTTAGGTTAGTCTTACCTCACAGTTTGAAAAATTATATATGTTGTATAATGAGAGGTCAATTGCAAGTAAGTATTCTCTATTAAATTAGTAATAATGTTTTTCATATCATTTCCTTAAGCCACAGTGTTGAAAATTTTCACCATCATCATCAAGTCAAAGTCATCTTGTCCCTACTATTTGGTGACGGTTACATGAATCAAAGTTTTAAGTTGATCTGAGTTAGATTCTCTTAATGGTTATGTTTTGTTTAAGTTTTACATTGTTTTAAAAAGCCATTTGGTCATTGTTTTCATTTTTAGAACTGTCACTTGCAATCTAGTTGTCCTCATTATAGGTTGGAGATGATTGCCGACAAGATGTTCTTGCACTTCAAGTGATTACCTTGTTCAAGGACTTAATCAATGCTGTTGGATTGAACCTTTATCTGCTTCCTTATGATTTTTTTGCCAACTGGACCTGAGAGAGGTATTGATCCTGTCCGGAATCCAAGTCAGACGGAGGCCGGCTGAGATGGTACTAGTGTTGACGGAGAGATGACTTGGGTACACCTAGCGTATGTGCACCAGAAAAATGAACCCCCAAGTGGTACTCCGGGACAGTGGTAACAAGGCCGACGGTACTTTGGCTCTGCGCACACTCAGACAAGCACACGGAACGTTAGAGAATAGAAATCAGGGAAAAAGTCCCCGGCGCATGCCCTCCAACGCTCAAGTCAGGTACTTTTTCCCCAAAAGAACAGTGTACGAAAGAAAGAGAATTGTAGAAGACGAGAGCGTATATGCACGTACCTGGCTAAGGGAGAGGACCTCCCTTTTTATATAACATTGCGTACATTCAGAGCCTGCATGTTGTCAAAGAATGCCGGGTGTTAGAGCCTGTCGAGTGAGAGAAGGTGTGCGGTGGCCTCCTATTGGTGGAAGGAAGGTTCCATTCGCAGGCGATAGCAAACCACTGGAATATTCCCTGATGCATGACAGTTATTCTCTAACAGGAGGTTACGATTCCCTGACATTGTTTGTCTTTTAGCGCTTTATGTCCTTGGTTCAGCTATGGACAGCTCGGGATGACCGTTCGGGTAAGCCACCTGACTTGAGTCTTGATGAGGGGGGCAAGATATGGCGAGGGCCCCATCTTTCACGCTTGAATCACTGAAGGGTTGATCGGGAGTTGTCTTACTGAAAGTACCAGGCCTGGCTACGTGGCCCGAGCTAAGGAAGCCCGACCAGCCGGGGCAGGTCTGGCACTACTCCAGGCTGCATCTTATGTCTCAGACATGGAACCCTGCTCTGTCGGTTCCCGACCAAGAATTATGTGACTGGTGACATGAGGCAGTCTAACTCCTTTCTCCTAACTGTTGACTGTCACGTCCCTTTGACTTCTAACCATTATGTTTCCTTGACTTTGGATCGTCCTTGATTGATATGTCCCCTTAACTTTTAACTGTCTGATCTTATCGGGCCCTATCTTTATGTACCTTATCAGGTATAATTGAGGTAAGTTTCACTTATGTTGTAATCTTTAGATGTAATAGTTAATCAATACTGATACTTATTCCAGTTATCATTTCCTTCCATCTTTAGGAGCCATCATTAATATTCCCTACTACTATTGTTTTGGTTGAAGGAGAAAAATTAACATCATCTTGAGCAAACCATATGCTTCATAATTAAAAGAAAGCTTATCATTATTGTGGGATGCATGAGGTTTTCAAGCAACTAAATGTTTTATTTTGATGAGCCCATGCATTCCTGTTGTTTGTTTTGACCGGTTAGAAGGATGAGACTTGGGTTGTTCTTTCAATGAACTAAGCAATTTGTGGCTAGATACTCTTTGATCTTGTCTGAAGGCTGAGAAGATGGCATGTTGTCTCTGGTAGATGATTTATTAATGAGCAGAAGACTTTTTGAGATCTGAAGAAACTCTCCCATGATCCTACGCATAATCAGATGATCCAACAAAGCATTATTGACTTAAGACCGAAGTGGGGATCCCTGATTAGGCCCTCCGACGATGCTCAAGTTAATCCTCTCCCAAGAATATGTATGAAGAACAGTAAGGAAAATGCTTGCAAGAAGATAGGGTTTCAGATGCAGATGTTTGCATACCTTGCCAATGGAGAGGATCCCCTTTTTATACCACCTCATATAACCTCTGCAATGGTGAGGTGGTCCTCGGTGTCAGAGTTTGTTAGGTGATGAAAAAAGTACAACCTAGGCATGATGAGATGATGGTCTGAGGAATCTTTAATCTACCCATTGATGTACCTCTTTTGTCGTTTATACCTCCCGCCATTATTGAAGCGGTTAGAGGAATATGCTGTCATAATATGCTGGTTTATGAGAAATGCTTCAGAAAAGACTTCAAAGGAATATTCTCCGACAGGTTCTGATAATATGTTAAAATGTTGTCAGAAGTTGTCTACTGAGTATATCTCGGTCAGTCCTTAAGGTCGACTGTATTACTGTGCCATCATATCAATCTGCTCTATCCTATGTTAAATGTTATCAAGATCTGTTCAGAGACTAATATAGTGCTCGCATAAGAAGTCATGTGATAGATCATGTATGTTAGAGATTTATTCAAGAGTAATTGTAGGACAGTTGCGGCCGGCTAGGAGGGGGTTGTTGGATAGTCCTGTAGAAATAAAACAAACAATCCTTCCTCGAACGCTTTAAGCTAACACTTGCATGAATAAAGTTAAGCAGTAAATTTAAAACATAAAAAGAGGCACAAGATATTTACTTGGTTACAACCGGGGAGGTTGTTAATCCAAGGAAGATTAAGCGCTAAAAACTCCTTCGGGCGGAGAAGCCTCTTACAACGTTGAAGTGCAGAAACAGAAACTTAATTATAACTAAAGCGTACAAGTGTTTGGAAATGAAATGCTCGTGATTGTTGAAAAGCTTCTGGACTAAGGCTATATTTATAGCCTTGGTCGGGGCGCTTGGAAGGGTTCCGAGCGCCCTAGGGGGGGATAAAACTTTATCTCCAACGTTCAGATCGCGTTTGACGCGATCTGGTCGATTTTCAAGGTCCGGGCGCCCGAAGCCATTCCAAGTGCCCCGGACTACTCCGGACACCCCATACCCTAAGTCAACTCCGGTTGACTTTTTTTGCCTCGGTCCAGGTCTTCAACTCCGGTTCCGCTCGCTTGGGTGATCTCTGCCATCCGGAAAAGGGCTCACCCGAACCCAGGTTCCGGTCTTCTCAAGCAGCCTTCCGCTCCAACTTCTCGTCCCTAGGAATAGCTGCGTGTTTCCTTATCGTCCACCAGCGTACTCATCCGCAGTCTCGTCCCTCGGTCGCACCCCGTGACGACCTTCTCGCTAGCTGCGTCTCTTGCTCCTTAAGCAATCTTCCACTCCGGCTTTCGTCCCTCGAAACCACCGCACGCTTCCTTCTCGTCCATCAGGGTACTCTTCCGCTGCACCTCGTCCCTCGGACACACTGTGTGCCGTCCTTCTCACTAGCTGCGTCTTCCGCTCGAGTATCTGTGCTCCTAAGCTCCTACACACTTAGACACAAGGTTAGAAACACACAGGACCTAACTTAACCAAACACGACATAGCTAGGGTCTTGCCATGCTCAGGCTGGCACACCTAATAAGTGCAAGCAAAGTGCAGGTTTGTAATCCATGGGTTAAGTTCAGCCCTATTTTTATTTATAAATTAATAATAATACACATTAAATATTATTTTAATAAAAATCAATTTTAGTGGCATTATTTTTAAATTTTAGATATTATTATAGTTATTTAAAAATACAATTTTAATTAATTTATAATTTATCTTTTTAAAAAAAATAATTTGAATTATAGAGCCTGTGGGGCTGAGCCTAGGTGGGACACAGGCGAAGGTCATTCAGGCATGTGCTTGTGTCAGGCGAGGCATGCCCTGGAAACCCTTTCTGGGTTATACTTGGCATGACTCATTTGGAACTGGACCAGGCATGACATAGGAAAATGGAGCCTAATAGGATTTTGTCATGCCTAGCTCAGGCCAGTCCATTGACACTACTAGATTGGAAAGTAGCAAAGAATACGTTCGAGGGAGCTTGAAGAAAAACAAAAGAGTGAATTTGGAGAGCTATCAAGTTAGGTAGATTCGTTACTTTAGCGGTCTCTTTAATATCGGTTCTATAGATATAGAAAAAAGTAAATATAAATACATAAGTCAGAGGTGTATAGTGGGATAAACCATAAGGCGTCAGTTCTATTAGTCCCGTTGGCGGCCGGCTAGAGGGGGGTGAAAAGTCTCTGCACAAATTAAACAAAAGAAACAACCTTTCTTGGACAAGAAACTTAATTGGCGAACACTTGCATAAAAAATAATAAAGAAATCAAACAGACAGAGGCACCAAAGTTTTTTACTTGGTTACAACCAGGAAGGTTGTTAATCCAAGGAAGTAAAGCACACTACTTTCTCCTTCAGGCGGAGAAGCCTCTTTACAACAATGAACGTACAAAAATGAAGAAGCTAAGCAAAAAGAAGACGTGTACAAGTGTTACTTTGTAATTCTTGATTGATGTTTAGCTTCTAAACCAATGTTGTATTTATAACCTTGGTCGAGGCGCCTGGAAGCGTTCCAGGTGCCTGGAAGCGTTCCAGGTGCCTGGAGTGGGATAGAAATCTATCCGTGAAGCAACGATCAACATCCATATCGAAGTGGATAAATATGGGGTTCTGGGCCCTCTGCTCCGATTCCGCTCGCCTCGGTCCGGGTCTTTCGCTCCGGCTCCGCTCGCTTGGGTGATTTCGGCCATCTGGAATAAGGCTCACCTGAACCCAACTTCTGGCCTTCGAGCAAACTTCCTCTCCGGCTTCTCATCCCTCGGAAACACCGCGCGCCTCCTTCTCATCCGCCCGTGTACTCTTCCGCAACACCTCGTCCCTCGGACGCACCGAGCCCGTCGACTCTCTCCCGTGCTGTTCTTCTAGCTAGCTGTGTCTTTTGCTCGACTTCCTGTGCTCCTAAGCTCCTGCACACTTAGGCACAAGGTTAAACACAATAGGATCTAACCTAACTTCGTTGATCACATCAAAACCACCTTGGGGTACCAACAATCTCTCCCTTTTTGATGTGAGCAACCCAAGTTAAGTTAGGGTAAACCAACATAAAGTAATATAAAGTAAAAAATAATAAATTTTGCAATAACGTGCAAAAGATAAAAAAAAAAAAAATTAAGCCACCTCGCCCTAGACTTAATGTTCCCTTCTCCCCCTTTGATCAAATAAAAATAGGGTACCTTAACAAGTCTAAGGGTACTTTTTCAAAATTAAGAAAGTTTAACTCTTAAAACATTTAGAAGGTTTTGCAAGTTTTTATAAAGGAAAACCAATATTAAAAAAACTAAGTAAAACAAATTTGCAAAAAAAATATTTTTAAGAAATTTTCAAAAAAAATATTTGAGTAACTATTTAAAGCATTATCTAATTTTAATTTAATGATCTATCAGTTAGTCAATTAAACATCTATTTCAATACTTAGCTTTCAGGCGGTGGCGATGCACTAGGCTTTCTTGGTTATTGGAGCAACAACCACTTTCTAAACAAAGTCTCATAAGGAAATTAAACGTTTAATATACTCTCTGAAAGCCCTAAGTCCTATTAAACTTTAATTAAGACAAGTCTTTGGAACCCAATATAGGTTCCTTCCAACTGAGTTAATTAGGAATTTATTTGGAATGTATTTCTTAGAAATTTCCTAATTTGTCCTTTGTGATATTTAAAATAAATTTTCTAATACTTGTATTATATGAGCATGCATGATTTTTCAAGTTCTTTATTTCTTTTTGCAAAATATCATTTTCTAATTTTATTTTGTCAAATTCTTCTAATGGACAAGATTTTGCTAGAATTAATTTTAACTCTTCAATTTTTTTTCAAGTTTGCAACAATCTTTAGTTAATAATTTCACAAATATAAACAACTTGTCAGGTGGGAGAGATCGTACCTGACTTACCTTCTTGATCCCATAATCCAAGCTCCCCCTGAACTGCTACTTTCTTCCGATGTAGCTCCCCCTTCATCGATGCTCTCGATGCGTATTTCGGACGAGCTTGCTTCGTGTTCATCTTCTTGATGACTTGCCATTAATGCAAGTCCGGAGAAAGCCTCAACTTCTGATTCGGACAACGTTTCATCCCACTCGCCTTTAGAGTGTTGTACTTGTTCATTTGGATAGGCTTCTTTCCTTTGCCCTTGTTCTTGTTCCTTAACTTAGGGCAATTGTCTTTAACGTGCCCTTCTTCGTTGCGGTGGTAGAATTTGATTGTCCTTTTCTTTCTACCCTGTGGATGGTTAGTTGTTCTTGATTTAAGTAACTTTTTAAAATGTCTTACCATCATTACCATTTTATCATCATCGAGAGAGAATTCTAACTCATGTTCATCCCTCGTTGCCTTAAAGGCAATGTTGTGCTTCAGCTCCTTCGTACCTGCACATCTCGATTCATGCACTTCAAAGGTTGAAAATAATTCTTCTAAAGTAGTTGAATCTAAATCCTTAGATATGCAATAAGCTGTTAGGATCCTTTGTACGGCTAGAGAGGGGGGGTGTGAATAGCCGACCCCAATTGCTCGCGTTTCTTCCTACAATTCGTTAGCGCAGCGAAAAAATAAAATAGAAATGAAAGGAAGAATATCAAACCTTAACACAAGGATGTAACGAGGTTCGGAGATTAGGGCTCCTACTCCTCGGCGTGTCCGTAAGGTGGACGAGTCCAGTCAATCCGTCGGTGGATGAGTCCCCGGAGAACCGGCTAATACAATATACTCCTTCTGGGTGGAGAAACCTCACCACAATCTTTGCAACAGCAATAAGGAGTACAAGAACAAAGAATAAGCAAGAAATACAGTAAGAATACACAAGCACTCTACCAAACTTGCTTTCTCGTCGACTGGAGTCCGGATGAAGCAGCAGCTTCAAAAACCCTAACAGCAGCAGCTGTTCCAGTCGGGGAAGCTCACGCGAAGCTTTCGGAAGGAACTCAATAGAGCTCTTTTCGCAGCCCACAAATCTTCAGCAGAAGAGAAGGAAGTAGGAAGGAGAGACTATACAGTAGCAGCCCTCGACCCCTTTATACCTGCGAAGAAGAAACAGCGAAGAAACTAGCCGTTGCGTCGCAACGGTTAGAACCTCCCGACTGAGCTACAGACCTGCCGATCGGTCCGCAGATCGATCGAAGCTATCGGGTCCAGCTTCATCCTGATCGGTCCATGGACCGATCAGAACCTCTGATCGGTCGGGGACCGATCAGATTTGCCGATCGGTCCCGGACCGATCGGCCCTCTGCGCCTCGGCCGATCGACTCGATCGGTCACCGATCGTTAACACACGATGATATCGATAGCGATCGGTCACCGGACCGATCAGAATATTCTCAGTATCACTGAATCGATCTCCAGATCGATCCAGCTCATGGTTTTCGCCCAAACCAAGTCCAAACCAACATCCGGTCAATCTTGACCTGTTGGTACATTGCGCCTAGCATCCGGTCACTCCCTTGACCTGCTAGGATTCCCTGCTAAGTGTCCGGTCAATCCCTTTGACCCACTTAGACTTTTCTCTCCGTGTCAAGTATCCGGTCACCCTTTGACCTACTTGACCTTCTCAACACCAGATGTCCGATCACCCTTGATCCATCTGGATTTTCCCTTGCCCGGCTTCACTCACCAGGACTTCCCAATTGCCTAACATCCCAGTTAGGACTTTCCCACTGCCTGGCTTCACTCACCAGGACTTTCCACACTGCCTAACATCCCAGTTAGGACTTTCTCACTGCCTGGCTTCACTCACCAGGACTTTTACCTAGCTTCACTCACTAGGGTTTTCACCTGGCTTCACTCACCAGGATTTCCACCACTACCTGGCTTCACTCACCAGGACTTTTCCCACTGCCTGGCTTCACTCACCAGGACTTTCACTTTCACCTAGCTTCACTCACTAGGATTTTCACCTGGCTTCACTCACCAGGATTTCCCGACTGCCTGGCTTCACTCACCAGGACTTTTCCCGTGCCAAACTCCCTGTTTGGACTTTCCCAGTGCCAAGTCTCCATACTTGGACTTTTCCGGTGCCAAGCTCCCTGCTTGGACTTTTCCGTTGCCAAGTCTCCATACTTGGACTTTTTCCCGAATCAGGTCAACCAGGTCAACCCTGACCTACGGTTGCACCAACCATCTCCCAAACATCTATTCTTGTCCCATATCAAGAATAGAACTCTCTCACGAGTGTCAAATATCAACATGCAACTCAACTAGGTCAATCTTGACCTAAGGTTGCATCAACAATCTTCCCAAGTCAAACATCAAAATACAACTCGAGTCAAGTCACCTCGAGTCAGGTCAACCAGGTCAACCTTGACCTAAGGTTGCACCAACAATCTCCCCCTTTTTGATGTTTGACAAAACCCATAATCAAGTTAGGTTAACCCGATAACCTAACTTAGGTTTTCCAACCATCTTCCAATGTCCAATGTTCTTTCCTTGAACATTCTCTGGACATTCTCCCCTTAGGTTAACCCGATAACCTAACTTGGGTTCTCCAATAATTCTCCCCCTTTTTGACACACATCAAAAAGAATTCCAATGTTCTTCCTCGAACATTCCTTGACATTCTTCCCCTAGCTTAGGTTAACCCGATAACCTAACTTGGGTTCTCCAATAATTCTCCAATGAACACTCTCCCCTTTTTGACACACATCAAAAAGAAAAAGAGGGTATCAAGATCAAGAGTTTCTTCCTAATGAAAGTCTCATACCTTTCATTGAAACTCTTAATTTCCCCCTTGATACTAAACTCAACAATCAACTTAGTGATAATCCCATATCACTAATCCTCAAAAGTCTTAAGGAGTAAAAACTCCCCCTTGACAATTAGGTAAAACTCCCCCTAAAGGTCAACTCCCCCTTGACCATTGCACCAACAATGTCTTTGTGAGTTCCAAACCTTTAGAAATCCACAAAAACACCATTTCTATAACTGAAATTTCAGACAACAGCTGAAAATCAGAAACTGGCACGCTCTGATCGGTCCCCAGACCGATCAGAAACCCCATGGATCGGTCCCCAGACCGATCAGGCCTTCACCAGATCGCACCAAGCTCTCTGGTTCTTACTGGATCGGTCTGCAGACCGATCCATGGATCCACAGACCGATCAGGACTTACCTGGATCGGTCCCCAGACCGATCCAGACTCTGATAGGCAGATTTCTGAAATTTCCTTCCCGAAATTCAGAAACTCCTAGAAAATTCCAAAAAATTCGAAAAATTGTGAAATTTTGAGGATACATTTCTCATAACATATACTATCATGGAAAAATAGTTTTCTATGAAAATAACTTCCATTTTTCAATCTTGATACAAAGTTCTAAAACTTTGAAATAGTTCAAGTTTAACTCAATTTTGTATCACAATGTTCAATGATGAATGCTATCACTAGGAAAGCTTCATCAAGGTTTTTCAAATCAATTTTAAAATGATTTTAAACCTTTTAATTTAGGATCATAATCTTAGAACTATATGTACATGACTTGTACACAAGTTTTCCCTATGATCCTCCATTTCTTGAATTAGGCTCATCTAGGTACAAGAACTATGCACCTTGATCCTAATTCATGATCCTAATATCTCACACACATCTAAAGTGTATCAAACACATCCATGGCAATTTTGATGTGAGATATGGGTTTAGGTATCTTAAACTAAGGTCTCATGCATTTTCTAAACACAAATTTGATCTCAATATAAAAATGTGTTTTTCATCCTTAAATCAATTCAATTGATTATTTATGCAAGAGATGATGACATGGCATATAATGATATCATAAGTAAAAACATGTGCCAATGTCATGATGTCATGGCATAAAGTTTGAAAACTTAAATAAAGCATGACATATAAACTAGCCTAAGCATTATCATGACATTTCAAATGATAATAAACATGATGTCTAAACATGATGTCATGACATGGCATATGGCAACCAATCATGGGAAGTTAGCACAAATAAAATACCTAAATTCTCTATCTAAGTATCCTTAGCCTTAGCTAACTTAAAATCTAACCCTAGATTGCCCATATATCCCTAAGAAAAAACCAAAATCCCAATTATGGTATTTCTCTAGGTTTTCTTAAATTGTGCCAAATAAGATTAAAATCGATATTTTTCAAATATGGCACAATTTACTCTTCAAGGAGTAAATAATAATTCTTTTTCATTTTCAAAGGTTATCAAAACCTTGAAAATGCTCCTTGAGTGTCAATTTCCTCAAAGTTGGGTTAACTACCCTTCTAATTGGAGTTGACACTCTCTAACCCATCTATGGGATAGAGAAGATGCTCCTAGGAACCCAATATCTATGTGAGCTCATTGGGTTCACTAAATATTCACTAGGGATGACTTCCCTAGCAACCCTCCTAATGACCCTCTTAGGCTTTAAAGCCTTGGTCATTTGGGACTCATCAAGATCAACTCTAGGGGTGACTCCCCTTGTGACCTTGGTGGTGGTCTTCCTAGCCCTAGTTTTTGTTCCATAATCGAATGGAACATTATGATAGGTGGGCTTGACCATTTGGGACTTAGGTTTGTGACCCAAACCTTTCTTGTCCTTGGGCTTTGAGATTTGACCTTTACACCCTAGAGATGACTTCTCCAAGTTCTTAAGAGCCTTTTCCAAAGTATCAAGTCTTGACCTCAAGACTTGATTCTCCTTCTCTAATACCTCAATTTTTGATTTATCACTCTTCCTTGAGGTATTCCTAGGCATATGTCTAGTTGATTTAGGGTTTCTACCTAGGTTCTCCCTAACCTTAGATGAATTAATCCTAGGGTTGGTATTTCTAGTGTTATCCTTATCTAGGTTAACATGTTTGGCTCCTAAGCATGTGTATCGATTTCTATAATTAACATGCTTATCATTCTTGACAATAGCAATGAGGCTACTAGCATGCATCCTACTAGAATTGCAAGAATGTGCCTTAGAGATTACCTTAGGGTTTGCCCTAGCTCCCCCTATCGATGTGCCCGGTCTCTTGCCCTTGTGAGGTTGCCTCCCCCTCGGACAATGGCTCCTATAGTGTCCCCTTTGCTTGCATTGGAAGCACACGATGTGCTCCTTGCCCTTGCGTTTCGGGACTCCGGCTTCCTTGACCTTTGGCGCCGGTGGAGTCTTTCTTACCCTCTTTGGACACTTACTCTTGTAATGTCCATGTTCCCTACACTCAAAGCACATAATGTGTAATTTAATTGAACTTAAATTGCTTGAGTTACCTAGGGTTGAGGATGGATGAATGCTCTCTCCTTCATCCCTTCCGGAGGTAGAAGCTTCTTCTTGCTCCGAACTTGAAGAAGAACTCTCCTCCTCTTCTTCTATAGATGTTGAGTGGCCCTCAACTTCTAAATCCTCTCCTCCATGATGTGAGCTACTTGATGACTCACTTGTCTCCTCTTCATGATTTGAAGTGGAGCTCTCCTCATGGTACTTAGCCAAGTTGTTCCACAACTCCTTGGCATTGTTGTATCCACCTATCCTACACAAAACATCATTAGGTAAAGAAAATTCAAAAATCTTCAATACCTCATCGTTGACTAGGGATTGGTGGACTTGTTCCTTGGTCCACTCCTTCTTCTCTAGGGTTTCTCCTTTCTTGTCCGTCGGAGGCTTGAAACCTAATTGGACACAACTCCAATTCTCAAGATTAGTCATAAGAAAATATTTCATTCTTACCTTCCAAAGCGCGAAGTCGTCGCGATCGTAGAAGGGTGGAATAGTGATGTCGTCTCCGAGTTGATCCATCTCTAGCTTGTGCTCCCTCGGGTGTTAATCCGGCGAAGAGCGACCTCGCTCTGATACCACTTGTTAGGATCCTTTGTACGGCTAGAGAGGGGGGGTGTGAATAGCCGACCCCAATTGCTCGCGTTTCTTCCTACAATTCGTTAGCGCAGCGAAAAAATAAAATAGAAACGAAAGGAAGAATATCAAACCTTAACACAAGGATGTAACGAGGTTCGGAGATTAGGGCTTCTACTCCTCGGCGTGTCCGTAAGGTGGACGAGTCCAGTCAATCCGTCGGTGGATGAGTCCCCGGAGAACCGGCTAATACAATATACTCCTTCTGGGTGGAGAAACCTCACCACAATCTTTGCAACAGCAATAAGGAGTACAAGAACAAAGAATAAGCAAGAAATACAGTAAGAATACACAAGCACTCTACCAAACTTGCTTTCTCGTCGACTGGAGTCTGAATGAAGCAGCAGCTTCAAAAACCCTAACAGCAGCAGCTGTTCCAGTCGGGGAAGCTCACGCGAAGCTTTCGGAAGGAACTCAACAGAGCTCTTTTCGCAGCCCACAAATCTTCAGCAGAAGAGAAGGAAGTAGGAAGGAGAGACTATACAGCAGCAGCCCTCGACCCCTTTATACCTGCAAAGAAGAAACAGCGAAACAGCGAAGAAACTAGCCGTTGCGTCGCAACGGTTAGAACCCTGATCAGTCTGTGGACCGATCAGGCAACATCCTGATCGGTCTGCAGACCGATCAGGAAAGACCTTCTTTCATCCTCTCGTCGTCCATGGACCGATGTCGATCTCGTCGATCAGGAGATGGGGGATGACGGTGATATCCTCTCGGTGCCGATCGACTCACGATCGGTGCCAGACCACGGTAGTCTCACGTGTTGTGCGTTGCGATCGATCACCGGACCGATCAGAATATTCTCAGTATCACTGGATCGATCTCCAGATCGATCCAGCTCATGGTTTTCGCCCAAACCAAGTCCAAACCAACATCCGGTCAATCTTGACCTGTTGGTACATTGCGCCTAGCATCCGGTCACTCCCTTGACCTGCTAGGATTCCCTGCTAAGTGTCCGGTCAATCCCTTTGACCCACTTAGACTTTTCTCTCCGTGTCAAGTATCCGGTCACCCTTTGACCTACTTGACCTTCTCAACACCAGATGTCCGATCACCCTTGATCCATCTGGATTTTCCCTTGCCCGGCTTCACTCACCAGGACTTCCCAATTGCCTAACATCCCAGTTAGGACTTTCCCACTGCCTGGCTTCACTCACCAGGACTTTCCACACTGCCTAACATCCCAGTTAGGACTTTCTCACTGCCTGGCTTCACTCACCAGGACTTTTACCTAGCTTCACTCACTAGGGTTTTCACCTGGCTTCACTCACCAGGATTTCCACCACTGCCTGGCTTCACTCACCAGGACTTTTCCCGCTGCCTGGCTTCACTCACCAGGACTTTCACTTTCACCTAGCTTCACTCACTAGGATTTTCACCTGGCTTCACTCACCAGGATTTCCCGACTGCCTGGCTTCACTCACCAGGACTTTTCCCGTGCCAAACTCCCTGTTTGGACTTTCCCAGTGCCAAGTCTCCATACTTGGACTTTTCCGGTGCCAAACTCCCTGCTTGGACTTTTCCGTTGCCAAGTCTCCATACTTGGACTTTTTCCCGAATCAGGTCAACCCTGACCTACGGTTGCACCAACCATCTCCCAAACATCTATTCTTGTCCCATATCAAGAATAGAACTCTCTCACGAGTGTCAAACATCAACATGCAACTCAACTAGGTCAATCTTGACCTAAGGTTGCATCAACAATCTTCCCAAGTCAAACATCAAAATACAACTCGAGTCAAGTCACCTCGAGTCGGGTCAACCAGGTCAACCTTGACCTAAGGTTGCACCAACATAAGCATCTACTAATGATGCTCATTTAGTATTTCTAGGGAATTTGTTGAGTGCGTACCTTAGCTAATCCCAGTTACTTACTTTTTCTCCGAGATTCATGAGTCTAGTGATGAGTTCCTTAATCCTCAATTGAAGGTGTGTGACGGTTTCTCCTTGTTCTAGTTTGATGTTGCTGATCTAATTTCTTAGCAGATCTCATCTCACGAGTTTCGCCTCCGAGGTTCCTTCGTGTAGTTTCAGGAATTTTTCCCAGAGCTCCTTCACAGACTTGTAGGCTCTGATCCGATTGACCTCTTGTGGCGATAGAATGCTTAGCAGGTGGAATTATGCTTTGTCGCTTGCCACAAAATCAGTCTGCTCTTTTTCGTCCACTGGTATTCTTCCTTACCTTCGGGTGCTACAAAACCGAATTTCATTATCAAAAGCAATTCAAAATCAGTTTTAAAAAATACATCCATCTTCTTTTTTCAGCTGGCAAACTCCCCCTTGAACTTCGGTGGGTAGATACTCGATCTGGCCATCTCTTGTGCTTCGTTCGGTGGTTAGTCCTCCTAAAGCGTATTTGTTTTGATACCACTTGTTAGTCTCGTTGGCGGCTGGCTAGAGGGGGGTGAATAGCCTCTGCACAAATTAAACAAAAGAAACAACCTTTCTCGGACAAGAAACTTAATTGACGAACATTTGAATAAAAAATAATAAAGAAATCAAACAGACAGAGGCATCAAAGTTTTTTACTTGGTTACAACCGGGGAGGTTGTTAATTCAAGGAAGTAAAGCGCACTACTTTCTCCTTCAAGCGGAGAAGTCTCTATACAACAATGAACGCATAAAAATGAAGAAGCTAAGCAAAAGGAAGATGTATACAAGTGTTGCTTTGTAATTCTTGATTGATGTTTAGCTTCTGGACTAAGGTTGTATTTATAGCCTTGGTTGGGGTGCCTGGAAGCATTCCAAGTGCCTAGAGTGGGATACAAATCTATCCCTGACACAACGGTCAACATCCACGTCGAAGTGGATAAATATGGGGTTCCGAGCGCCCGGACCCTTAAAGTCAACATGGTTGACTTTTTGGTCCGGACCCTCTGCTCCGGTTCTGCTCACCTCGGTCTGGGTCTTTCGCTCCGGCTCCACTCACTTAGGTGATTTCGACCATCCAGAATAGGGCTCACCCGAATCCAACTTCCGGCCTTCGAGCAAACTTCCGCTCCGGCTTCTTGTCCCTTAAAAACCTCACGCGCCTCCTTCTCGTCCACTCGCGTACACTTCCACAGCACCTCGTCCCTCGGACGCACCGAACCCACCCGTCGGTTCTCTCATGGGTCGTCCTTTTGTTAGACATTGAGGAGATGAAGGGGCTCGTTTCCCCTTCATCTCCCTCCTTGTTGCACAACATCAAGGAGACGAAGGGGCGTCTTTTCCCCTTCATCTTCCTTAATCTTCTTATAAATGGTGCATTCAAGCCATGAGAAGGAAGGAGAACGAGCAGAAGGATTGGTGGTGATCAGAGAGGCAAAGCAGGACATCATGGGATTTGGCTCATGAATTTTGAAGGACTTTCCAGTTACCCGTGATCATGCTTCCGACATCGACAGCATCTTCGTCGACCAACGTCTTCTTCTGTGATTTTTTCGGGAGATCACTGTGAGTGATTACAATTTGATTTCATTTTTGTTTCATGCTCTCAAAGATACAACAATGGTATCAGAGCATTTTTTGAAAGCATGTAAATCCCTGCACGGCTGATAAATCACGATCGCTCATGTAGAAATCGCGAAGTTGCTATTTCTGGGATTTCTGCCAGATCTTATTTATGCGATTTCCACCTGGAATCGCGTAGTCCTCGGCGGCATAGAGTCGTGGCAGAGGAGTGTCCGCGACAGTGTTTTAATACCGGTGAAAGTCGGTCGCGGGAAGAATCGCGTTTGTCGCGAGATAGAAGATGAACAGTGCACGTTTTTTTATTTTAATCGATTACTCAATTGATTCATGCATTTTGAATCGATTGAGAAGGAAATTGAATCGATTAAGTTCATGACACAATGACTTAATCGATTCATGAATCGATTGAAGAAAAAAAAAAAGATGAACAGTGCTTCGTTTTGACGAAGCACGGTGATTAAAAAAAATTTAAAAAAAAGGTAAAAAGCACAGTGAATATTTGTTTTGTTTCTTCTCTTTCTTCACGTATATAAACCAGTGCATGTTTAAAGTTTAATTAAATATATTTATTAATTAATTAAATGCATACAGAAATATATTATTAATTAATAAATAAATATTTAATTAATTTATGGTTCAATGTACTAAAAATTGAACCAGACCAACTTGTCCAATCAAACCCAGGGCTGGTTTAAATTATTAGTTGATTTAAGCAGACTAGTTTGATTCAATGAGACCTAGATCTGGTTCAAATTATTTGTTGGTTTAACCAGTTCGGTTTATTATTGAATTAATTGGGGTGATTTTGATTACATAAGTTGGGTTGATTAAATATGACCAGATTAGTTCTGTTGTGTCAGATTTGATTAAAAAGATTAGATTTGTTCTAATGGATCAGACTTAATCTAATGAGCGTTGGATTGATCAAACGGACCTAAGTTTGATTAATAAGTCTAAGATTGCCAGAGTATCCTAGGATAATAGCAGACTATGTATAGGGGTGTCATGAAGGGTGTGCCACATATTCAGAACTGTATAAGGAACTACTTCACTATATGGGTGAAAAAGAGCCTGAAGAGTCTGAAGAGGACCAGGAAATGTTCGAGGAAGATCCAGAAATGGATCTGATGGAGAATCCTGAAGCTGCCCCATCTGAGATTATCCCAAATGAGTCCAGGTTAATAAGGATAATGTTGGCTGCTGCACTAGTATTTATCGTAGTGAGAGCGATATTGGCCTATCTAATTTATTAGTGTTCTATTTACTGTCGTTGTGTACGAACAGTATTAGCCCATTTAGTTTTTAAGTCATGTAATAACTTCTGTCGTTATTGTTGGTTGCTACTCGGAAAGCCTAGAGGTTCCACTGTACAAAAATTTTGTACAAAGATATGAACCTTTTCCTAGCTACCATGTGTTCTTTTAAATTAAATTTTGGATCGCCTGCGGAACTTAACACGTTTGATCCAAAACTTAATCTATTTGTTCTTTTAGGTTTTGACTTGGGTCTCCTGCGGAACTTAACACGTTCGACCCAAATCACCTTAAGTTATTAATTCCATTAAATATTAATTTCCATAACTGGTTCCCAGTACTGATGTGGCGAGGCACACGACCTTCTTGGATATGGGAGCAACCACCACCGACTAGACAAAACCTTTTATAGAAAGCTAATATTTAATTTCCTAAAATAACTTTAGGTTAACCGAAAAGAACAATCAAATCACAAGGGAAAAAAAAACAAAACAAAAGAACACAACTTCGAAAAACATATTCGAAATACTAGAACGTAAGCCTCTTGTATTTGGTATTATTTCCATAAATAACTAGTATGATGCAGAAAGAAAAATTACTAGTTATACCTTGTAGAAAAACCTCTTGATCTTCTACCGTATTCCTCTTCTAACCTCGGACGTTGTGTGGACAACGATCTTCCGAGATGAGAAACCACCAACCACCTTCTTCTCCTCCTAGCTAGGTTCGGCCACAAAAATAAAGCTTCACCAAGGAAGAAGAAAAACACCAACCAAGCTCCAAGAGATGCAAGCTTTCTCTCCTTCTTCTTCTTTTTCTCCAAGTAGTATCCGGCCTCCACAAAAGCTCCAAGCAATAGAGAATTTCGGACACCACAAAGAGGAAGAAAGGGAGAAGATGTTGGCCGGCCACAACACCAAGGAAAAGAGGGAGAGAAAATAATAGAGGTTGTGTCTTGTGAAGGCACCCTCACCCCTTCTTTTATATTCCTTGGACTAGGCAAATTAGGAAATTTAATTACAATAAAATTTCCTTAATTCCCTTGACATGATTTAATTGAGAAAAATAAAATAATATTTCCCCAATTAATCTCTAATGGTCGGCCACATCAAGAGGAAATAAATTAGACAAGTTTTAATCAACAAATTAAAACTTCCTAATTTGTTTCCGGAAATTTTAAAAATAAAATTTCTCTTTAAAAATCTCTTCATGGTTGATAAAAGGAAATTTCTATAATTTTAATTTTATCAACATGTGGATAATTTTAAAGAGAAAATAAAATATCTCACCAATCTACAAATAAGGAAAGAGATTTAATCTCTTTCTTTAATCTTTTGTAGATCTTTTACAAGAGAGATATTTTAATTTTAATTCTCTTTAATAAATTATTTCTTCCACATAATAAAAATTAAAATTAAAATCCCTTTTTAATTTAATTTGGTCGGCCCCCACTAGCTTGGGTTCAAGCTAAGGCCGGCCACCCAAATTCATACCTAGGCCGGCCCTAGCTTGTTTCCCAAGCTAGCTTGGCCGGCCCCTTATTAGTGGGTATAGAAGGTGGGTATAGGTGGGTATAGAACTCTACAAATAAGAGGCTACGATAGGGACCGAGAGGAGGAATTGGTTTTGGTCTCCTGATAAAATTAAGCATCCCGTGTTCGCCCCGAACACACAACTTAATTTTATCAATAATAATTCATTCCACTAGAGAACTATTATTGAACTACCGCACCAATCCCAAATTACATTTTTGGGCTCCTTCTTATTATGAGTGTGTTAGTCTCCCTGTGTTTAAGATGTCAAATGTCCATTAATTAAGCGAGTTACTGACAACTCATTTAATTAATATCTTAGTCTAAGAGTAGTACCACTCAACCTTATCGTCATGTCGGACTAAGTCCACCTGCAGGGTTTAACATGACAATCCTTATGAGCTCCTCTTGAGGACATTCTCAACCTAGATTACTAGGACACAGTTTCCTTCTATAATCAACAACACACACTATAAGTGATATCATTTCCCAACTTATCGGGCTTATTGATTCATCGAACTAAATCTCACCCATTGATAAATTAAAGAAATAAATATCAAATATATGTGATTGTTATTATATTAGGATTAAGAGCACACACTTCCATAATAACTGAGGTCTTTGTTCCTTTATAAAGTCAGTATAAAAGGAACGACCTCAAATGGTCCTACTCAATACACTCTAAGTGTACTAGTGTAATTATATAGTTAAGATAAACTAATACCTAATTACACTACGACCTTCCAATGGTTTGTTCCTTTCCATCTTGGTCGTGAGCTACTGTTTATAATTTATAAGGAACTGATAACATGATCTTCTGTATGTGACACCACACACCATGTTATCTACAATATAAATTAATTGAGCAACTACATTTATCATAAATGTAGACATTTGACCAATGTGATTCTTATTTCTAGATAAATGTTTATACCAAAAGCTAGGCTTTTAGTATACACTCTAACAGTTATGTACGAACAGAGTTATGATAAATAAACAGTTATGTTATGTGTTAACTAACTTGCTCATGATTAGTTCATATGAAAAATGATTAGTTCATTTTTATTATGATTCGTTCATATTATATGATTTGTTCATATTAAATGATTTGTTTATTAGATAGGATGTCTGTAATATAATTGATCAATGTTGATTAGATTATAACATACAAATGATGAGTGGAAACAAAGTTATCACTTGATTTTGTAAACTAATTCTAATTTACACTGAGTCAATAATTAATTGCACATATATGAATTACAATGAAATAATAAATAATGTGTTTATTTATGTAGATCATGGCAACTAAAAATATCATAGCTGAACTTAATAAGGGAGAGAAATTATATGAGGATAACTACAAAATCTGGTACCTTAAGATACAATATATTCTTGAGGAATAAGAAATTCTAGAGGCTGTAAATCAATTCATGGATGAACCAGCTGATGGTTCAACAACACAGCACAGACGTGACCTTGATGCCTATAAGGCATGGAAAAGGAAGAACTCCATTGCTAAGGGAATATTGATTAGTTCAATAATGGATGACACATGTTAGTTGAGTATGAGCTATTACCATCAACTCATACTATCTGGGTATCCCTTAAAGAAAAGTACAGTGGAGTAAGTCTCAGTAAGCTCCGTCAGCTAACAATTAAGTTTGATAGCTATAAAAAACGCTCGAATGTTACCATGGCTCAACATCTTAGGGAGATGGGCAATATGATTCGAGAGCTTATGACTGTTGGTCATGCTTTGATTGATGAACAACAAGTTCGAGCAGTTATCTGTTCCCTTCCTGATTCTTGTGAAACAATAAAATAGAATCTGACCCACAGTGAGAGTATCAAGACTTTCACTGATGTTTCACGCCATGTAGAACTTGAGGCGGAGAGGATTGAATCCGTAAGGATTTCTGATCAAGCTCTTGTAGCTGAAGGTTCTGGTTCCAAGAATAAGAAAAGATGGTTTAAGAAAGGAAAGGGAAAAGGAAAGGAGGCTAGTGTTGTTGCTGTTAAAAACCAAATCAAGAAGAAAGGAAAGAAATATGGGCAAAAACCTAGGAGCAAGTTGACTTGCTTCAACTGTGGCAAGAAGGGTCATTTTGCTCGAGATTGTATTGAGCCTAAAAAGGTATATCCATTTTTTTCTTCTTTCCATGAGCATTATGTTGCAAGTACAGTATTGTTAACTGATTCGTATCCTTTGTAGATTGTAGATTCAGGAGCAACGAACCACGTAGCTCGTGATTGAGCTACATATGTGGAGTACCGTCGGGTACCAGCTGGCAACAAATGGATATATGTAGAAAACAATGCAAGAATTGAAGTTAAAGGAATTGGCACTTTCAAGCTCAACCTACGTGGTGGATGCACCTTGTTTCTACATGATGTCCTATATGCTCCTAAGATTCGACGGAATATGGTTTCCGTCATTTGTCTTCTTGATTTAGGTTATAGTGTAAATTTTTATAGCCATTGTATGGAACTTTGAATTAACTCTGTGTTAATTGGGTATCGTTATGTAACAAATGGTTTTATGGCTCTTAATGTAGAACCAAATAATAATGATGGTTGTTTTTCAAATATTGCTCTTACTAGTAATGTTGATGTTAATGATGAAATTTGGCATGCTAGATTAGGACATATAGGACAAGGGCGAATGAATAGATTAGCTAAGGAGAGTCTTTTAAGCACTCATGCTAAAATTAACTTATCTATATGTGAGCATTATCTTGTTGGAAAGACGACCAAGAAACCATTTGGTAAGGCTATTAGGGTTGAATCACCATTGCAATTAATTCATTCAGATATTTGTGGTCCAATAAATATGAAGCTAGAAATGGGAGTTCTTATTTCATTACATTTATTGATGACTTCACACGTTTTTGTCATGTGTATTTGATTTCTCACAAATCTAAAGCGTTAGATTGTTTTATTCGTTACTTTAACGAAGTTGAGAATCAATTGGAACGTAAGGTTAAAACCTTGTACACTGACCGTGGAGGTGAATATTTGTCTGATCAATTCAAGACAATGTGTAGTGGGAAAGGGATTATTAATTAGACAGCTAACTATTCCTGGAACTCTGCAGTAAAATGGGGTTGCTGAAAGAAGAAATAGGACTTTTCTTAAAATGGTTAGGTCTATGATGGCGCAAGTTAATTTGTCAATCTCCTATTGGGGAGATGCATTATTAGTTGCGGCCTATATACTTAACAAAGTGCTTTCAAAGTCAGTTCCATCTACCCCACATGAACGTTGGACAGGCAGAATGTCGGATTTAAGTAATTGATCAGCTGCCTACGTTCATGATAAGACTCACGAACATGAAAAATTATGACCCAGAGGTAAGAAGTGTTTCTTTATAAGGTATTCTGAGATTTCTAAAGGTTATGTTTTTATTGATGAGTGACAAGATGGAACCATCTCTGAAATAGAGTCAAGAGATGCTACTTTTCTTGAAACTGAGTTCCTAATACGAGGTGAAGTTGATAAGACAATTCCTCTATATGAGATAGAGGAGGAGGATAATGTTCCTTTATCAACAGATCAAGAGATACCTGAATCTAGTCATCCTAGTGGGAGTATTCTGCCACTGAATGAGTCAGTTTCTCAACAGTCTAACCTACGAAGAAGTAGTCATCAGATTATTCCTCGGAGAATGTTTGATATTGAGAATGAGGCATTGATGATTTTCCCAGTTGATGATGAGGAACCTCGAACAGTTGAGGAAGTTTTGAGATGCTTAGTTAGAAAAGAATGGAAAGTTGCAATGGATGAAGAAATGGAGTCAATGAGAAAGAATAAAGTTTGGGATTTAGTCGATCTTCCTTCGGGCCAAAGGGCTATTGGAAATAAGTGAATTCTCAAAGTAAAGAGGAAAACGGATGGATCGATTAATCGATACAAAGCTCGATCAGTTGCAAAAGGATATACCCAAATGGAGGGTATTGACTTTGAAGAGACATCCTCCCCAGATGTGAAGTTTGTGTCAACACATGTCATCTTAGCTATAGTAGCACAATTTGACATGGAATTACATCAGATAGATATAAAAATGGTTTTCCTTAATGGTAATCTTGACGAAGAAATCTATATGGTATAACCAGAAGGTTACGTTGCTGAAGGCCAAGAGAAAAGAGTATGTAGACTTAAGAAGTCTATATATGGGCTAAAGCAAGCGTCAAGATAATGGAACATAAGATTTAATGAAGTCATTTTATCTTATGGTTTCGAAATGATCAATGAGGATCATTGTGTTTACCTAAAAAGGTAAAAAATGAAAGTTTGTCATTTTATCATTATATGTTGATTATATGCTAATAGCTAGAATTGACATAAAGTGTGTGATAGAAGTCAAATCTTGACTTTCATCACAATTTGACATAATAGATATGGGAGAAGCAAAGTACATCTTAGGAGTTAAGATCATTAGAGATCGATCAAAAAGGTTTCTGGGTTTGTCTCAAGAAGCTTATATCACTAAGATGCTACAACACTTCTGAGGAAAAGTATATCTCCCAAGACTCCTAATCAAATAGCCGAAATGAAGAAAAAATCATATGTCAGTGCTATTGGTAGTTTGATATACACTATGTTGTGTACTCGTCCTGATATAAGCTATGTTGTTGGCTTAGTTAGTCGTTTCCAGTCAAACCCAGGATCGAGACACTAGAAAGTGGTGAAAAGGATATTCAGATATCTCAAAGGAACAACGTATTATTGCCTCTGTTTTCAAGGATCAGATATGAGCCTAATTGGCTACACAGATGCAGATTGGATAGGGGACCTTGATGACAGAAAATCCACATCTAGCTATGCCTTCTTGCTGAATGGTGGCACCATCTCATGGAACAGCAAAAAGCAGACTTGTGTAGCCTTGTCGACAATGGAAGCTGAGTATGTGGCTTGTGCAGTGGTTGTGCAAGAGGCTGTCTAGCTAAGAAGGTTCCTGAAGCATCTGAAGATTGTTGAGAACAGTGGAAGTTGTGTTACAGTGTACTGTGACAGTCAAGCTGCAATAGCTTTTTCCAAGAATCTCAAATATCACAGCAAAGGCAAGCATATAGAAATTAAGTATAATTTTATAAGGGATATTGTTGATAAGAAAAAGATAATTCTTGAGTACATCCCTACACGAAATATGCTTACTGATCCTTTTACTAAGTCATTGAATAAAGTGTCATTTCATGGACATGTGAAGTATTTGGGACTTCGAAGAATGTAACTTATTGTAAAGACATTTTGATAAATAAAAAATACCATGATTTATTCAGTATATGTGTCTTTGTTACATTCGAATAAAAGTCTCAATAAGCATGTTGGTAGATTGAGATTGGTCCACTCACATAGACAATCATCTCTATTTGTTAAGTACAAATAGAGGTAAGACCGTTGCTTATGGAACAACTTATGTAGCTGTCAATAGTGATATACTAATAAATTAAGGTCGCCTTGATAATTGTGTCAAGATGAGATCATTTATGTAATGATTGGAGTAAATGCACCCGCCATTTACTGAATCTGCTTAAAGCCATATTAGAATTCATATGTTGAATTCAGGATTAGACATTAGGTATGTCTAGATAGAAATCTGTACGATGTTAAATTTTGAGAAAAGCATGCACTCTTTTTAGTAAAAAGAATAACATCGTAGCATGTGATTCACACCACACGTGCTATGGCGACAAGAAGGGTAGTAGGAGAATGGATCTCTGCTTCTCTACTATGTGAGACCCTTGAGATTATAAGTTAATCTCCATCTTACCCTAAATGACTATTTAGCTGTCTACTTGAAGTTTTGATCAATGTCTGCTACTTTAGCATATTTCCTATTGGCTATGGATGATTCGGTTTATGAAGCATAACTATGAAAGCGACTGATTAGAATGAATAGATTCTAGCTAAAAAGGAAGATTAAGATTGATTTACATTTATGACATTTATTCACTGGTACAAGTTACATTTTTAGTTCAGTACATAAAATGTAATTGTGAATAATTTGTTTGATTGGAGATGTTGAACATGCTCTTGGCATATAGTCAATATGAGGGATTAGATATGTTCATAATGATGTAAATAATTTAATCTGAGGTAAAGACAAGTCATTTATGTCTATGATTCATTTTATGGAGCAGTTAAGTAAGGTGTGACAATCTTCTTAGCAATTGAATGCTCACTGTGCTTGTTGTCGCATGAACCATTTTCCCTAATATATGGAATGGATGTTCTTATTTGGTTTTTGTGACTAATTAATTTTGCTCTGATCTTCATAACATGATCACCTTGAGGTCTATGTGACTATATAACCTTATGGATTGACTTGGATGAGTGAGAGATGTTAGACGTTAAGGAGATGAAGGGGCGTCGTTTCCCCTTCATCTCCCTCCTTACTGCACAACGTCAAGGAGACGAAGGGGCGACTTTTCTCCTTCGTCTTTCTTCATGTTCTTATAAATGGTGCGTCCAAGTCATGAGAAGGAAGGAGAACGAGCAGAAGGATTGGAGGTGATCAGAGAGGCAAAGCAGGATATCTTGGGATTTGGCTCGTGAAGTTTGAAGGACTTTACGGTTACCCATGATCGTGCTTCCGACAGCGGCAATATCTTCGTCGACCGGCGTCTTCTTCTGCGATTTCTTCGAAAGATCACTGTGAGTGATTACAGTTTGATTTCGTTTTTGTTTTATGCTCTCAAAGATACAACATCTTCTGGCTAGCTGCGTCTTTTGCTCGACTTCATAAGCTCCTAAGCTCCTGCACACTTAGACACAAGGTTAAACACAACAGGATCTAACCTAACTTGGTTGATCACATCAAAACTACCTTGGGGTATCAATAAGTTCCTGAGAATTGATCCCTGACCATTACATCAGAAATATCATACGTCCTTAGTCTGTACTACGTTCTAGGGTGGAACTATGAAGTTAGGGATCTTAAATGAGTTGGATGTGTTTAAAGGTTTGCTTTTAATGGTCGGATTGCTTGATTATAGAATGTCATGCTGAAAGAATGCAGTATCCCTTTGCTGTGTGAAGTAAAAACATTGAAACATGGATTCAATGTCATATTTGGAACTTTTAACTAATTAAAATTTAGATCCTTGGTGTTTAAGTTATATCACACTATTTTCACATAATATTAATAGTTAATTAATAAGCATTTAGGTTATAGATGCTGTCATGTTCTTGCCGAATGACTTCAGATCAAAAGTGAAAGTATTCTTGGGAACAATACTGTGTGCTTTTGCATGCCACACTGAATTTCTTTTAATCTAGTTATTATAATCCTGCATGTTGTTCCTAATACTCGGAGTAAAAACCAGACGGGAGAGAAACCCTAAATCACACTTGCTCATAGTTGGGAATTGACGATTCGATCGTTCAAAATTGCTGATTCAATATTTTGGAATTGTCAATTTGACAGTTCACAAGTTGATCTTTAACCTTATTCGTTCAAGATAATTATGATTTATAGTTCGGAACCACTTATTTATGACTCGGTTCACAATTCATTATGATTTACTATAGTTCGTCACAATTTAAGATTATTATTATTTTAAAATTATATTTTTATAAAAATAAAAAATAAAGAAAGACTTGTGCTCATTTAAAGATTTTAAAGGTATATCCCGAACCTTAGAAGTATCGCCATCAATATTTCTATGTCGAGTTTCATAACTTACTCGAGCTTATCATTAGTAAATTTAATATCGTGATTCTCATTCGGATTAACTATTTAATCTAAATCAAGATAATAAATCTCCTCCTATTATAATTAGAGAATTGAAGTTAAAAGTGAATGAGATTTTAAAATTGAGAGAAGAGAATAGGGAATATAATGTGAAAATGAAAAAAATAAGCCTTTATAAATTAATAAAGTTAAAAAAATAACGAATACTAAATTATAATTATTGATAAAAAAATAATAAAATAATTTCAATCTTTAAAAAAAAAAAAAAACCTCTGTCCCTTTAATGATCTAAATTATTTTTATTCCTTCTCTCTAATATTAATGGTCAGTTTATTTAGAAGAGTGGAAACTAAAATTAAGAAAAAATTTCCGCAATGGAAAAGTTTTCGTCGTTTACTTCATTAAAATTCTCAGATGGAAAAGAAATGCAATCCATCAACGGATAATTTTTTAGCCAAAATTGATTATCTCAAAATCGGACAGAAAGTAACGGATAGAAAAAAAAAACGTATATACCCTTTTTCATTTACAAAATTACACTATATACCTAAAAAATGAAGCATGTACCCTTTTTAACTTACAAAATTACACCATGTACTTAAAAAAATGACACATATATCTTTTTTTATTTACAAAATTACATTGCATGTATCAAGCATGCAAAAGAAGAGATTTCCTTTCTCTTCTATTTCTCTAAGAATAATTTTCTACCATAAATTTCTTTCCCTTCCGCATCTCTACTTTAGAGTAAACATAAAAACTATTACAAAGTTTACTCGTTTATTTTTCTTTTAACTATTCGAAACTAATAATAATACAGTAAAAGAAAATTATTAATTAGCTATTAAATAATTAAATAACATAAGAATATAACTTGGTGTAGTTTGGTTCGGATACTCGGCTCTCATCTCGAAGATCTGAGATTGAGTTTCAACAATGGAATTTTTTAAACAAATTTGCATCGGCTATAATAAAAAAAAACACCGAACGAGTAGTTAATTAGGCCCATGAATCATAACCGGCCCAATGGGTCAAGTCCAACAACCTGGGTCAATCAGCCCGTTGACCCAGTTACGGCCCAGCCAGATTCGTTTATTCCTCATGTCATGCCGCTTCGCATCCCGCACATCTCCCCAAGACACTGGCGAGGTAACCAAATTTTAGTGCAACTCTCTCTCTCTCTCTCTCTCTCTCTCTCTCTCTCTGCCAAACTGGACTTCGTCAGTAGGGATAATAATTTTCTCCGCGAATTTAGGATTCTACAAGAAAAATCTGAAATAGAGATGAGGATTCTCGATTTTTCGAGGATGGGACGGGTTCAGGACATGTATGAGAATACTATCCTCATCTCCAAACCCGCCCCGAATATTATTATTATTAATATTAATAAATAATAATATGATTTTTTTTAAAAAGTATTAATAATAGTATTAATATTAATATTAAAATTTTTGAAAATATTATTAATAATAATATTATTAATATTGATATTAATATTAATATTATCATTAATAATAATGATTAAATAATAATAATAATAATAATAATATAAATTAAATTTGAGAATGAGACGGGGATGAGAACTGGGATGAAGATTTGATCCTCGTGAATTCGAGGAATCTCCGAATCCGAAAAAAATGAGAACGAGACAGGGATATAAATAGCAAACCAGCCCCGTCCCACTTTAGTCAGGCAGATGCCGAGTTCGTACATCTTATTGCTATTGGCGCCGATCTAGATGGCGCGCCGGTAGGCCGCCTCCGCGTAGTTCTCCTTCTGCTAGCTGAATCTTCCTTAGCGATTATGATTGAATACAACCGTTGAGATCGATCAGATTTGGCTGCGCCCGATTGCTGTATAATATCCCTCCTAGAAATTTCTACGGAGAGCTCCTCCGATAGTGTGTTGTTGTTGCTTTTAAGATCATCGCTATTATTGACTAGGGAGATTTGTTTCTGATATATTTTCCGATGGTGCAGAAACAAATTCACTGAGTTCAGTTTTAGTTTAGAAATTTAGATAAAATAAATATTTGAATTTTAATTATAAAAATAAATTTGGAATACAAATTTTTATATAAGTATGTTTATTCCAATAAATAAGCATTCCTCTCATTATTATACTTAGGAAAAAAAGTGCAATTGAGTCAGGCCACGTCGAACAATTACTATTTCATCTAAAATCATTTTATTATAAAAATTATTCCTCATACATAAACATTTCTATGCATCAAAATTCAAGTAAAGCATCGACTGTATAAAATCCTTTTATACTAACGAATACTATTTGATTTTATTACTACTTTATTCTATTCCATATTTCCATTCATTGAAGAACATTTGTTCCATTCCAGGAATCAAATGCTCCAGAAATTTCAAATTTCATGCGAGTTTCCAATTTCAATCGCACCACTGTACGCACACTAACTGAGGCTTTTCCAAGAATATTCATTGATATTGTCGTTTAGTTCCTTGTCTTCCATGTCTCCAACCTGTCTACCCCTACCAACACACCATGTCTCCAACCCTTTCTATCCCTACCAACACCCTCATCTAGTATCTTATGTATTGTGATTTTTCTCCTCCGTATTAATCATGATTTGGGCATACGGAGACGCTGAAGGCAAGCGAGCGCTTCGCCTTTTGCCTCATGTCTGTCCCTACCAAACTTTACATGCAAAATCAATGTCAAATTTGCAACAAACAATGGCATAATTATAAAATAAGCGCATTAATCAGCCTACGTGGTGCTATATTTAAAATAATATACAGAATAAACACATTAGTTTTATTAGTCCCCGAGTCATGGCCTAATCACACATGTTCAAATAATTTTTCAAATATTCATGATTTGAATCTCAGTTAAGGTGCATTTTTTCTAGGGGGATGAAAACTCTAAAATGTTACTGTCAGACGAGGAGCCGCTCTCGCTTTTAAATTTGTCTAGTAGCCGCTCTATGGGACCAAGTTATTCATCTCAGGACTAATTAGATCACCAACGTAGATATCAGGTACTGGGTGAGGAGGAGACGCTCTCACTTTCAAATTTATCTAGTGGTCATTTTGGGATTGAGTTATTAATCTCGGGATTAATTAGATCATAAATGTAGACACCTGAGTTATATATATATAAACACATTAAATTTAGTTGCTGAGAGAAAGTATGAGCATCCACAATGATAACTCCTTGAGAGCTCTCATTGTTGACGTGGCTTACATGAGGGAGTTCCCTCCCACACTCATAAAGGAATTATTGGGAGAAATTTTTTTTTATAGTGAAGAGATATGAGAGGGTTTTTATTCTGCCCTAAGCATTGTTTACTTATTTTTTAATAACTAGAATTGGGAAATAATAGATAGAATGGGTATGATAGAGGTGATTATAAGATTACTTTAGTTTACATGGTGATAGAGGTCAAAGTAGACCTCCCTAGCCTCTCAGTCTGGCTTCCTAGACTCCTTTGACTTGGTCCATCCGATTCCTCTAACTTGGTTTCCTAGACCTCTCTTGCTCGACTTCATGACTCCTCCAACTCGGTCTCTCATACCTCTTCAGCTCGGCTTTCCAGACTCCTCCCATTTGGTCCACCCAACTCCTTTCACTCGATCTCCCAGACCTCTCCATCTCGGCTTCCCAAACTCCTTCGACTCGGTAACCTAGATCTCTCCAACTCGGTTTCCCAGACTCCTTTGACTCTGTCCACCTGACTCCTTCGACTTGGTCCATCCAACTCCTTTGAGTTGATCAGCAGACTCTTCTTCAACTCAACCACCCTTATTTAGGACCTACATCCTACATGGCTCGTTGAACCATTTCTCCCGAAGAACGTGGGCAACTTATCCATTTCTTCCGAAGGACGTGAGCAACGTAGCCATTTCTTATGGAAGACATGGACAACATAAGCGTTCACCTCGAAACACGTGAGTAACATAAGGGTACACATAGCTCTTTAAAAGACCGTCTGCTTCCGCAGGCACAAGTACACGCAGATAGACATTGGAACCTTGTCCTTTTTGCAATGGTCTCCTTCATCCCTTAAAATAACTTGAGCATCAAAGTGGTCACGTTAGGTTCAATCTCTGTGCCTATTCTAACCTCTTGCTGAGTATTTATAGAAAATTTATGAGCTCTCTTCATCACCAAGTCATCGGCAATTTCTCCATGATAGTTGTTCTCCGTTGGTTCATCTAATTGCGATCTCAAATAAGAACATATGATAATAATTTTACTCTTATGTCAAGATTCTCCTTCATTTAAGAAAGATACACAAATATATTCCATTTTTCTTTCGGTGCTGATTTTTTTTCATGGTGGACATTGTGGATCTGTTATGTTGATCTAAAATGTACCTCCATACGAGTGACTCACTAACAAAATGACTCTTTGCAAGTTCAAATTGAATCACTGACATAATGCTTGTTGGTAAGTTTGTTGGGTTCGGAGCGCAGCGGAAGACATATATTGAATCATGGATCTTTTCGTGGTACATATAGTTTTATACAAAATAACATAAAACATATCTCAAGTTTTCGATAAACTTTAATGATATCACAGACAGATAAGAGTCTCATGTGTGACTCCTCTAGCAGTATCCACGCACTAGATCACGAACTTGATACGATTTGTTAGGTGCTAGCATCTTGGATCGACAAAGCCTTGGAAGCACTACCGATCTCTTCGGATGGAAGAAAGCGAAGAAGTTTACGAGGAAGAAATGGAGAGAAGGAATTCTTCTTGAATCTTTCCAAGGATGACTACTTATAGCGTCCAAGTAATACAAAGAGTTAAGGTCTCAATTAATTCATCATTTATGATCTTCATTAATTAGGAAAATAAAGAGTTATAGCCTCCATAAATTCTTCATTTATAACCTTCATTATGATTACTCTTCAAATTCTCCATTAATCATCATTATGATGACTCTTCATATTCTCCATTAATCATCATGATTATCGCTATTTGAATTCTCTCTTCTTTGTATTAAGATAAATCCATATTTGATCTTGATCTCGACTAACTTACGATATTTCAGAATTAATTAATAAGCCAATTAATTCTTATTATGAAATAATCAATTGATTAATTTTAGTATCCACTAAAATAATCAATTATAAATAATATTCATATCTATATGCTATGCGTGTGACCCTCTAGGTTTTATATATGAAGGCAATGTAAATCCATACATAGACTAAGGTAACCGTCTAGCAACAGTTTTTAGTCATCCAATGTGATAAAACTAATATCAGTTATAAACTATAAACCACCATGAACTGATTACTGTGTAATTTAATCTCTTCATCTAAGACTACATCCCAATTAATTCGGTACATTATGTATCATTACCAAATTAATTATTTTACTTGATTTTCAAGATATAATAGACTCCTCTTAAATAATAAATCATTCCTCCCATGGTCATGGATTTCAAGTCACTAATGAATCCAAAAGTTCATCGGCTATTAACCTTTAAATCCTACTCAAGTTAATATGACCCAACCTTAGATGCCAAAGATATGTTTGGTTCATTTCCGAAGGTTGCTTTCTCTTATTAGAATTAGAAGATGTGTTATTAATTTACATTTGTTGCATCGTAGGAGTTATTGGATTAAGAGTATACAAATTACCAAACAACGCACCAGAACAGATAACCATCCTATTTTTCTTGACAACCACTTTGTCATCAAAAGAAACAGAATATCCATCCATAAACAATTTAGAAATTGAAATCAAGTTCTTTCTAAAACATGGTACGTAAAGATAATTTCTCAAAATCAAAGTTTTATTTCTATCAAAAGATAAATAAACATCTCCCACTGCAACAGCCACCACTTTCGTAGCATCGCCCATATAGACGGTGATCTCCCCTTCATGTAGTCGTCTGGTTTCCTGGAACCCCTGCAATGAATTGTAGACATGATCAGTGGCTCCCGTATCTACACACCAGGTACCGGTAGATAACACCGCTAAACATGTTTCAATAACTAATGAATAAGATATACCTCAATTGTTCTCCTTTCTGTGAGGGCAGTCCACCTTCCAATGTCCAGACTGCTTGCATGTGAAGCACTTGCCCTTCGGCTTCTTCACACCTGCCTGTGGCCTAGTCCCTTGAGGTCAAATCACTTTCTTGCTCAAATCAACTTGTTTTATTCTTCTTCTTTCCACCTTTCGGCTTAGAAGCAGAAATGCTTTCAACAATGTGAACTTGAGAACTTTGACAAAATAGCCCTTCTGTCGCTTGGAGTTCTGTCAGAAGTTTCGCCAACGAATAAACCCTTTTGTTCATGTTATAGTTTAGGCGGAATTGCTCAAAATTCTTGGGCAGCATTTGCAGAATGATATCGACCTGAGTTTCCCCATCGCTTTCAGCTCCAAGGACTTACATCTCATTCAAATAAGTCATCATCTTGAGGATATGATCCCTCACGGGTGTCCCCTCAGTCATGGTGGTCGTCATTAAGTTTCTCATGTCCTCCTGCCTGGCAGCCCGATTCTGGTGTCCGAAGAGTTCCTTGAGATTGAGCATCATGTCATAGGCAGTAGGTATGGCTTGATGCTGATGTTGCTGCACATTTGACATAGAAGTCAAAATGTAACACCGCGTCATCTCATCTGTCTTGACTCATTTCCTATGTCTCTTTATCTCCTCTTCACTAGAATCATTATCAGGCACACTAGGACAGACCTCAAAAAGTACGAACTTGTATTCTTCAGCAGTTAAGACAATGCCCAAGTTCCGTTTCCAATCAATATAATTTGGACCAATAAGTTTATTTTCTTTTAAAATAACAACAAGAGGATTGAAAGCCATTTTCAAATCCTGAGAATCACAAAATAAAATATCTGTCAAAACTTTAGAATTTAAAATAATATTAATTACTCGAACAATATAATTTAAATTCACCAACACCTCAAAACACCGTAAATTTTGTATGCCACGATAGTGTGGACATATATTAATTCAAATGTTTGTAAGAGGAGGTTTTACCCATTAATTTTATTATCTTGTCAACCTAACTTTATAACAAATAAAATTAATAGTTGGTTTATCTTCGGCCACACAAATAATAGCAGTGACTCTGATGGGGATGATACTATTAAATGCGTCTAAGTGTATATCATTACTTGATACTTAGTCCATTAATTAGGATTGTACCCCTTCAGATAGAGAAGATCACACATATCTAAATAATTTCCTATAATCATCCATAGAGGAAGTTTGATCTAGTGATTCGCAAACAAACTCATCCGATATGGAGGAAGGCACTTAAAGCCAACGCGCAAGTTTGAATGCATCACTTACAAACCAGTAATGGAGACTGTGGAATTTATTTAAATAATCTCTCTCACACTTAGTTATTTAAATTAAGGAATTTTAACATGCACACACATCACAGCACATAAAAATAACATATAAAGTCAATAAATATGAAAATAAAATTTCTAACTATTATGGCATCATCCATCGTTGTCCTCCAATATGCCGTCAATGGATCATGTCATCGCATCTATCTTGCTTCCTTCTTTGTTGTGCCTTCGGTCCTCAAAATAGCACCACGCATAGCAAGGATACAAACCACGACAAAAAGAAATAAAATTTACATTTATCGATCCTATATTCCACAAAGGAATTTACATGTAATCTAGATCGAACAGAATGTAAAAAAAACTAATACAGCAACCGGTTGTATTTAATTATTACAATCATGCACAACACAAAACAACCTCGATATGCCCGAGGGTTCAAATCATACATAAACACAAAAGGCCATAATAGTTGGAACTAGGACGCCTGCAATCACAGAGTTAATCTTTCTTGCACATCCTACTATTATCCTGCCTAAATTCATATATGAACAGTGCATAATTTAACTGAAAGTCAATCACATAGAGCCAGAAAACCTCGCTATGATACCACTTGAAGGCGTTGGAGTTTCGTTCTGTTTAAATTTTTCTTGTACAAAGATTGTACAAGTACAGAACTTTTCCTAGCAACTCACATGTTTGATCAAACATGTGTTTGATCAATCAAGCAAGTTCTTGATGGATCAAAGCACACCTTGATCGAAGCACAAGATCGTTGGCCTCTTGTGTTGGTATTCAGAATCCATACAAAGAAAAATTAAACTAATTGCGTAGCAAAATTAAACAACTAGTTGTACCTTTCCTTGTAGCCAAAGACCTCTTGATCTTCTGCTGTATTTCTCTCCTCTTCTTGGACGTCGTGTGGGCGCCGATCTACCAAGACAAAACCACCCTTCTTCTCTTCTTTGTTTCCAAACCGCCGGCCACCAAAAGGAGGCTCTAGGATAGGCGCCTTCTCCCTTTTATAACCGAATTCTATTGGGGTGGATGCGAGACTTTATATAGAGGCTACAACAGAGACCTAGAGGAGAAATTGATTTTGGCATCCTGATGGGCTTGGGCTTTTTGTGTTCGGCCCGAACACACAACTCAAGTCCATCAATAATAACTCATACCACTAAAGGGTTATTATTAAATTACCGCACCAATCCCATATTACAATATAGACTCCTTCTTATCATGAGTGCGGATCTTGTACTTCTTCAGCTCGGGCGGGGGAGGGAGTCCGACTTGCCACTTGGTTCGGAAAGGTGGCAGCTTGGGGAGTCACAGATAAAAGAAGTAGTTCTTCCAGTGTTTATTGGAAGTCGGCATTTTATCAAAAAAGACTAAGTCTATTCGAGACTGGAAAAGATAGGTGCCCAGCTCGGACTGATTAGGGTAGTAGAAGTAATGGAATACTTGAGGTTTGAGGGGAATATTGTGGACTTTGAACAGTACCACGACACCGCATAGAAGGCGAAAAGAGTTGGGGACAAGCTGGGCGAGCGGAATGCGAAAATAGTTGCAAACTTCAATGATGAACGGATGAAGGGGGAACCGCAAACCGGCCACAAACTGATCACGGAAAAAATAAATGGTGTCGCGCGGCGGGTTATGTGGTCGGTCGGAAGATGAAGCAAAACTATTTCATGGTCCTCAGGAAGGTCAAAGGCATTTGCCAGGTTTGTCGCATCGCCCGAGTCGAACCAGGTCTCCATGGTGGTGTACCATGGGCCGGGAGCAGGGTCAGCCGGCTGAGAGGAAGTGCCCATGATCGGAAAACGAAGAAGCAGAATGATTGCTAAAAGAACTCACCGGAAAAATCAGAGAGCAGATCGATAGGAGAAAGTTCACCAAGCAAGATGGCGTAACGGCAAAGAACGCTAAAAGGCTAGAAATGAGGACGAAGGAACAAAAGTGAGAGCTTAGAGAACAGGGATCGCCGGAGCACCGAGCACGGACAGTCAACGGAGCACTGAGCACAAAGTCGCCGGAGCACACGAACGCGAGGGCAGCAACAATGAAACAGAAGACGGCATAGCGGCTTTATAAAGATCGGGCTCGGCCGAGCGAAGCCGTCCGATCTAGGTCACGGGAATCGACGTGCGCATCCGACCATTGAATTTGAACCGTCGCACGTCACATCACCTCTGATGCTTCGATCGTGGGATGATGGCGGCGGCGCCACGTGGCGTTCGCTTACAGGCAGTCATTAAATGAGCCCCATTACCGGGCATGGCCGCGTGCTCAATCTTAATGGTGGTGATTTTCACAAGCTTCGAGGAGATCCGCGAGACGTCAGCATTGACCACCCTTGGACTGGCATGCCAAACAACAAATTTTGCAAGTGCTAACGTGCACGACGCCGGTCGGCATCAGGGAGTGGTATAAGGGCCGACCGGCACCCTCCAAGGGGCCAATCGGAGGATCACCTGTGTCGCAACCGATCAGCTATCAAATCGCCAGACTAAGAGTCCAGTCAGTCGGACTTACAACCTTCTTCGACTAGACTTGAGGGGAGGCGCATGATCTGGTGGTAAAAGGAGGGGCCCGCCCGGACAGTGGTCAGGGGCGCCATGGAGGTCAAAGTCAAGGTGGTCAACGCCTTTAGGGTTCGCCGAGCAGGATGACCCACCTGGATGATCGGCCAGGGTAGCACTCAAGCCAGATCTACAACAGCTCGACCAAGCGTCGAGCTTCCGATGCTCACAAGGCTCAAGTATGGGAAGATGAAGGCCGAGCGGCTACCCGGCTCAACCGAACAATGGACCTAGCCCTGATTGGGCAGTCATGGCCCCTACACAGCAGTGGGAAGCGGACTGGCCGTCGAGCGGACTTCCCGATCAGCTCGGCCATGGTGGCATCCGGATAGGTTGGCCGAGCGGCTCTCCCGCTCGGCCCGATAACAGACAAAAGGAGCAACTGGCAACATCTTCCTCGAGACAAGCGCCGCCGACGGGCAGCATGGTCAAGGGCCGGATCAGACAGAGAATCGTACGGCGGAAGCTTCTACTGTCACGTCAGAGATATGCTCGGGATGTTAAGATATGATGTCAGTCACGCTTTTCTGACACAGTCTATCTAAGTATGCTTTGAGGAGTGTGCACGCCTTGGAAAGCGTGCATGCGCCTCCCGAGAGCCCTATATATAAAGACCCCCAGACTTCGACGGAGGTATGCGAAATCTTCTACTATAGCTATAGTTGCTCCACTTGCTCTTCATTTCTTCATCTCTGGTGATCTTACTTGAGCGTCGGAGGGTTGTCGCCGAGAACCCTTTCCCGGCTTGGCTTGTGTTTGCATGTTCTCGCCGGAGGTCCACATCACTTGGAAGTCTACGTGGAGTCAACAGGAGCGCCACGTCCCCAGCATCCGTCGACTCGTCTCTCAGACGGTATATAAAAATACTTATGTGAATAATATACTTTATAAACATAAGTGTTAACCCTAAATCCCCTAAATACTTAGGTAAAAAAAATTGTATTAAGGCTTTGAACGTTAACATACCCAAATCGTAGTGTTAACTTAAGGAGGAGAGATAAATTAAGGGAGTATCAAATTCAGGGGGAGATTCAAATTTTTTAATATATTTACTTAAAAAATTATTTTTTAAAATTTTTTATTAAAAATTTCTTAGATTTATTTTTTTATCAAATTTCTCTTTCAAATCTCTTTAGAAAATCTCACCTCAATTTTTTTTAAAAATATATATACTTTGAAAATCTTACTTTAAATATTTTTAACAAATATTTTCAAAAGCTTTATTTTAAAATTATGTCAGGTTTAGGGGGAGAATTAATTATTTTCATACTTATTTTCCCTTTATTTTGAATTAGTTTTTGAAAAATATTTTCTTAAAAATATTCTCAATGTGTTTAAAAATCTGACTTATCTTTACAAATCTAATTTGATAAACCTATTTTTTAAAACTAACTTTTATAAAACTAAGTTTGTTTAAAATTTGGATCTTAAAAGGTTGATTTTTTTTTTAAAAAAAAAAACTTAGTTTTGAAAATTAAAATTTTCAAACTTAAAAATTAGATTTTATTTAGTTTTGAAAATTAGTTTTTTCAAACTTAGTTTTGAAAATTAGATTTTTCAAACTTAGTTTTGAAAATTAGATCTTACTTAATTTTAAAAATTGATTTTATCCAATTAGTGGTGAAATTTGGATTTTATAGACTTGGCTTTAATAATCCTACTTTTGTAAATTGGTATACTTGCAAATTAGCCTTTATAAAACTTATGTTTAAAAAGTATCTTAAGTTTATAAGCTTTTTGAAAATAAAGTTAATTTGCAAAATTTGTCTTTAAAAACTAACTCTAAATTTTACAAAGTTAGTAAGTTATCTTTTTAAATTAGTTATTTTTTTAACATAGCTATTTTTTGAACAAGTTAAAAGATAAAGTTTAAAGTAAAATATTTTATGTTTTCTAATTTAACTCCCCCCACATCTGACTTTAATTCAGATTCTCTATTATTCTTTCAAAATTGCTTATTTTTATCTGTTTTATGTTGTTTTTTATGAATGCCAAAGGGGAAGTGTTAGATGGTTTAAATTATATAAACACAAAATACCAAATATAAGATAAGGCTAACTAACTTAAAAACTAAATTGCTTATTTTACTTGCATATGTTTCACTAACTTAACTCAGGTTGTCATTGCATCAAAAAGGGAGAGATTATTGGTGCGATTAGCACTAATGGTCTAACTCAAGTTTTCATGAGTGACAAAGTAGGTTAAGTTAGTTTCTTTGTTATCTAACACTCTGACCAAGTGTGCAGGAGAAGCCCAGCTAGGTCAACGGGCCGACCAGATAGCTGACACGAAGTCCAGACGGGTCGACGGGTTGACCGGACGTTTGGCACGAAGTCAAGCTAGGTCGACAGGCTAACCGGATAGCTGGCACGAAGTCCAGACAGGTCGACGGGCTGACCGGACGTCTAGCAGATAAGTTGATGTAAGTCACTGGAGGGGAGTGACTATGAGGACGCGTTCCTAGGAAGGGAACTTAGGCGTCGATCCAACTTAGAACCATTTCGGAACTCTAAGTTGAGATCTTGATTAGATTCCAGTCTCAGTGAGACTGAATCTAATTACTACTATATTCTTTTAACTGTGCTAACACTTTGTTTTGCATGGTAGTTTTGCATTTTGCCTCGGACTAATATTTTTTTGCAGATTGCTGAAAAACAGAGGTTCGGGCGCCCGGAATGGATCCAGGCACCCGGAATGGATCCGGGCGCCCGGAGTCTGGGCACCCGGAATGCAAGTTTTATCCTCAACACGCATCGCCACGAGGAGCACCCTGGTTGGCTGGGCTACGTCACATTCCAGGCGCTCAGAATCTCCTATATAAGGAGGGTGAGCCCTGAAATAAAGAGCAACTCACAACAAGATCTTCCAAAGCTTGCTCTGCTGTGCTATGCTCCTGCGACGCTGCGAAGCTCCTCCGACAACGCGCTTCTATTTCATTCCTTATTTATTGTCGGTATTGTTTCTTTAAAAGCAATTGTAATTTCACTTGTAATATTTCAAATTACTAGTGGATTGCCCAACGAAAGGACTCGACGAGTGCGGGCCTTGGAGTAGGAGTCGACGAAGGCTGCGAACCAAGTAAAAAATTACTTGTGTTAGCATTGTTGTGTTTTCGCTTTTTCCGCTGCGTACTTGCGATAAATTTTAAATCGCTATTCACCCCCTCTAACGAATTACTCGATCCAACAAATGTTACGTTGAGATAGACAAGTCCAAAGCAAAAGCCGCTCGGAAGAATCCGCGTCTGGAGGTAAACGCTATCACTGAGAAGCCTCCTACTCTGATATACGAGGAAAAGGAGGAGGTGCAGATCCACCCAAGCCGGACGGAGGCTACCACCGTCATGGCGGCTGATCTGGAGAGCAAACAGAAGGCAGAGTTGGTCACATCCAACTACTTGGAGGAGGGAGGAAGGAAGCTCAAGCGGCCGTGGAGCGCGAATCATCTCCAACCCTACAGGGTTGGATGAGAGGTGCCCGAGTGAATACATACAAGTGAACGCATGTATTTGTGTATGAATGTAGGGCAAAAATGAATAAAAGTGAAGCATGCCACTCGAGCTGAATCCTCAATCTTTGTCCACATCAAGGTCGAGTGGCGACCTTAAACCCAAGTTTTCATCAATGGTCGAGTGGCGACCTTAAACCCAAGTCTTCATCAAAAGTCAAGCGGCGACCTTAAACCCGAGTCTTCATCAACGGTCAAGCGACGACCTTAAACTTGAGTCGTCACCAACGGTCGAGCGGCAACCTTAAACCCGAGTCGTCACCAACGATCGAGCGGCGTCCTTAAACCCCGATCTTCACCAAGGGTCGAGAGGCAACCTTAAACCCCGGTCTTCACCAACGATCGAGCGGCGACTTTAAACTTCGGTCCTCACCAACGGTCGAGCGGCGACCTTAAACTCGAGTCTTCATCAACTATCGAGCGGCGACGTTAAACCCTGGTCTACATCAAATCGTCGAGCGGTAACGTTAAACACTGGTCTATGTCAAATCGTCGAGCGGCGACGTTAAACCCTGGTCGACATCAGCGGCCAAGCGACTACCTTAAACTCAAGTCTTCACCAAACGGTCGAGCGACGACCTTAAACATAAATCGTCATCAATCATCGAGCGGCGATGTTAAATCCTCATCTCTGTCAATGGTCGAGCGGCGACCTTAAACTCTTGGCTTGGTAAGCGATGAAGCATCGATCTTAACTCAAGAATGATGAACGACCGATCAAAAGCACAACCGGCCCAAAAGCTTCAAGTCTTCAAATTATGGTAATCGTACGGGGCTATTCTACTATGGCTTTTCGTCACTGATCGGAAGGATACCGCTCAGGGTTTAGCGTGGAAGCATGAACTAAAATGCAAATTACAGCAAAAGTGGCCAAGTGGTAACAAGAGGATGAACAAATACGAGAATATCGTCGAACGGGCTAGTGCTGTCAAGATGAGAAAAATATGAGAATACGCCGAACAGGCGATAATGCATTGATACTTCAAAGGATTATAAAAAAGGCGAGTACATGATTACTCGAGCTATGGTCACTCTAGATAATCTAAGACATCGTCGGGCAACGACTCGGTCAACTTATCCCGACTGATGACCTTGCTCGACACGGAAGCAGAGACGTAGCTGCATGCATGTAGTTGGCCGAACGTCCCTTCGATGGCCAAATTGAAGAGGTGAAGCGCTCGGTCGGCAACCCTGTCATTGAAAGCATCAGAGTGAATATAGTTTTTCTTCACAGCCTCAAATCGGATAGGCTCGGCATCTTGATAGGTCTTCATAGCTACTCGAGAGGCCTCCAGCTCATCCTTCACAGTGGCTAGCTCCTCATTTTTGGCGGAGAGTTGGCCTCGGAGGAAAGTTTCTTCGGTCGACCGGCTATTCCGTTTGGCTACCAAAAAGTCTTCAGCTTCCTTGAGTTTCTTGGCTAGGGCCCATGCCTCTTTATTCTTCAGGTCCAATTCTTCAATGGCCCGAATTTTCCTCGCATTGGCATATTCGATCTTAGCGTCGAAAGTGGTGACTTGCTTGTTGAGATGAGCCAGCAGAAAGGCCTTCTCTTCGCTCTTCCCCCACTCAGCTTCGAGCAGCTGATTGCTCTTCGCCAAATCGACCCTCAGCTTGGTCACCTCAGCATTTATCGGCCCTTGAGAGGAGGAGGATGGGCCCTCGACGCTTTCAGTTTTTTGACTTCCTCCTCCAGAAAGGCCAACCTCTGGCACATAGTCAGGCTCTCCACCCAATACTGCCAATGATCGGGAAAAGGTAAGCACCGATCGAAGGTCAAGTAAAAAAATACATGGAAGTACGGCACTTACCCCAGTAGACATCTGGGTATGGCTGTCCGTAAGCGCCCCAGGACCCCTTCCCTGGCTCGGCACTGACGCAAGCTGTGTTGCAGGTCGGAGCGGAGTCGACAGGCAGTCAGCAGGAGCGTCACATCCCCAACATTCCACCTCGTCAACTTTCGGACAGGATCAGTATTCATGAATCCAACTCAATTTACGAGTCAAAACTTCCATTCCATCATATCATACCAACCCTTTTATTATATATTAATTTTTTATTCACTCAAAAAATAATAATTTATTGAAATAGCCATTTTAGCTTTATTTAATTTATTAGTTATCAAAATCAATCTTCTAACAAAATCAAATTTAAATCAAGCTCATGCTGATTTAAAAAAAAAAGTTCAAATCAAACTTAAACAATCTTTTCAGTGGCTTCTAACAAAGCTGCTTCAAGCTTGTTTACAACCCAGTGAGTTTACGAAGGCGGTTGGCCTCCGTCTGGATAGATGTCTGGCTTTCAGAAATCCAGTCGTTTTCCTCTATCAGGCGGCCGTAGAGGTTGATGACTTCCCTCTTGATAGACGCCAATATTTCAGATATTCTGTCATTCTCCTCTCTCAAACGGGCAATTTTGTTGTCCTGTTCTCGGAAATCCGAGACAAGCTTTTCGACTATCTCGGTCACCCCATATGTATCCGCGGAGCCGCCGGAGGGAGGAGCGGAGGAAGCAGAGAGGGCGAAAGGAGGAGCGGAGGCAGCGGAGAGAGCGGAAGGTGGAGCGAAGGCCGCGGAGAGGGTGGAGCGGTTGACCTCCGTCGACGCCAATCTTTCAGACATTCTGTCGTTCTCCTCTCTCAAACGGACAATTTTGTTTTCCTTTTCTCGGAAATCCGAGAGAGTCTTCCCGAGCATCTCGATCACCACATGTAGATCTAATATTAGCAGAGCCGAAGGATGAGGCCACGGAGAGGGCGGAAGGAAGAGCGGAGACAGTGAAAGGAGGAGCAGATAGGACGCGAAATGTCAGAGAAATTAGAAAAAAAAAGAATTATTAAGATATTTAAAGAAATTTAAAAAAAAGTAATTTAAAGAATATAATTAATTAAAGAATTTTGTTTACTTGAATATTTAATCTAATAACTTCAAGATCGGGTCCGACGATCCGGATCCCATTAGGGGTGGTAATTTTTTGACAGATATGAAAATACGATCCGAACTAAATATAAAAAAATAATAAGTTAGGATTAAATTTTATTAGATTCGGATATGACACGATTAATAAATGGGTCGAGTTTAGATTAATATGAAATTATTCAATTATAATCTGTAAATCCGTTTATAAATATTTTTGAGTTGGATTCGAATGGAATTCTGATTGAATTCGGATTAAAATAAGTATATCTTTATAAAATTGATCTTTTCAAATTGAGTTAAGATTAGGGTGAACATATTTTTATAAATAGATTATTTCAGATAAGTTGGATTCAACTTGGATTTTGATTGTAATAATTTCATATCAGATTCAAATCCCGTCGACCTAAACTTGCCAATCAAAATCCGATCTGAATTATCACCCCTAAATCCAAACCCAGACGCTACCTTTAATATATTTACTTTTTAAAATATATATATAATTAAAAAATCTGCTAATATCTCTAGCTATTGAAAAAAAAAGTGGCATGGTATGCAAAATCCACGTCAAATTTGCAGCAGAACACCTGTTTCTTGCACAACTATAGAATAAGCACATTGGAATTTCATAGGATACTCAAGTATCTGAATACAATGAATAGCTCACTATCTACAGAAGAAGCAGAACTAATTCCTGAACAGAATCATCATCCATATTTGAAATACACTGATGAGCTAAAATCTGTACTGTAAATTGACTCATCTAGGTCACCATAAATATTATCGTCCTTTGCATCGTCCCACTTCAAGACCTCTCGTATGTATTTGAATGCCCCATCAACAGTAGCTCGTTCGCGAGCCTTCATCTGAAAGACAAAAAGCTTCCGATTGCTGATGGAGGCAAAGAGGTCTTTAAACTTCACGGCTATGTAGTAGTATGCCTGGTTAGCAAGTGACTGGTGTGCATCTCGCGCCTTCACAGGGCTGAAGTCTGCGAACCACTCGCACACTGTTAATGGCACCTTGTTGATCTTTGCCTCAAAGGCATCATACTTGTTCAGAAGAAGAACAAAAGGCGTCTCCCTGAAAGAAGAATGGCTTGCTATACTCTCAAGGAGGTGTTTACTTGCCATCATTTTATTGCATAATTCACCCGAGCTTTGGGGCCACATCTGATCATAGTCACTGAGAGAGACGCAGAAGATGATGGCACGCACATCCTCGAACATTTCGAGCAACTTGCAGCCTTCGTTTAACCCTTTTGAACTTACACGAATCAACTGATACCTGGAATAGAGAGTTTGAATCTCATTCAATGAGCACCCAGTTCATGCAAACAAATGCAAGTGATCATTATGAATGAAATTGCTACTGATAGAGATCAGTAATAGAATGATCCGGTCAAACCGGGCTATTGTCTGTTATTCAACAACTTGTTTGGAGGAAAAAGGTTATTAACATCAGATAACTTACTTTATTTGGGGATGTGAGCAATCAAACTTCTCGGCATATGGCTCATCTAAAGAAAACTCAATGAAAGCAAGCCCATTGCACTGGGTAATTCCTTCAGAATACAGAATGTCTTTCTCTGTGGGTTCATAGTCATTGCTAGATATTTCCACAGCCTGCACAAGCAGACAAAGTTCTCAAGTAACTGTGACTAGGAATTGTAATCTCATGTCTGGATAGTTTAAACTATTCATAATCATAAAGAAGGAGCGAGTATCTAAAGTAAATATGGTTTCTATTGCAGTTGAATGTTCAATGAAGAAACAAGCTGAAAGCATTCAATATTTCCATGAAAACAGAGAAAGAGGATAAGGTTTGAGCATAATCCCCTTTCCAATGATAAGGGCAGAGACACTACCAAGTATCTGTAGGACTGCTAATGTTCAGGTACACCAGATGTGCGAGTAATTCAGCACTACTAATTGACGATGCATTAACTATATACAAATATGACTTGATCATGACAACCATATGACAATAAACAAATAACAATCTTGGAAATCATTAAATTTGATCGATCATGCTTCATTCAATTTCACCCCTTTTACTCCTCATGGCTCTCCCACCCCACAATGCAAACCTCAAGAATTTCTATATTAACAAACTAGCAAGTGTATGGTTAATGAAAATTTACTTGGCCTCATGTATCAGACTCCAATGGTACTCGAATTGCACATGCTGGCTTGTGGCAGCTTACCACAAGACCACCTATGCTATTTTGGGTTTCAGTGGATACTGCAGACACACCAATTCTAGTCTATTTACATCAGTTTATTAAGAACTACACTATAGGTTGTCTGTGTTAGAAAATGTAGCCTGTTAAGCTAACAGTTTGAATATGAAAACCTGTAAAATGGCACAAGAACTATTAAATCAGGAATTAAAACACTAGATTAAACAAATGCAATTTTTTATTCTGAAAAGGCTTTCAGTAAATGTTATAAAATTAGCAATAGGAATAATTAAGATCTGAAAACGAAGAATAAAATTATCTCAAGGTCAACTTAAGTACTCAACCCGATCTAGAAAGTAGCTGGCAACATCAGGAAGAAAAGGCAACTCATTCTTTCTCTTATAAGTTGCTTGTATTGCAGGATGTCTCCATGCCTCCTCCACAACTGATGCATATTCACGAGTTGCGGCAGGAAAAAAGGCCTCTAGATCTCCCATAGCCATTATCTGAAGTAGCCAATCAGAAAAATGTCTTAATCTTTGGTTGATTGAATATGCATTTTGGTTATGTTTCTGACTTCCGCCTCCACCTGTATTCATTACATAATCAGCATTCCACAAGTTTATTTATGGATGACGAGAATCAAAGTATTGTAAAAATGTTCTCAGCCTAAAGAATACTAGTACAAATATGCAGATGAGGAAATAGTCACGAACACTAATGCTATCCCCAAATTCAGATGAAAATGTTACCTAAACCATCTGTAGGCATAGTAGACTTTGATGATTCAGATTTATTCCGCTCTAAAGCTTCATCCTCAAAGCGCTCACGCCCTTCAAGCAAAGTGCTAAGGTATCTATACAAGCTTCTTTGAATCATCAGCTTAATATTTTCTATTTCTTCATAAGAGAACTGGTTCTCATATAAGTACTTTGCCTATTATACCAATAAAAAAATTTATATAGTCAAAGAGAATTAGCGTGTCTTAAAAGGACACAAAATAATGATGCAAATGAACAAGTCAAAATCTATGATGCATATTCATTCCAGAAAAGAAAAACTTCATTATCAGGAAAAATTCATTCGTTTGATATTTACCATCTATGCAAGTCTTTTATATGGAAAAAAAGACTTACTTTTTTCTTTATGTTCCTTCATAATTTAAGAAAACAGGGAGGTCCCATAGTAAGAAACATGCAGACACAAAATGGAGAAAGAATGGGATGTGACATCAAAGTTCAATATTTTGGTTCTTTAAGTTAATTTCAGATCGATAAGATGTCCTGGGAAAAGAAACATTATTAGATACATCAAAGTCTAGAATGCAAACTGGACGTCTGATCTTATGATCCTAATAGCTAAAGTAACCCCAGATCAAATTTAAATTGAGTTAGGATCCTACAAACCTCAAATCTGATCATATGCCTACTTACTGTTCTTACCGAGAATATTAATGCCAACAACCTTGATTAAATAAAAGATATTTACATTTAACAAGGCATTTCAATGATTGATATTCAGCAAGAATACCTCTTATGTCAATCATTTGATTAAGTTTTTAGTTATATAAGATTATTTTTAACACTTAAGTAGAATAATCCTCTTTAATTATTGTATTCATCTTATAAAAATTGCTACTTTGTAACATGGAACCCTTTAAGAATGATATTTGTTCGTATATTTAGTATTACAAATACTTTAATTTACACTTCACTATACTGAAGGATAGTGTTAAAATATTCAAACTACTACTATATATTGTAAATAATAAAAAGGATAAATCATAAATGTCAAATATAATTCTAAAATATTTTTATTAAATTCCTACACTCCATCCCTATGATTGAAATTCTATTAATCTCTTCATGTTCCAAGGTGGGATCTTCATCCTGCCAACATTGATTAGATATGAGCATGGAATAATACTTCCAAGATATTTCTTGGATCTGCGTCAGATACAATTCAAAGCATTTGATTTTATCATAACAAGTAAAAACAAGAAAATAAGGTTATGTATCCACTAAGGCAAAGTGGTTAATTCCTTGGCGATGAAACAAAGGTAAATGCTAACTACTAGATAAGAAAATAGTAGAATTCTAACTAATTAAAGAAGAACTAACACATTGTGTTCTTCAACGCAAAAAACCCCTCATGATCAAAATCTGAAAAAACTTTAGGTATGAGTTCACATAAGGGTTAATATCTGCAAATTAGATATCACAATTGAAATAAGCAGAATGTATCTCCATCCTCCATTGAAGTAAAAGTCTGCCAAGTCTCAGCAGAATGCAAAGGAAGATAAATATAAAAATGGATTAAATTAGCCATAACAACAGTTAGAATCACAAATAGTCATTTAAACTGTTTTCCTTTGTTTGTGCCATTCCACTTGCACGAGCTAATTGTATGAATGACCATGGTTAATAGAACTTCTGTTTTTGGACATGATTGCGTATATTCAAATACAAAATTACATGGATGATCAAGTATAAGTATTTTTGAAGGAAATGATACTACAAAGAGCAATATTAATAAGGAAGGTTTGATACATAAGGTGGATATGCACGTATGGAAAATCAAAAGAAATTGCATACAGAGAACAATATTATTAGGAAGGAACATTTGGTGGCAAAAGGAGATTACGCTCGCCCCCAACGCCCTGCCAACCTGTCCCAGGCCAACATGGAGGAGATAAATCACGGGTGGCTACTAGCCTTTGGAATAGTGACTAGCACATGAGAGAACATTTGACACTTTAGGAACATAGCAAAGTGGCAAATGAATTTTAACAAGATGACTATTATTCAAGGATGGGTATGCTTCCTGCCAGATTATAATAGTCATTAAAAACTGCTCTAACTGCACTTAGGATAGGTCATATACTATAGAACTTTAGAATAGGGTAACAAGTAACAATACCTGTTTAAATATAGTGCTGGTCCCTGAACCCTCTAAGCCAAGTAACAAAAGTTTCTGCAGTCTTTTTTGCTCCAGATACTCTGGCACCGATCTAATTGAATAAGTAGATATAACTTCCTTGGATCCAGGAGGGTTCTCAGGAGGGGTAGGCAATTTGAACAATGAACATAAGAGACGAGTTGATGCCTACATGGTACAGTTACATATAAAAACTATTTGGAGAAAAGATAGCAAGCAATAGTACAAAAAACAACAAATTGAATAAAGTAGTACCTTTTCCCAAATCTTTCCCCTAATGTTATTCTGACCCTCTTCTTCATAAGAACCATCATCATATACCCAGAAATGAGTATCTCGCGGGCATTGCACATTTGCCAACTAAATTTTAAGTCAAAAAAAGATCCAATAAGATTCACATATAACATAGCTTAGCCTAAGCATCAATAGAAAAGTAAAAAAAAAAAACAAAGCATGGAGTTGAAGTGTTGCAATTAAACATCAACCTAGAAGGAATAAAAAACTGAAGAATAATTATTCCAAATAGAAAAACAACAAGCGTCCATACTAGAGGGGATGGCGTGAGCGTCTCAAATGAGGTTGAGTTAGGTGTTGGTTTTCAACAAGGCACACTATATACTATAGCCTCTTGCTAGACACAGGTGATCAAGGTGATCATCTAAATTCAAGAAAGAACCTAAACAAGAATATAACTTCTAGTCGTACATAATAAGAGAAGTAAAAGACAACACAAATTTCAGTTCAGGCTAAGAACTCAAAAGGCATGCCTAGACTTCCATGGAATTCTAGCTGGTGATGGTGCATTAGCCCCTCTACCCTACACTAATTCATCAACAAATCCAAATAGCACATCAATTAGAATCGCCCTCTTCTGGTTGATTTTCATAAACATGACATAGAACGCCAATATAAGTATGGAAGTTGTGGACATTTAGATTGGTGAGCCTTGTTGGTCAACATATGAGCCTCAAAATTATTAACCTTATTATGCAATTTTAATGTAGTGTTATTGTAATGACCATATGTAGCTCTAAATATTTTGCATTAAACCAATCAATTAAGTAGTGGCATACAAAAAGTCACAACTCACTTAAATGAGAGAATTGCTTCATTAACTTGTTAGATCCATCCACCAATCCAAAATGTTTAAGCAAAACTTAATAATAGCTAACGCGTCTATGTTTACCAAGCTCACTACTTGAGTTAGAATTCTAAACTTATAGCCCAGAATCCTCCTTAATCAGTGGCATGCTGAGGCCCAATCGTGGCTACACCATCATGCATGTACAATTTTCTAATGCCTTACAATGTCTAGAATTAGTTTTGCTTTGATATCAATGTTGTTGCATGCCTTTCGGCTAGACTCATTCGGAGGCAAACGTCGCTTGACGCATAGTCTATAGTAATTGATACGGCGATAAAGGGGGGTCGCCCGGTACAGGTCAGCTGCCAAGGTGGAAGTCAAAGTCAAGGTGATCAACGTCTATCAAAGAGCTCGCCTATGGTGGCCGAACGAAGGTCAACTACAAAGGCCAGTCGGGGCAAGCAATGTCCGATCGGCAGGAGGCTTGTCCGAATTGACCACTCGTCTAGCTCGGAACAATATGGTAAGATCGCCAGACACTCAGTGCGGTGCGGCAGAACGCTAAGGAGACCGGAGCTCTTGTCCGATCGGGAGGGGACAAGCTACCAGTCACCACAAGGAAGAGCAGCCGAAGCCGACCGAGCGGAGGAGTCCTGGTCGAGCGGCTACCCCGCTCGGCCAAGCGGCGGGACCATTGTCGTATCTCTCAATATCCTTTTGGGAGATAGTGTCGCTGACACGAGGCATGGTTAACAAGCGGATCGTACGGCAGAAGCTTCTACTGTCTTGGCAGGATGTGCATACCCTGTTAAGGTATGCTGTTAGAGACACTTTACATGTCCTTTCATAGGACACATTGGAGAATGTGCTCATGTCTCGAAGAGCGTGCACGTCGTCCACCAGGACTCTATATAAAAGAGGTCCATACACCAGCGGAGGTACGCGTGATTCACTGTTTGAGCTTGTGCTATTGTTGCTCCACTTTCTTCTACAGTTTCGGTGACTGACTTGAGCGTCGGAGGGCCAACGCCGAGGACCCCTTCCCTGGCTCAACACTGACATTGCTTATTTTGCAGAGCGGGGTGCGGTCTACTTCTAGTTAGCACAGCAGCCACATCCCCAACTAGCCACCTTCCCGTTTTCGGACAGGATCAGTAATATTAGAGCAAAATAACTTAATTAAACAATATGCCTCAAAGGAGACAACAAAACCAATGATGACACTCCGTAATCATTCTGTAACTAGAGGCCAAATAAATAATAAAGAGGGGGAATAAGCACAAATTTGATAAGTGGGTCAATAATAGTTGTGCATGAATTTAGATTTCTCTAAACATAAATATGAATCATAATTAACTTTACGTAGTTATCAATTATAAACTTTAGGTTATCACAGTTTATTATCTTTTAAAGCAAGTTATCTATTCAACAAAACTCCCAACAACAAGAGTGTATCATCTAGTACATGGGTTGAAGTCATGACCAGTACACTTGGCCAAAGCCTCAACTAGCATATAAATGAGCCAAAGTCCCATCTAAAATCACTATAAGCCACTCTAAATCTCATAGTTGGGCTTCTAGAGCTTGCCATTTTTCACCCTTGCTCATTTGCTAAACATTGATCTTTACCAGCATAGATTCATCATTATTTTCCAACCATCTTTAAGCATATATATCACTTCGATAGTATTACACTTGTCTTATATCATTGGACTTATGGGTTTTCCACTATTCTCCAACATTATGCGGAGGTATGCCACATTCGATCAAATGTGAGTACAACTATCATAACGCTTGTACTTCGCACACTTACTACCGACTGAGCTAGCTAACATAATGCTATCGAGAGAGCTAGTTTAGGTCTTAATGTAGAATTCGTTTTATTTGTTCACTTAGCCATTAAGCATATTATGTATATAGCATGCTCACAGTTATATACTTTGTTTCAACACTGGCCAATTTTGGACTTAGAAATACTTACAGCTACAAGGGAACTACACTGGCCATGTACTAGCATGCAGACACATTTGATTATTAGAGTAGTAAAATAATAGAAATTTGATTTTCAGATCATTACATTTTACTATTAACACGCATGTGATCCTTGTTTGTGTTTTGAAGTAGGCCCTGAGTTTTGCAGTAACAAGTTTTATAGGTATTTATACCTAAGACCCTAACAACTGCTTGTTGAGGTCACTCGGTAAGGTTGATAGAGATTTGTGATTCACATCATACTTAGCCACATAAATGTTTTGCAGTCTTTGTTTAATTTGGTTCCCTAATTATTTTCGTAGTTGCCTATCCATGTATCTAACACATGAAGACACAACTAGTTCCATGCAACATATGGAAATACTTATTAACCTAAAGCATAACAGCAAGATAAAAGTAGTCAGTATTAACATGAAAAAGGATAAGAAAAAAAAAGTGGCCAAAACTTTTGTATTTCAATGACCACATGGGCAGAGAACACTTACCTTAAGAACTTTCAGTTCCAATTTTGTGATTTCTCGGCCATTTATATACACTTGTGTGTTGCCATTGCTTGCATCTACTTGCAACTTACCTCCTACATTAAGTTTCGAGCTAATAATCCTGTCAGGTTTCTCACCTTCCTGCCAAATAGAAACAAAAATTGTATTTTTCTAATGGATGCACAGCAGGAAAAAGAAAGAGAAGTTGCACAAATGGTACCTGAAAGTAATCAAACTGAGCAACATTCTACAACCAGGAAGTTCAAAAATGACAAGAATAACTAAAAAGATATATATTTTGCCTAATGCTTTATCCTCTACTCTACTTACCCTTTGGGGTAAAAAGGGTTGCTGGGCTATGAAATACTATGATCTAAACCATAGCACAATTCATTAATCCTTGAGATTATAATATCTTGAGTCCTCGAGTTTCAGCTTCTAATAAATTAATGATAAAGTAGCAAGGCAAGATAAGGGGCAAATACTTTACCTTCCCCCAGAACCCTGAATCCTTGTCATACCAATATCTCCCAGGTCTGAGTTTCTGCGGTGGCATCGAGCACCCCAATACCTCATCAAGCTCCTCCTGCCGCAAGGGTCTTCCATTGACAACCAATTGTTGAGGCCTGACCTGGTTCGCGGCGCATTCCCTTTCCGCCTTCATGACCTGCCTGATCTCCAACGGGCCACAAAGCTTGGACAACATCTTTGAGCACTTACCCAGACCCGATCTCTTAGATTCGTCAATCGGCTGGCCAATGCAACCTACGCATTTCCTCCCCTCCGGCATCGATCCCATGGCCTTGAGAACACAGTTGCTGCAGTACCTCGCGTCGCACACCAAGCAAGCCTCCCTGTCCTTCAAAATGTTACCTTTTCCACATCGGCAACAAACGCCCTTTTTCCTCTCCTTCACCGGCGAAGGAGCTGGAGATGCAGCTTTGGCGCTGCCGGCGACGTCCTCCTCCGAACTCGTCTCCCCTCTAAGCACGACCTCCCCGGATGGCGGATGAATCAGGGAGCCGGAGAAGGATCCAGCACGACGCGCCGAGGATGTCCTAGGTTCGGAATGCAAAGCACTGCCGACAGGCTCCGCCGGCGCGCAAGCGACGGAGGAAGACCTATTCCTGTCAGTAGGCGTTCGCCGTGGCGGGTCGCTGCTCCTACGACGGTTAAACCGAGTCCCTCCTACGTTGGAGTGGCCGAATCCATCAAAGACGGAAGAACCAGACGCACCGTGAAGGTCCAAAATCTCCGCCTCGTGACCGCGGCGGGGATCCGGCGGTAGATCATGCCCGATGGCGATGGAGTAATCCAGATGTTCCTCATCGGGGATCGGCGCTCCGGGAGGTATCAACCTTCGGAGCGCCACCTCCCACGAACTCTCCACCTCCCTCACCTCCTCCGCTGCAGGCGACATCTGCGCTTACGTCTCTACGGAAGGTCCCGCGGAAAGTTAATGTCCAAGGCCGCCGGCCGGCGTCATCAATGCACCTCGGAGAGGGGGTGCGACGATCCAACGGGCGAGCGAGCGAGCGCGGCCGGGAGCAGAGCAGCCGATGCGGGGAGTTGGAGCAGTAACGTATGGTCATTTAACGGCGTTGAGGCTCGACAGAAACGGCTACTAACGGCAGGAGACATCGACTTTTCACTTAATAAAAGTACAAATCGACATCCATAATGACCATAATACCCTTACCCTCTCGCACTCACGCTGCGAAAATTATTGGTAAATTATTTAAATGTCAAGCCCACGATTGGTAATGGAGCTTTGGATACGCTGTCGATGAAGTGATGAGGGTGGCAGATGTCGCGCGTGTCGTGTCGCCGTTTACTTGCCGAGAGTTGACGGTGCGATTGGAGCAGGAGCCCAGCAGACGTGCGGAGGACGGTGGAAAAGCAAGGAGGTGGGGTGAAGGTCCGTGGCGACAGAATCAGAGCCGTCCAATTATGTGGGTACGGAATGGCAGGAAAACGTCAGTCGTCAGATCGAAGGACTGTCCCGTTTCTCATGGGGAGATTGGACGGACCGGTCCAGACATGAGGCAGGCAATTCGTTCCCTTCGATTCGAAGGATGAATCGACGTGGCGAACGCACTGACGTCATAAATTGTCTGAGTACTCAGAGAGCTCAGCGTCGTCGCACGTGACGAGACCGAGTTCCTACTTTCCGACTGTTGCAGAAGAGGTTTAGCGAGTAAATTACATCATTGAAATTAATGAAATAAATAGAAGCAGTTAAACAAACCATAGAGTGGTCTTCGGAGCAGGGCAACGAGGAGTGGCCTCTCATTCTTTATATGAATTATTCTTTTATAAAATAATATATTTTTTAAACAAAATATTATTATCCCAATAAAAATCTAACATAATTTTTTTAAAAAAAAATAAATAAGTTTTGATAAATTATAATATATAAGAATTTACCTATTTAATATATGATATGATTTGGTATAAGATTAGAAGCTAAGAGCATCCTATTACGTATTTACGGTTGAATTTTTTAAATAGATCGGTTATGTGTCAAGTTGATTTTCGCTAAATCAATTCTTGTTAGGACAATTATTGTCGAGTTACTTTTTGCTGCATCAAATAATCGTATAGATTAGAGCAAAGATCTTCAACGCTAACTTTTGAAAGGATTAAAAAGATAGTAGAAGAAAGCTAAACTATATATTAATGTACCTATCCGATATTCAAATTATATTAGGAGAAAACAAATTGAAGAAGATGGTAGTAAAGAGAGAATACTAAAATATTTATTTCCTTGTGTATTTCTTAACACTGTCACTATTACTTATATAGATGGTGAAGTGGTGTCCTAATTTTTGAAGGATGAATCTCTTCCCTCTCCCCTAAAAGACTACTATCTTATATAAATGATGAAGTGATATCTTGATCTGTAAAGGACGAATCTTTTTCCTCTCTCCTAGAAGATCTCATCTTCTTCCACTAGTATTTTGTTGTAAATTGCTATATTATTTGTGACTATCGTTGGCCTACATAATAGTTGTATCTTTTGGGTTTATTGACGAATTGTGTAACGGTTATATTCCATTGAGCTATTAGTTACTTGTGTAATAGTCACGTCCTTGAAAGCTCGATCTAGATGTAACTCAAATTGACCCAAACTAAGTTTGACTATGAGTTGACTATTCTAATTTAAATTTATATATGAATCACACTATCTTGACTTTTCAAATAAGACAGATTGAAGATTACACTGACTAAATCGTGGATAGAATTGAGCCGATCGAGCTATGGACCATATGGTACCGTTATCTCTATTACATCATGATAATTTAAATAAAAAATATTAATTAATTTTTAATATTCTTTCTTAGTAATATAGAAAGAATAAATATTCATTTGCCCTTTAATATGTTTGGGGGCGATATTCTGATTGGTCTTTTGCATTTTTTTTTTATTTTTAATTTGTAATTTTTACCATAGCAAATTTATCCAAATGAAATGACAATATCTACCTATTTAATCCGGTGCCATTAGGTATCAAATTAAATGTCTCGTATTATCAATATATCAAGTATTTAGTCGAATTTCAGACGCCCACTAATCAAAATTATATACTATAATTATTTTTTTGAATATAAATGGTAAATTTGATGCTTAAATTACTATGTGACATATTTTTTTGCTATTAAATATACTTAGCAGATATACTTAAATTAATTAAATGGATATGAATACACGATGGCATCACATTTGTTTTGTTTTTCAAAAACACCCCTTTAAATAGATTAAATATCGTATTTTTCCAATTTTAATATCATATCCTTACAATTTTTAATTAAATTAACTTTATAAAATGATGAGCAGAGAATTTTAAGGATAATCAAATCCACCTTCACGAGTTCACGGCACAATAGACGTGTCGAAATCTGTGGGAGTTCATTTCTGGTATGTGTTTTTTAGAGAAGCCCTTTACATATATTAAATCTCACTAGCTCGTCACTGCGATTTACTGCTTACGGAATGGATTTACGCCTTGCCTATTTAACGCAAAGACCAGTAATGAGGAGGAATAGAAAAAGGGACGAGATCTGATCGCATCAACAGACTCCCCCGCGCCGTCCGTGCCATTTCGACCCCTCGTAACCCCCTTCTCCCACCCTCGCCGAGTCCTCTTCCTCCCGATTACGATCGCTCCCGGCGCCTGTAAGAATCCAATCCGATCCCAATCCGACGTCTCATCGATCGCCGTCCTCCACCCCGCTCCGTCGTTGATCTCCACGCCGCGGTGGATGACGAACGCGAACGCAGGCGGATCTGCGAGGATTTGTTGCCAAGGAGAGTGAGAGTGTGGGCAGGGTGATACACGATGCCTGGACTCTTAACAAGATGCGCTGAATTCTCGTCGCCCGCCCGATCCGCGTCATCGGACGGCATCTGGTCCAGGCACCGCGACAGCATCTCATTTGATCAGCTGCAGAAGGTAAATTGGAGGAATGGATTGATTTAGTTTCTTGATTCGGTTTCTTTTCGTTTTTTTCTACATAGTTATTGATTTGCAATTTTTCTTTCTTGTTTTTCTTGATCTTTCTTGGAGGTTAGCCCTTTTGTTTGGTTCTAGATCCGGTAGTTCACTTATAGTGGAAACATTTTGTTTCAATCGGATTTCAGCCAGAATTTACGGCAATATTTTCCATATAATGTGTTTTTCGCAATTTCGTTTGGATCTGTGAAATGTTGGCGCAGAATCTTGAGGCCTAGCTATTAGTTTGGCAGCATATCTTGACCTGTTTAATCCATATTTACCTTGAGAATCATAAATTTAGATCAAAGGTCAGTGATATTTCTTGTATTGCATGTATTGGCTCTCGACAAGTGAATTGGGTTCCAGAATTCTTTGTTTTATTGATTGATGCAAAGGGTACAATGTTAAATCTCTTAATCTAAATGTTGTTCATATGGATGTCTATCCGTGAATGACATTTTAATTCATTTGTTCTTCACAGTCTGCGTATTTTATTTTTATAGTCATTGATTTATATCTTGCAAATGATTTAACATGGCGAATGTTAATCTTGTTGACAATGTAAATGAATTAGTTCTGGAGTGATCTATCCCTTCATGCTCGAAAGGAGTTCCTGAGGCTCGATAAACAGACTTTATTTGAACAAGCTAGGAGGAACCTCTACTGTTCCAGATGCAATGGGTTGCTTCTGGAAGGCTTCTCGCAAATTGTAAACTATGGGAAGTCAATGCAACAGGAAGGTTCTGATTTTCAACTTTCAGATAGAGCTGGGAATTGCCAATCCCAGAACCATGGTGACATAGATGAGGTACAGGATCCATCGCTGCATCCTTGGGGTGGTCTGACAACAACTAAGCATGGTGCTCTCACAGTTCTTGACTGCTTTGTTGGGGCAAGGTCACTGAAGCCACTGCAAAATGTATGTTGTTCTTGCTATTGTTATCATATCTCAAGGACTTCAAATGCTCATGCTTTTCATTTTATACTCTTCATATTCGTTCTCACTTTTTTCCCTCATGCTTTCCTGTCCATAAGATATTTAAGTCTTTTGATGCATTATTATTTTTCTTAATTATTATTTTCTTGATTGTTGTTTTCTTGAAATTTTACGCTTCAAGTTTTTGTAATTGTGTAGGCGTTTGATAGTGCTCAAGCTAGGGAACACGAACGTGAATTACTTTATCCCGATGCTTGTGGAGGTGGAGGCAGGGGTTGGATTAGCCAAGGGATTGCTAATTATGGTAAAGGACATGGATCAAGAGAGACATGTGCTTTGCACACTGCTCGACATTCTTGTGATACACTTGTGGACTTCTGGTCCGCTTTAGGTGAGGAAACCAGATTATCTCTCTTACGGATGAAGGAGGAGGATTTTATTGAGAGACTTATATACAGGTGAAGCTTTTTTTGTTTTTGCACAGTGTCAACTTGTTCTATAGGAACATCTTCTAGAGTATAAAGGTGATATTCTAGTATTAATATTAAAAAAAATGGGCTTTACATTTTAAGTATTTTAACTAACACAAAGCAAAGAATGAAGAATCCCACATCATATAAAATCTATTGGAATATCTTTCTTTACTCTTCTATCACAAAATCTTAGATGCATAGGAACTAAAAGAAAAAGGACGGAACTTTCAAATCAAACTTGCAGTCTGTTTGTTTATTTAGTGTCTAAGTGTGTGTTTATAGTTGTATTTATCAGAAAAAGAAGTTTCTAAGCTGGAGATTTTTGCCTCTTTGATTGGCATGATGTTGATTCAAATAACTGTTCATCTACACTTCTAAGAAAAGTCCTGTCAACAAAAAACACATGTATATAGGATAGATGTAATAAATTTGGGAATGAAAAAGGAAAGATTGTTGCTTAACAGTTGTGGTTGTTTGTTCTAGAGTGACCATCAAGTTTATACTGTATTATTATATTTTAAGACAACTATTTACATTGCAATGTAAATTTTCTTATACTTTACAAACAGTCGTTTAGGGCACAATTAGTTATGCATTCTTATATTGCACACATTGTAATTTTTCCTGCAGATGAATAAACAAGCAGATTTTCTAGAATCTCACAAACTAGTTGTTTTATTCCAGTGTTTTTCCATCTTGGTAGTTAGGACTAATTAGTGAGAATAATTATCTGATATTATCTAATAAAGAAATGGAAATGCTTGATTTTCTACAAGGCATATAGGATAACAAAGAAAAGGAATCTCATAAAAAACAAATTAGGACAGTAAGAGGAAATGCTACAATAACAAATTGACGTATGATATAGAGAGAACTGAGAGCAGCTAAGTGTGCTTGTTGCGTTGTCTCAAATGGAGATCAGAGGGAGATGTGGCACTAGAATGACTGCTCTTAACAAGGACTGTGTGATTGGCAGTGCAATTAGATTTGAAGATGTAGTTGCTATATTTGACAAAGAATATATATCATCTGCATTAAAGTTCATCATTACAATTAATTATCTAAGTTGAGGATGCTGATATACTATGACAAAAGAAATGTACATGGAGAATCTTAGCCAATATATGACAGTACACAACAAATGTTCGAGCATAGCAAACATTATTCTGATCCCTCTTAGAATAAGTTGCACATTAATCCCTCACATAATACTCATTTCATTTGTTGTGCTTGAAAAAGATGAGTTTCATGCCCATTTAACATTTGAACAATTGTAATGAATAGTTGTGGTGTCATGATATCTGAACCATGTTAATCAATTGAATCCAGGAAATATGGCAAGGTTTTGATTGAAAGTGAATCATTTTCCTCTGTATTTTTCCAAAATTTAGTCACCTAAGTGCCTAACTTACAGAAATTGTTGTTTCTCATATCTATATACTAATATTTCAATGAGCTGTGAGTCCCGACTACTTGAGTTGGTTACATGTATTATATTTTGCAATGATTGTAAAATTCAGTTTGAATGTTGCAGGTTTGACAGCAAGCGGTTTTGCAGAGATTGTAGAAGAAATGTTATTCGTGAATTCAAAGAATTAAAGGAGTTGAAGCGTCTGCACAAAGAGCCTTGTTGCACTAGATGGTTTTGTGTTGCAGATTCAGCTTTCCAATATCAGGTTTGATTATGCTAGAGTTATCTGTGTTAATATCGTAATATTTAGTGTCTTAATTTGTTTTTAACATTTTTTTTAACGTGAAAATGTTGAGTGGCAAGGCAGCAGTTATTGAGAAGGAACTACTTTTAAACAGCTTGTAAATCTGTTATGGAGAGTGCTATTCAAAGTGGAAGCTAACAGATGACCTTGATATATTCACCTCTCAGGTAACGGAAGATTCTGTTCAAGCTGACTGGCAGCAGGCTTTTCCTGATGCAATTGGAGCTTATCACCATTTTGAATGGGCAATTGGCACTGGAGAAGGACAAACTGACATTTTAGGCTTTGAAGATGTTGGCTTGAATGTAAAGGTCCAAGTAACTGGACTTGATCTTGGTAGTTTTGATGCTTGCTATATCACACTTAGAGCTTGGAAACTTGACGGTCGTTGCACTGAACTCTCTGTAAAGGCTCATGCACTTAAGGGACGAGATTGTGTTCATCACAGGCTGATAGTAGGTGATGGTTTTGTGACAGTCACAGAAGGGGTTAGCGTTAGAAATTTCTTTGAACATGCTGAGGAAGCTGATGAAGAAGAGGTATTTGTGATTGAAAATTGTTGTTTATGAGCTTTACAAGGATGATGTAATCATCGAACTCATGAAATTGTTTTAATCAATTTATATTATTTTTTGCTTCTTAATTTATTTACTAAAACAGGATGATGATGCAATGGAGAAAGATGGAAATGAGCTTGACACAGATGGTTCCCGATCACAGAAGCATGCTAAGAGTCCTGAACTGGCTAGGGAGTTTCTTCTAGATGCTGCAACTGTTATATTCAAAGAACAGGTGCCTCTGGGTTCATTTATCTTTTACTTGCTGCATTAATCACACTTATAATTTAGTTGTTAACAATGGAACTTATTACAGATGTTTACAGTAGTTTTCCTGAGTTGCAATTTTATATATAGCTGATAATGACTATGATAACTCTCGAGCTTCATATCTAGATGATACTGGTATCATGAGAATATACCTAACATGATCTGCCACACCTCAATTTGTTGGGACAAACCTGTGCTGCATAAAATTTGGCACAAGCCTACCTGGCACCCAGCTATAATATTGATTGTGAAATGAGTTCCTCATTTTAATTTTTTCTTTCTTTTCTTTTGAAAAAGGTTTCTCATTTTGAATTTTATTGCTGATCATATTTGCCTTATCAGATCCATATTAAAATCACAATGAATCACAACCTTGAAGTAGCCCTGTAAGAAAGAATTAGAAGCAGTGTAAAATATGTAGTTTTTAAATTACAAACAATATTCAAGCTTCGTCCTGTAACTAAATGACAATACTTTTCCAGGTTGAAAAAGCATTCAGAGAAGGTACCGCACGACAAAATGCACATTGTATATTTGTTTGTCTTGCCCTAAAAATGCTTGAAGAGTGTCTTCATGTTGCTTGCAAAGAAGTTGTTACTTTAGAAAAGCAGGTAATTCATTGTTTCTGGATCTTAGATAGTTAAGAATTTAAATCTTTTTTCTGTTACCAAATATTGCAAGGCTTAAAGACTGTGATTTCTCAGGTTCTTATATTTGAAACTATTGATTATTTCTCAGACTAAACTTCTTGAGGAAGAAGAGAAAGAGAAACGTGAAGAAGAGGAACGCAAGGAGAGGAAAAAAACTAAAGAACGGGAAAAGAAACTTAGAAGAAAAGAGAGGCTAAAAGAAAAAGTTAGGGAGAGGGAAACGAAGCTTACTGAATATAAGTCACATGATTCTTTGCCTGCAGATTCAAGTATATCATCTATCAGTTCTCATGATGAATCATTTATCATTTTGCATTCTGGGGATTCTATTGGTGAACAAGGTGATAATTCTATTATTCAAAACCCTGATTCCTGTGAGAATATGGTTGAGAAGTCCTCAGGCATCAGTTTGAATCATGAAACTTTCGAACAATCTGACATTGATGAAAAATTCCATGTTAATTATGAGACTTCTGCATCTGAATACTCAAAATTATCAAGACGGAAACCGGGACCAAGAAAAGATTATATTTCAGATCTGGCATCCAAATGGTATGATAGACGCCGATGCTATAATAGCAAAGAGATTAACAATCAACAAGATGAAGCTGGCATTCATTTGTGTTCCTCCAGAGGCACAAATAGTTTGCACAGGATGTCAAAAGAAAGGTTTGCAAAGCATAATCATAGAAACTGCAATGCTAAAAAGGTGAGAGATCAAGATAGATTTGACTACCGATCTTCTAGCTGTAATCAGCTGGAGGATTACAGTGAAAAAGCTGGGTATCATGATTCAGTGAGTAGATTAGGGAAGCAGATAAAGATTGCCAATAAACCAGAACATGCAGTGCATATGCCCAGGTTGTCCTATCAGAATGCTAAATATGGTATTGGTTATTATTTACCGGAGAATTTTTCCTTTCAAAAAGGGAAACATGTTAGTAATTCTCCAGCCAAAGAGATTTCCAGGAAGCAGGTTTGGGAGCCACTGGATGCACGGAAAAAGTGTTCTAGAAACCATACTGATTCTCAACTGCCCACAGAAACAGGTTTTGGACAAGGTGAAAGTCGTTGTCAGCAACATATTAGACTTGAATCGGTTAGCGATGTATGCTCAGCTGACCATTCTACCAGTTCAGAAAAATTAGCTACGATGATGAGTTGTGATGCTCATGTTTGCCAGGATAATTTAGATGACTTTCATACTGGTACTCATGTTGATTGTCATGATAAACTTGGTCTCTTAATAAAGAAAGAATATTATTCAAAGAATGATATAGAGGACAGTTTCAACCCCGCCAAGATCACTGCTTCTGATCCAGTAAGGAGCTCTTCTAGTTCAGATAACTGTTTTTCATGCCCTAGTGAGGGAGATAGCAGCACTAGCTCTTCAAGTGGGCAAAATGCAGAGTCATCAGTAACTTCAGATTCTGAAGATGCTTCCCAACAATCTTCTGGTAGAGATTCATCGACACCCAATAGTGATTCTTTCCAAAGATTGTTAGATGGATTTCCAGATAACAAGGGTAAGACAAATGGAGATGATTCTTTAGCAAGCTCTGTTGCAGGTTGCCCATCTAAGAACTGTTTGGAATGTGATCATCCCATTGAAAAATCAGTTGTAGCCAGTGAATCCTATAATGGACAACCTGGATATGTTATAGCACCTCCAATTAAACACATATTGCCAGGAGCAAACCATAGTATGAATCTGCCATATGTTCCCTCTCCAGCCTTGGGCTACCATACCTGGAACATCAATCCTTGGCCACAAGCTTGTAATGGATTCATGACATATCCTCAGGCAAACCATTATTTGCTCCCAAATCATCTAGGATGTTGTCCATTGACAAACAATCAATCTGATTTCGCTGTTCATTACAATCCTGTGCAACCTGTAGCCTTATCTGTTTTTGATGCAAACAAAGAATTCTTGTATCCAACAGCTAACAGAACGGATGTTGGAACCTTTCAAGAACAAAAGAATCATGACCATTCCTGTGGGTTTCAACAATCACACTCTCCTATTGAGCCGATAGGCCATGAGAGGTCATTTTCAAATAGACAAGTGCCATCAAAATCTCCTGCAGAAAACTGCATTGGTGAACATTGTGCCAAGTCAAACAATGAACATCCACCCTTCTCTTTATTCCACTATGGTGGCCCAGTAGATGGGAACACAGCCGGATTTAATGCAATACCACATTCTCTGAAAGATGAAATTACTGGACACATAGTCTCCAATTTAACCGCAGCTCAGGGGCAGGATTGCTCAAAAGAAGAAATAAAGGTTGAACAGTATTGTTTATTTTCTTCTAGACATGATGCAAGATTTTCATTCTTCTAATGCAGTTCAAGCATCCTATTTAGACTATCTGCTCTAGTTGTGAAGGCGTGATCAGTTGTAGCCAATGAAAAACAATCTTCCGCATTAAGTTTTAGCATATCCTCATTGGTTGATGTTTCCAGTTTATGCTTCCCGTTGCGGATTGTAAAAAGGAAATCTTTGAGTGATATAGTTTTATTGCTTTCTTCCTTCAGACCCGTACTGTATTGAGATAAGTTTTCCGTCGTGAATGAAAATTGATTTATTACTTGAGTTTTAAATTCTTAGATCTATTTCTTCACGCATTGTTGTCGAGTCAAGATTTGTTTCTTCATGTGAACATTACAATAGACTTTGACAATGCTTTGCAGATGTTTTCGTTGCACTGTGTAAATACTTTTTATTACATGGTTATAGGCTTCTAGCTTATGCTGCTATCTATTTTCCTCTCACTGATTTGGATATGCACCTTGACCTTTTGCTATCTATGCTGCTATCTTTCCTTTCCGCCGATTTGATTGTGAAAAATGATGGGTGAAAAATAGTTCAGTCTGATTCATATATGTACTACATTAGTAGCCCTCAACGGGAGGGACTGCGGAGAGACGCATCCGAAATTTGAACGACGCTGGGATACAAACTTTCTGTAGTTCCGAAATTTGAACGACGCTGGGATACAAACTTTCTGTAGTTTTTATTTTTTATTTTTTAATTTGGCCTCAAGTATTCAACTTTATGAACCTATTAAACTTGAGATCATCGGATCCTATGAAAAATTTCCAGTCATTAGAGTAAATTAAGAAATATTCATAGAGGTCCATTCAAATGACTAGTGTTCTTATATCTGTTGAGACCTTTATGTCACTAGAGAGGGTGAATAGTTCGTCACTCAAATCGTCATTTTCTACGCTTATTAGTGCACAGCGGAAATACAAAACAAAACTAACAAATAGAAAGTTAAACCTAGAGGCAATAACCAAGACAATCAAACTTCTAACACGTTTATGTAACGTGATTCAGAGATTACTTACTTCTACTCCACGACCGTCTGTAAGGTGAACGATCTCAATCTGTCGGTGGATGATGTTGGATCGATAAGTTTCGCTAGGGGGGTGAATATCGATTAAAATTTTAACGAAAGTACGCAGCGGAAAAATTGAGAGCAAAAAGAATGACACAAGTAGTTTTTACTTGGTTCAGAGCTGGTGTCGACTCCTACTACAAGGTCCACACTCGTTGAGTACTTTCGTTGGACAATGACTAATAATTCGAATGATTGTTACAAAAAGAAATACAGGAATTAATTAGTAAAAGAAAAATCGACAATAAAAATAAGACAAAAAATGAACTTGTCGGAGAGTCCTCGCAGCGTCGCAGGAGTATAGAAGAGCATATTGTGAGTTGTTCTTTAGCTCCAGCCTTTACCCTCCTTATATAGGAGGTTCGGGGCACCTAGATCCTTTCGAGTGTCCTGAATATGACGTAACCGAGCCAACCAGGGCGCTCCACGTGGTGAAGTGACGTTGCGGATAAAATTCACCTCCGGGCGCCCGGATCCCTTCCAGGCGCCCAGACCCTTGTTTTCCAGCGGTTTCCTTCCTGCAAGAAAATATTAGTCTGAGACAAATATATATCCTACAAAATAGAGTGTTAGCACAGTTTATTATCAAATAAAATATTAATTAGTCGTCTCCTCGAGACCGGAATCTAGTCACGATCTCGACTTAGATATCCGAAATGGATCTAAGTCGGATCGACGCCTAATGTTCCCTTCCCGGGAATGGGTCCTCACAGTCACTCCCCTCTAGTGACTTACCTTCACTTACCTGTCAGGCGTCCGGTCAGCCCTTCGACCCGTTTGGGCTTCGTGCCAGCTATCCGGTCAGCCCGTCGACCTAGCTGGACTTCGTGCTAAACGTCCGGTCAGCCCATCAACCTGTTTGGACATCGTGCCAGCTATTCAGTCGGCCCGTCGACCTAGTTGGCTTTCGTGTCAGACATCAGGTCAGCCCGTTGACCTGTCTGGGCTTCTCCTGCACATTCGTTCAGAGTGTTAGATAACAATGAAACTAACTTAACCTATTTTGTCATTCATCAAAACTTGAGTTAGACCATTAGTGTTAACCGCACCAACAGATGATTCCCCGAAGAACTTCCGACTAGCTTACATAGCTCCATATGGGTAGAGAAACCTCATCACAATTCACACAAGACCACACCAGATCAGTTGAGCATTTGGAGACTCTAATTAGGGTTAACCACCACTAATTTCGTCATCTTGCTCAAGCATCCAGAGCTTTATTAAGTAAACCTCGGATGGAAACATCCAAGCAGTGTTTCCGCCACCAGTATATTGCCACACTTATCAGTCGACTGGCTTTCGTAGATTTCGACTATTACAGGCCAACGGCTTGATACCAGTCGACTAATGAAAATACCAGTCCACTATTACAGTAATGCTACAATAAGTTGCTACAGTAACTTGGAATTTTACCCTGAGTAGAGTCTCTCATGTACTCGTCCTTATCCGCACAACCTAGACTTAGCCTCCTCCATTAGCCTCGCAGCCCTCGGATGCCTCCCCATCCTTCATGCCTTGCCTTCTAGAGCTTCCATCAGCCTTGTCATTGTTGTCGGATCTTCCTTTACCAAGAGGTCGCACCTTCTGGACTTCATCCATTACCAAGTCACACTTGGATTTACGTTACCAAGACTACATACTTGGACTTACACCGCCAAGACTCACTCTTAGACTTTTCTCCTTTGCCAAGATCACACTTGAATCTCCTTGTTGTACCTATATCATGCACACTCACAATGCATATCAAATACAACAATAAACCTAACTTAAACCTTTGTCCAAACATCAAAACCTATGGTACCCAGATTGCTCTAACAATCTCCTCCTTTTTGATGTTTGGCAATCCGTTTAAGTTAGGGAAACATATAATGCAATAACAATGCAATAAACATGCAATCTACACATGCATAAGTCATGAAAACTAACCTTAGACTCTCCCTTCACTTAAGCTCCCCCTTGAGCTAGAATTTCTCGTAAAGTTAAACTTCTCCCTCTTTGCCAACAAGTGAGCAATTGCTCCCCCTTGAGCTAGGATTTCTTGCAAAAGTGTGTAGGTTTCCCACTTAAATCCAACACTTCTCTCCTTTTACCATATATCAAAAAGAGCTCCAACAATATCTTAATTATTAGACTCGTTAACCTCTAATGACCATAAACATTATATATTAATCCCCCATAAGATTACATGCATATTCACCATCCTTTTGGTCAGTTTCTAATGCTAAAAATATTTTCAGACTATATCAATCAACTGCCCTCTTCAAAACGAGCTTACAAAGACATTCTGTGCCTTGTGAATAGTGTTATCAATCGACTGATAACTATATCAATCGACTGCTCTCTTCAAAATAAGCTTACAGAGACATTCTGTGCCTGTGAACAGTGTTACAAATCCACTGGTAACTGTATCAGTCGACTGGTACATTATTTCAGTCAAAAATAACATTTCTTACCCAACTTCAAGAATACACCAGAAATTTCATAGACTTTGAAAAATTCCTAAATTTTGTGGATAGATTTATTTTACCAATGTCTACTTGGAAAAAATATATTGATCATGGATTCCAAGATTAACACAAAATTCAAAACTATCTAAATAGTTCAATTGAAGCTTGACCTAAAGTCTTAGTTTTGACTTCCTCTTGATGTATCTATCAATACTAAACCATAATGCATCCCTTGTATTAGTTTATATGACATCTATATATCTAAAACCAATGTTTATGCAATATGAATTAAATTTCATATTTCCTTACATATTGACTCTTAATTCCCTAGGTTTGAGAATCAAGTCTGTCTCCAAACCACTTTGACACATTTAATGATCCATCTTGAGTCCCAAGCATAGTCCTCTTGAGATCTATTTACCATAGGTCTCAAAGACTTTTGAGCTTCCCCTAGAGCTCTTAACCTTAGCCACCTCCCTAGGTGACTCATTTACTATGACTAGGCCACTTCGATGCATCTCAGGTGACACTTGTTGGAACCCCAGGGTGGTTTTGATGCGATCAACAAGTTAAGTTAGGTTCTGTCGTCTTTTAACCTTGTATCTGAGTGTGCAGGAGCTTAGGAGCATATGGAGTTGAGCAAAAGACACAGCTAGCGAGAAGGACGACACGGGAGGGAGCCGACGGGCTCGGTGCGTCTGAGGTACGAGGCGCTGCAGAAGAGTACAAGGCGGACGAGAAGGAGGCGTGTGGCGTTTCCGAGGGACGAGAAGTCAGAGCGGAAGGTTGCTCGAGAAGGTCGAAATTGGGTTCGGGTGAGCCTTATTTCAGTTGGCTGAAATCACCCAAGTGAGCGGAGCCGGAGCGGAAGACCCGGACCGAGGCGAGAAGCACCGGAGCAGAGGGCCCGGACCAAAAGTCAACCTGGTTGACTTTAGTGGTTTGGCGCTCGGATCCATTCCTTGCGCCCGGATGGTCCGAGCGTCTGGAGTTGAATTTTGACCAGGATCACGTCAAACGTGATCCGTTGTGAATGGGATAAAAGTTTATCCTCTTTCAGGCACCTGGAACCCTTCCAAACTCCCCGACCAAGACTATAAATACAGCATTGGTCCTGAAGCTTCAAATCATCAAAAGAATTAGCAATCCAACACTTGTGTACTTTCATTTCTAATCTAGCTTCTGTTTTTTGTGCTTTCACTGCTGTAAGAGGCTTCTCCGCCTGAAGGAGATATTCTAGTGCACGTTTCATTCCTTAGATTAACAATCTCCTTGATTGTAACCAAGTCAAGTATGTGAGCCTCTTTCTGTTTATTACTTTCTGTCTATTTTTATGCAAGTGTTCTGTTAAAAGTTCGAGAAATGTCATTTTTATTTTTTTAGGATTATTCAACCCCCCTTCTAGACGGTCGACGCGATCCAACAACACTTGGCCTATAAATCTTACTTTCTTAACCTTAGACACCTTATCTTTGGTTAATTTCTTCTTGTCCTTAACCTTGGATACCTTATCCTTACCATAATTATATGTCACCCTAGCATATTTCTTCTTATTGGTCTTGGATAACTCTCCCTTGTCATTATTAATTGTCACCCTAGCATATGATTTCTCCTTGGCCTTAGAGGAACCCAATTTGATATTTTTTTTTTTTTTTGACCATCCAAAAACATGTCAAGTCCTTTAGGTCCAATAATGAACCTATCTAGGACTTTCTCTAACTTATCAAGCTTTTCTCTTAAAGCTTGATTTTCCAATTCTAAGTTTTTAACCATAGAATTAACATATCCATCATGGACATTCCTAGACCTACCCTTTCTAGGCATGTGTCTCTTCTTCTTGGGATTAATGCCTAGGTTTTGACCCACTTTCCTTCCCTTAGGCAAAGTGGTTTGGGTCTTATTAGGTCTAACCTTAGTACATGATTTCCTAGAGTTATCTATCATGTTAACTCTATTCCTATCATTAGACCTAAATCCATAATTATGTATGGGTACATAATTTTTATTTTTTCTGACAAACATGTAGGAATTTAAATTTGGATTAAATTTTAAAATAGAGATTACCTTCCCTTTTACCTTTGGAGTTGCCCCTTAACTTGAGCTCCTCTTCTTCTCCCATTTCTTCAAGTGCGCCAATTTCTTGAGCTCTCCTCTCCTTGGGCACTTAGTGTGGTAGTGACCATATCCACCACACGTGAAGTATCAAATATGTTTCTTCTCTTTCTTTCTACAACTCACATTAGTTTCTAAATTAACTTTAGCGAATTTAAAGTTTACCTCCTTTACCTTCTTGAGCGAAGGACACCTACTCTTGTAGTGCCCCATCTTACCACACTCAAAGCATTTGATGTGGCTCTTCTCGCTCTTCTTGGTAATTAAGATTGAGGGTTGAGCTTCTAAGGCCTCCTCATCCTTGGATTGCTCTTCCTCTTCTTCCTTCGAAGATGTGGACGATTCCACATCTTCTTCCTTCGAAGATGTGGACGATTCCACATCTTCTTCCCTTGAAGATGTGGATAACACTTCCTCATCTTCCTTCTCCTCCTCGGATGTTGAGCCCTCCTCAACGTCCGATTGGTCCTTCCCTTGGACCAATGAATCCTTCTCCTTGGGTTCCTCCACTCCTTGGAGTTGTATAGGATCTTCATGGAACACAATCACATTGCTCCAAAACTCATGAGCACACTTATACTGACCTACACGAGACACAATATTAGAAGGTAATAGATTTAATACAATTCTAGTTACCTCCTTATCCGTCTCCGATTGTTTCCTTTGCTCCTTGGTTCAATGTTGAGGTTGGAGACACTTCCCCTTCTTGTCTGTCGGAGCTTCAAACAGAACTTATAATGCAGTCTAATGGTCTCAATCCATTTAGAACCAAATCTTCAACTACTTCCTCTAATACTTGAAATCATCCTTCTCGTATGGGGGTGGAATCCGAATATCCCATCCAAGAGGTTCTTCAGAGTCCATCTTCCTCTAGCATTTTGCTCCCTCGGAGATTAGTCTATAGAAGAGTGACTCACTCTAATACCACTTGTTGGGACCTTGACGTAGCTAGAGGGGGTGAATAGTTTGTCACTCAAATCGTCGCTTCCTACTCTTGTTAATGCACAGCGAAATACAAAACAAAACTAACAAATAGAAAGTTAAACCTAGAGGTAATAACTAAGACAATCAAACCTCCAACACGTTTATGTAACGTGGTTCAGAGATCACTTACTTCTATTCCATGACTGTCCATAAGGTGGACGATCCCAGTCCGTCGGTGGATGATTCCCCGGAGAACTTCCGGCTAGCTCACGTAGCTCTTTGTGGGTGTAGAAACCTCACCATAATTCACACGAGACCACACTAGATCACTTGAGCACTTAGAGACTCTAATTAGGGTTAACCACCACTAATTTTGTCACCTTTCTCAACCATATCAAACTCCATTAAATAGAGCTCAGATGCAAACATCCAAGAAATGTTCCCGCCACCAGTCGACTGGCTTTCGTGGATTTCGACCGTGACAAACTAATGACTCGATACTAGTCGGCTGATGAAAACACCAGTCGATTGCTACAATAACACTATAGTGAGTTGCTATAGTAACTTGAAATTTTATCCTAAGTGCAGTCTCTCATGCACTCGTCCTTGCCCACACAACCTCGACCTAACTTTCTAGCCTCTTCCATCAGTCTCGCATCCCTCAGATGTCTCCCCATCCTTCACGTTTTACCTTCTGGAGCTTCCATTGGTTTGTCATTGTTGTCGGGTCTTCCTTTACCAAAAGACCACATCTCCAGGATTTATCCATTGTCAAGTCACACTTGGACTTACGTTGCTAAAACTATATGCTTGGACTTACACCGTCAAAACTCACCCTTGAACTTTCCTCATTTGCCAATATCACATTTGGACTCTCCTTATTGTACCTGTATCCTGCACACTCATAATACATATTAAATATAATAATAAATTTAATTTAAACCTTTATCCAAATATTAAAACATAGGATATCCAGATTACTCTAATAATATCCCCTTCTCATTAGTAAAATCTCCTACAATATGCTGAAGATAAGACTTGAATTTTAGGGCCTTTAGAAGGTCAAACCATTGTGTCACTGTCCCATGCATAAGATTATTGTAGTTGGTAGTATCACCTCGGTGGCTCGGATGGCCTCTACTGTAGGTAAATCATGAGGATTTCCTCCCCCAAGAATAATATATGTAAAAAGGGATTGATGCAACAAATTGAGTAATCCATATCCGTTGAGATACTCGAATTTATTGATAGTAATATTTTACATGAACTAACTAAGGTAGCCACAAGATACTGTAGTTGAAAGGAGATGAAGGAGGTCGAGATGTTTAATTTGGCTCAACAAAATTATATCTTTCAATTCAATTAGTTTTTTTTTAAAATAAATGTATTGCAATTTACTTATAAATAAACTTAGGTCCTTAATATTTATCTCTAAATTTTAAATTATTATTATTTATTTAAACTGCATATTGTGAGTATTATAATTTTAAATGTATTGTAAACTTACTATTTCTAAGATTGAATGTATATGATTGTATGAGCTAGAGGGCCATCACTTAAGATGGCAAATAAAATTAAATACAATGAATCAAACATATCACAATGCTAAAGTAGACATATAATATGGTTACTGATTCTCATTGTCACTACGTGACTTTATCTTTTATGACAATTTTTTTTTTGTAAAATTCAATTTTTTAAAAATCCATTAGAATTTTATTTTATTTTACTTTTTAAAAAAATCATCATTCATCACTTTGAGTTCATTTGACCTGGTCAACTCATTATGCTACTCCTACACAAATTAAACACATATGTCAAATACACCATAAAAAAATTAATTTAAATCTTTTGCACGAATATCAAAATCAAATTTGAATACTTAAGCCATGGTTACATTAACACTAATTAATAAATATTAATCATCATGCATTTGCACTCATGATACACAATGTATGTAATATAATACATAAATATATAAATTATATAAAATAAATATTATTATCAAGTAATTAAACATCATTATTCAATACTGTATAATTTATTCTATACCCATCTTAATCTGAAAATAAAGTAGAAATTAAATTATTAATCATATTTCAAATTATATAATAAGAATATTTTATAAGTACCTTGTGATGATTTTGATATGATCAACAAAGTCAAGTTAGGCTCTGTGTATTTGATACCTTACATCTGAATGTGCAGAGACTTAGGAACGTAAGAAGTTGTGCGGAAGATATGGCGGACAAGAAGGATGACATGAGAATCTAGTCGACGGGCTTGGTGCATCTGAGGGATGAGAAGTCGTAGAAGAGTACATCAGTAGAATGAGAAGGATACGGGCAACCTTTCTGAGGGATGAGAAGCAGGAGCAAAAGATTGCTCGAGGAGAAGAACGAAGTTGAGTTCGGGTGAGCTTAACTCTGAAAAGCCGCAGGATCACCCAAGCAATCGGAGATGAAGCCAACAATTGGAGAAGGCGCCAGACGAGTCAGCTGGGCTGACTAGTCCGGGCACTCGGACCAACTAGTCTGGGTGGGCGCCCAGACCACCTAATCTGGGCGTCCAGACTGTTGGATCGATATGCATGTGAGAGAGGGGGGGTGAATCACGTGGTTTTCAAAAACTCATTTTGTCGATTTTAAAATCACAAGTATGCACAGCGAAAATTAAGAAGGCGGACACCAAAAAAAACACGGTGGATTTATTTGGTTTGGAGCTTTCGACGACTCCTATTCCAAGACCCAGGTCCCGCGGACCTATCGATGGATAAATCACTATAAACCTCTTCCGGTACCTCCGGAAGAGAGAATCACAGAGAAAGAAGGAACAAGTGCAACACCCTGCACTTGTCCTATTGCAAATAATTAAGTATGCAAATTACAGTTCGTTACCCAACACCTTCGAAGATTGTCAGCTTAGGCTCGGTGTCGGTTAGTTCCTTAGCAATAGTCGAGTGCAGCAACATCGTAGTAGAGTCACAACAGTAGGTCGGAGTAGTCGGAACCTCAATCAGATGCGTAGAAGCTTGTATATCAGTTGTTTAAGAAGCTTTGGGTGAGCAGCCTTAAATAGGCTATGGAAGGCGCCTTCATCTGGTCAAACTCTATCCCAAACGGCTCAGCTCTTATCTGCGATGACGTCCAAGTTTATCTCGCGGAAGGTGCCTTCCATGGCCATGGAAGGTGCCTTCTATGAACAATGTGAAGGCGCCTTCCATAGCCATGGAAGGCGCCTTCAGGCACTGTTCACCCGAAGGCAACTTCCTTCTTTTGTCCTGTAAAACAATGATAGTCCAATAAACCTGCAAGACAAGTGTTATCATAATTATAAATAAAGAATAGTAATTAGTTCCTATCTTTCCTAGACCAGGAACTAGTCAATGTCTCAGTTAAGGATCCCAAATGGACCTAAACTAGACCGATGTCTAATGCCCCTTTAACCGGGGCGCGTCCTCACTTGGTCACTCTCCTTCAGTGACTTACCTTAACTTACTTGTTTGCCAGACATCCGGTCAGCCGTCGACCTATTTGGATTTCATATCAGCTATCCAGTCAGCCCGTTGACCTAGCTGGACTCCCTCAGACTTGTCAACTCCTGCACACTAGGTTAGTACAATAGATAAAATAGTAAAGTAAAATTGTGTCAACATATTTCGTGGTTGACCGGAAACTAGTCGGCTACATATTACCTAGGGTTACCTTCCTAGGGGTGCCTACCTTCACTCACTAGGACTTCCATTGTCTGACTTCACTCACAAGGACTTTCTCCACCTACCTTCACTTATTAGGGTCCGACTTCACTCACCAAGACTTCCACCACCTAGCTTCACTCACTAGGGCCCGACTTCACTCACTAGGACTTCCACTTACCTAACCTCTAATTAGGACTTCTCACTTGTCTATCCTTCGGTTAGGACTTACCCTTGCTAGTCATCTAGTCTTGACCAGACTACTCTCTTCCAAACATCAAGTTCTATTTGGATTAACCTTGGTCAAACTGACCAGAGTTAGGTGCATTGTCAAACATCGAAACCCTAGAGGTCAATTGCACCAACAATCTCTCCCTTTTTGATGTTTGACAATTTTCTTAAGTTAGGCTTGGGTCTTTACGAGTTATATCTCAAAATTTGAGAGATTAGTTACTTTCTCCCTTTAACTTTTCTAACTTAATATTACGATACCAGGTTCTCTCTCAAAATTTGAGAGATTAGTCACTTTCCCCCTTTAACTTTTCTAACTTAAGATTACTCTCCCCCTTTGGCACACATCAAAAAAATATATAAACTTAAGATCACTCTTGATTGGGTTTTACACCAACAATAACATTTGAAAGATATAATTAAGTGTTTCAAAATCATGTGTTTTCAAAGGAGTGTTGCAGACTGATTCTTCAGAGTTGGTTGCCAAGGTAACTCTTTATAATGAATTTTCAAAAATATTTTTCAAGGTGTTTTCATAAAAACTTGTAAAACAAAGAGTATTTCATAAAAGATTTTGAAACTAATTTTTCAAATTCAGTTTCAAGGATTTGCAAAACTAATTTTTGAATGAATTTTAAAAATTACATTTAATCTTTCAATCAGGACTCCCATTAACTTAACACATTCTTAGGAATTATTGTTAACCACAAGTAAAACTTCCTGTGTCTAGGGGGTTGATCTAAATTAAAAGAACACTAAGTTTGAAGGTGAATTTTCAAAATATTTTTCAATACACTTGCCAAAAAGCAAAATAGTTTTGAAAATATTTTAAGAATATTTTTCAAATAAAGTTTGAGAAGATTTTTTAAAATATTTTCAAGTGTATTTATAGATTTTTTAAAAAAATATTTTTACAAAAGTAATTTTCAAACACATTTCTCAAAAACACCTCCCCTTAACTTGGCATACCCTGATTATCGTTGTTAACCATAGGCAATTCTACCTAGATGTCTAGGGGTCTATAAGTTTACGGTTGACTTTAAAGGATTTAGACACTGACTGCATGTCTTTGAGACCTATATAAGCAATAGTACTTGACTTAATTTTCTTTTCCTAACATCTCAATCATTCTAGATTTTCAAACATGGTAATCTTAAGTGTTTAGAGAGATGATTTAACATGTATTTTAAAAATTACTTAAGTATGAAATTTTAGATTAATCTTGTGTTATATTTAAGTTAAATTTATGATAGTTTTTGCATTAAATGATTTAGTTAAATTATTTTTAGAGCGAATTAATTGATTAGTTATTATGTTAAGATTAATGTAATAGCTAAATTTCCAGTTAATTCAGATTAACTATAAGTTAATATAATTTAATCAATAAATAAGTTATAATTATTTTTGGATTAATAGTAAATATTGAATTAATTATTGAAAGTAATTAAGTTGAATAATTTACGATAGTAATTAAGTTTGATTAATTGATCAGAGTGATTAAAATTCATATTATTAAATGAATTATTAAATTAGGACTAACTAATTAAAATTTGAGTTAATTGATTATTAGTTAACTTAATTCATATAAATTAATAATTTTTGAATTAACTAAGATGAACATTTATTGAATTTTAAATACAATTTATGTTTGAATTTAATTAAGATTTAAGTTTAAATTAAGAAGAAAAAATAAGTCTTATTTTTTTTGTTTTAAAATATAAAAATATGTTTTAAAGAATTTTTAAAATAATTTTTATAAAGAAATTTTTAAAACAATTTTTAAAATGATTTTTTTAAAAGAAAATAATTTTTAAAGGATTTTAAAATAATTTTTTAAAAGATTTCTAAAATAATTTTAAAAGAATTTTAGCATAATTTGTAAATAATTTTTATGTAATAATTTAATTAACATATGTTTAATTAAATTTTGATTTCAGGGTTTTGATTAAATCCATATTAGTTTTTATCTAATTTAATTTAATTTTAATTTTAATTTTAATTTTAAGTTAATTTTAATTTATTTTTATTTTAATTTTAAGTTTAATTTAATTTAGTCTAATTTTAATTTAAATTTTTAAATTTAAATTTTAAGTTTAATTTTTTATTTTTTATTTTTTATTTTTTTATTTTAAGTTTAACTATAAATTTTAACTTTAATTTTAATTTTAAGTTTAATTTTTTATTTTAAATTTTAAGTTTAATTCTTAATAATTAATTTTTAAATTTAATTTTAATTTTAAAGTTTAATTTTAAATTTTAAATTAAAATTTTAAGTTTAATTTTAAATTTTATGTTTTATTTTGAATTTGAATTTTAAATTTTAAGTTTAATCTTGAATTTAAATTTTAAGTTTAATTTTAAATTTAATTTTGAATTTTAAGTTTAATTTTTATTTTCTATTTTTATTTTTAATTTTACGTTTAATTTTTAATTTTTAATTTTTAAGTTTAATTTTAAGTTTTTAGTCATCTCCCCCGATCTATGTTTTCAATCAAGAAATCTTATAATTTTGTGAGATGAATTAAGTTCAATTTCAGGGTTTGATTTAACTTTGTGTTAGATTTAGGTTTAGCTTTAGGTTCAACAAACAAATATTCTTTGGATAAACTATTGGCTATGGTGAGTCACTTGGACATCATTAGAGTAACCATGCTCTCGAGGTTTTTCAAATAGTCTCATCCATTGAACTTAGTACAAAACCTTGGTCTAACTAGTTAGGATCCGTAAGGGATAACTTCAGTTAGTTCCACTAAGTCAAATGTACCAGGTCGAAGTCATTCTTCCTAGACATGCATAGACAGAGTTTCCCTAACTTACTATCATCCAAAACTTCACCAGTATTTTTGTCAAGTTAAACTGTTGTTCCTATTTAAACTAGTCATAATTACCCAACCGGGGTAAGTTATTATTTTGGAGGTGTTAACTAATTTGAAGTCTCCCCTGAATTATTGAATATTTGTTTTAGTTTTATTAAATATTTAAGTTTTAAGTTTTTAATTGAGTTAAATGTAGATTTTATGTATTTTAATTTATGTTTCTGATTTAGATTCGGTTTGTTATTACATTTGTTGATTAATTTCATAATCAAGAGATACTTGATTATATCTTATTTTTTTTAATTTAAATTTGGTTTAGACTTATAATTCAAGTCTAGATTTAATGATTTGGTGGGACTATTAATTATTTTTTTCTAGTTTATGAATTTTATTTTTTAAAAGATTGATTTTTTTTTCTAATTTCCTAAACCTTGAATATGAAATTTTAAAGCTTAAAGAGTTGTTTTCTAAATTATTGTTTAGATTTTTATTAGTTAATTTATTTGCTTGAGCATGCATATCTAATTATTGAGGTAAATCTAAACTAGAGCAATGATGATTATCTAATTTACTAACATGGGTAGAAAAAATTGGATTGTCATGTATTATAAACTTACTAACCTTTGCTCCACTGAATCCTTGGGTCTTCTTTTTGGGCATTGAAGTTTGTAGTGACTCATCTTTTTGCACTTGAAGCATTGTATATGCTCCTTCCCTTTTTGAACTTTGGTTGTAAACTTCTCCTTTACCTCTGGTTGTGTGGTTCGAGTCTTATAGGTGGGACACTTACTTTTGTAATACCCTCTTTCATTGCATTTAAAACATATTAAATGATATTTAAATTTTGAATTTTGAATTTACATGTTTATCTTTAGAATCCTTGTTAGGATTCTCCTCCTCGTCTACCGTCGTCTCAGATTCATATTCTGACTTTTGTTCTAACTCTGATTTAGATCCTTCTACCTTCTCTTGTGTCATTAATGCCATAAAGCTGATTTGGTCTAATTTTGAGGATGACTCTGGGGATTCAGACTCGGATCTGAGCTCTGGTTCGACTTAATCCTCGAGCTCCATCGGCTCCTCGTGAAGCTTGGTCAGTCGAGTCCATAGCTCATAGGCATTTAGATATTCTCTAATTCTGCATGTGATTTCATTAGGTAACGATCTTACGGTGGAAGGTGCCGCCTTTAGGAAGTCAAAATGGTCAAGACCCAGGCTAGGCGTCCGATCGGGCAAGATACCTTCCCGAGCGGCAAAAAGAATAGCCGACCCGACATCTCGACAGCTCAACCTGATACCGAGTTTCTAACGCTCGTAAGGCAAAGCGGGAAGAGACGAAGGCTGAGCGGTCATCCTGCTCGGCTAACAAGGGACACGACATCAACCCGACAGTTAGGGCTCCCTCATTCGACAGGGTGGAGTCGGACATCAAATCACCAGCCAAGCGGACACCCAAATCAGTCCGACCTTGGTGTCGCCTGGAGGTCGTTAGCCGAGCAGTTCCTCCGCTCGGCCCGGGGAAGGCGCTAGCCGAGCAGTTCCTCCGCTCGATCCGGTAAAGGACAAAGGGAGCAGTTGGCGATATCTTCCTAGGAACCAGTGTTGCCGACAAGAGGCATGGTGGGCGGCATGGTCAGACAGAGAATCGTACGGTAGAAACTTTCACTATCACGTCAGAGATATGCTCGTGCTATTAAGGTATGACGTCAGCCAGGTTTTTCTGACACATCCATTCCAGGTATGCTTTGAGGAGCGTTCATGCCTCGGGGGGCATGCGCGCGCCTCTGGGGAGCCCTATATAAGGACCCCCAGACTTCGACGGAGGTATGCTCACTTCTTTACTGTAGCTACAGTTCTCGTTTCTTCTTTGCTCTTCTCTTTTTTCGCCAGAGATCTTACTTGAGCATCGGAGGGTCATCCCCGGGGAACCCCTCCTCGGCTCAGAGCTGTGTTTGCAGGTCCACGTCAGCAGGCGACCTACGTCTTCAGGGTCTTCGACTAGTCAACAGGAGTGCCACATCCCCAGCGTCCATCGACTCCGTTCTCAGACAAGATCAAATTTGGCGCAGTCTGTGGGAAGAATCCGAGCCAAGAAGATGGAAGAAGATGGACAACAACACACTGTGACGCTCTCTCCAGAAGAACTCGATGCGCTCATACAGCCATGAGCGACCAAGATAATAGAGCAGCAACAGAAGGCATTAGCCGATCGGATGGCGCAACAAGCAACCTCAGTGTTTGGAGGTCGAGCGGCGCAAGAAGATCGGCCGGAACAACTTTCCATATGGGGACAAAACAAAGGTCCGACCGGCACGCAGGTGGAGGCACTGCCCGCCCCAATTCCCTTCCATCGGGCCTTATTCCAGACGTCATCTGAGATTGCGCAAGCGAATCGGGACTAGTCTTTATCAGACGAAGCTCCCGCTCGAGATATGAGAAAGGGTAAAGCGCCCCAAGCTAACTCATCCCCCGAGTGGATCAATCGTCAATTCTCCGAGGCAATTCTGCAAGATCCTCTACCAAGACACTAACACTATGCACTCTTGGCGATCGCCGAATACAATGGGTCAACTAATCCGGACGACCACCTCGGCAAATTTGACAACGCAGCAACCCTTCATCAATACACGGATGGAGTTAAATGTCGAGTCTTCCTAACCACATTGTCCGGCTCAGCACAACGTTGGTTTTGAAGGTTGTCGGACGGGTCGATTTAGAGCTTCAAGGACTTCAGGACGGCTTTCCTCCACCACTTCGCAAACAGCAGGCGCTATCAGAAGATCAGCGTCAGTCTATTCTCTATGAAGCAAGGACCAAGAGAGACTCTACGGGCTTATATTCAACGCTTTAACCAGGCGGTCATGGACATCCCCACGGTCTCATCCGAGACTATGATGCATGTCTTCACACAAGGGCTCATCGATGGGGACTTCTTCCGCTCGCTCATTAGGAAGCCGCCCTGCGATTACGACCATATGTTGAAGAAGGCCAGTGAGTATATCAATGTAGAGGAAGCGCAGGCGGCGCGAAGAAAAGAAGCGCCATCAGAACTATCGGTGCATGCCGAACGAAGGTCGGCGACTAGCCACCAGCCTCCAAGAGGGCCCCGAGCCGATGTGGCACGACCACATCAGGAGGCAAGGCCACACGCCGTCAAACATGTGGCGGTCGAACGGCCAAGGCCCAAGGGAAAGGTATGGACTCCTATATTCTGTGCCTTCCATCAATCCGCAACTCACAACACCCGCAACTGCCGCAGAGTCCTTGCAGTCGCCCAGCCGACTCCCAGGAGTTATTGCTGTCGATCGCCTTCCCCCGAACTGTAGTATAGGTGGCCGAGTATCGGACGACGAGAGGAGATCAGACGGTCACCCGAGCGGCGACATCATCCTCAAGCAAGGAGTGACGACCGCGCCCCAGCCTCACACGAGCAAGTCAGGCACGCCGCTCAGGAGGAGGAAAACCGAAGCAACACCGCTCAGGGTGAAATCAACATCATAGCTGGTGGACCGACCAGCGGAAACTCCAACCGAGCCCGAAAGTCGTATGCTAGGCGATTGGAGATCCATGCTGTAGGATGCAGCCAAGAGAGGGTGAGCGGGCCTGAAATCAGCTTTGGTCCCAAGGATCTTGATGGAATTGAAGTATCGCGCGACAACGCCCTCATCATCCGTGTGGTAATTGCCAAATACACTATTCATCGCATATTTATTGACACAGGGAGCTCGATCAACATCATCTTCAAGAAAGCCTTCGACCAACTCCAGACCGACTGGGCCAAGTTGCTACCGATGACGACCCCTTTGTATGGGTTCACCGGCAATGAGGTCCAGCCGATCGATCAGACAAGGTTAGTTATATCACTCGGAGAGGAGCCGCTCCGAAGGACCAGGACCACCACCTTCATCGTCGTGAACGCCCCGTCAGCCTATAACATCATCCTGGGCCGACCGGCTCTCAACGAATTTGGGCGGTAGTCTCGACCTATTGCTAGAAGATCAAGTTCCCCGTAGAAGACCAGGTAGGGGAAGTCAAAGGGGATCAACTGGCTGCCCAACGCTGCTACGTCTAGATGGTGAAGGCGGAGGCTAAGTCCGCTCGGAAAATTCCCGACACGAGGTAAACACCATAGCCGAAGAACCTCCCACTCTAGTTTATGAAGAGAAAGAAGAGGTGCAGATACACCTTAGCCGGACGGATGCAACGACTTTCATAGCGGTCGACCTGCAAGCTAAGCAGAAGACCAAGCTGATTAAATGCCTTCAGTAAAATCATGATGTATTCGTCTGGTCCACACATGAATTACCTGACATTCCCCTGAGCGTATCACAACATGAGCTTCACGTCCGACCAGACGCTAGGCTAGTGAAGCAGAGGAGAAGGGATTTCAACGCCGAGTAGAATCAGATCATCCGAGCCGAAGTATAAAAGCTACTGGAAGCCGACCACATCCGAGAGGTCCAGTTCCCGAGTTGGCTTGCAAATGTGGTGCTGGTCTCGAAGCCTAGCAACAAGTGGAGGGTCTGCATCGACTTTCGAGACCTCAACAAGGCTTGCCCAAACGACTTCTATCTACTGTCGAGGATAGACCAAATGGTGGACTCCACAGCGGGGTGCAAGCTGATATGCATGCTGGACGCATATCAGGGATAACATCAAGTGTCGCTCGTCCGAGAGGATCAAGAGAAGGTGAGCTTCATCACGGCGGATGCCACGTACTGTTACAACGTTATGCCGTTCGAACTCAAGAATGTCAGAGTAACCTACTAGCGGCTTATGAATAAGGTGTTCCAGGAGAAGATCAGATGAAACATGGAGGTATATGTCGACGATATCCTCATCAAGTCCCTCCGAGCCGTTAATCTTTATACCGACATAGAGGAAACTTGTCAGACACTCCACGCATACGGAATCAAGCTGGACCCGAGCAAGTGTATGTTCGGTACAAAGGTGGGAAAATTCCTCGGCTATATCGTCACCGAGCGAGGCATCGAGGCGAACCCAATAAGGTGAGGGCACTGCAAGATATGTCGCCGCCATGGAATCTCAAGAAAGCCCAACGCCTCACCAATCGGATAACTACCTTATCTCGATTCATCTTCAAATATGTCGATCGGAGTCTTCCTTTCTTTAAGATATTACGCCGAGCTACTAAGTTCCAATGAGACAAAAAATGCGACAAGGCGTTTGAGGAACTAAAAGCATATCTGAATTCTCTGCCTGTATTGGCTAAGCCGGTTGCCGACGAGCCGCTTTGCATTTATTTGTCCTCAACCGAGCACGCTGTCGGCTCAGCGTTGGTGCAGCCGAACGGCGAGGAACAACCAGTGTATTTCCTGAGTCATATTTTAAAAGATGATAAATCTCGCTACACTGGTATCGAGAAGCTTGTCTTTGCTTTGGTGCTCGCCGCTCGAAGGCTTCGCCCATATTTCCTCACACACACAATAGTGGTAATGACCAACAACCCTTTGGGAAGATTTCTTCTCAATCCAGAGGCGTCCGGGCGACTGATCAAATGGACAACAGAGCTAAGTGAATTCGACATACAGTACCATCCCTGGACGACCATCAAGGCACAATACTTGGCGGACTTTGTCACTGAAGTACAGAATCCCGAGCCAAAAGCCACTTGGAGGATATATGTGGACGAATCGTCCACTCGACAAGGAAGCGGAATCGGTGTACTACTAATCTCTCCTTGGGAAGAGCGATTGCATCTGTCCGTTTGGTTAGACTATCGGGCAACCAACAACGAAGCTGAATACGAGGCACTTATAGCAGGCCTGTAGTCCACTCGGCATATCGGGGTGATCAAGGTCCTGATTCACTCGGATTCCCAATTAGCTGCTCAACAACTCACAGGAACATTCGAGATAAGCAACACTCGACTCAGGCTCTACAGTGAGGCCTTTGAAAAGCTAAAGGCCAACTTTAGGGAGGTGGTTATTCAGAAGATACCCTGAGCGGAAAACCAAGTGACGGATGAGCTGGCTAAGCTAGCTAGCTCCTTATCGTTGATTGTCATATCGCAGCCGATCGAGCAGGTATCTCTGGTGACACATATCGACCGGATGGAAGGACTCACCTTCCCAAATGATCGGAGGACAACGATAATAGAGTTCCTGTGGTCGGGAATTACGCCGTCCAATAGGGAGGAAGCTTACTTGTTGAGAAGGAGAGCAGGGATCACGCTGATCGAGGATCAACTGTACAAGAAAGCTTTCTCCTGACCTCTACTCAAGTGTGTCGGACAAGAAGATATTGATTATATTTTACAGGAGGTGCATCAGGGAACTTACGGAGGACACCCAGGCGGTCGGTCATTGGCCAGAAAGATACTATTGGCCGGATATTTTTGGCCAACCCTCCAAGCAGATTCTGCTCGGACAGTATCCACCTGTCTGTCCTGCCAAAAGTATCACAACCTCTCACACCAACCAACGGAAGAAATGACGACGTCTACAGTATCCTGCCCGTTCGGTCAGTGGGGCATGGATATAGTAGGGTCCTTCCCCATGGCGACTGACCAACGAAAGTTCCTGCTCGTGGCGGTAGACTACTTCTCCAAATGGGTCGAGGTCGAGCCACTTGCGAGAATAACTGAGCAGATGGTTCAGAAATTCATCTGGCAGCATATCATATGTCGGTTCAGAATTCCGCGTCGGCTCGTCTCAGACAACGAGAGACAGTTCGTCAGGCAGTGTCTCAAAGAATTGTGCGAAGGGTACGGGATTCAGCAGGCCTTCACCTCCGTAGCGTATCCCCAGAGCAACGAACAGGCTGAAGTCACCAATTGGGAGATTCTACGAATTCTTCGAGTTCGGCTCGACCACGTCCGAGGCAGCTGGGTAGACGAACTTTTTGGAGTGCTATGGGTAATCCGCACCACTCCTAAGGAAGGGACGGGAGTGACCCCGTTCCACTTGGTTTATGGAGGTGAAGCAGTCGTCCCTGTTGAAGTCAGAATTGAGTCCGATCGTGTGCAGTAGTATAGCGAGGACAACGCCGAGCGGAGACTCTTGGAGCTGGACATGGTGGACAAGGCGCGCGCCAAAGCAGCCATTCGGTTGACGGCCTACCGATAGAGGATGCGTCAGAACTACAATAGGCAAGTAATACCTAGATCTTTTCAGGTCGGTAACTTCGTATGGAAGAAGGTGAAGCCAGTCGGAGATGTCACCAAGCCGGAGGCTCCTTGGGTCGGACCCTTCAAGGTCGTGGAGAAGCTCCGATCGAGTTCTTATTACCTAGAGGATGAGGACGGGCGGAGGCTAGAGCGTCTATAGAGTGCAAACCACCTCCAGCTGTATCGAGCTGGGTGAAAGGTGCGCCGATGTAACTAACACCATGTAATCTCCATTTTTTCTGCGTCCTTCGGATGTAGGATTAAAATCTAAAATAAGGGTTTACAAAGTTATTGCCGAGCAGTCAAACCACCCTGAAGACCATCGAGCGGCGACGTTAAACTCTAGAGTCGGAGCGACGACGTTAAACTCTAGAGTCGGAGCGACGACTATAAAAATCCCGCCTCGAAAATCATCGAGCGGCGACGTTAAACTCTAGAGTCGGAGCGGCGACTATAAAAACCCCACATTGAAAACCGTCGAGAGGCGACATTAAACTCCAGAGTTGAAGCGACGACTATAAAAACTCTGCCTTGAAGATCATCGAGCGGCGGCGTTAAACTCTAAAGTCGGAGAGACGACTATAAAAACTCCGCCTTGAAGACCGTCGAGTGGCGACGTTAAACTCCAAAGTCGAAGTGGTGACTATAAAAACCCCCACCTTGAAGACCGTCGAGCGGCGACATTAAACTCCAAAGTCGGAGCGGCGACTATAAAAACCCCGCCTCCAAAACTGTAGAGCAGCGACGTTAAACTCTAGAGCCGGAGCGGCGACTATAAAAACTCCGCCTTGAAAATCGTCGAGCGGTGACGTTAAACTCCAGAGTCGAAGTGACGACTATAAAAACTCCCGCCTTGAAGACAGTCGAGCGGCGACGTTAAACTCTAGAGTCAGAGCGGCGACTATAAAAACCCCGCCTCGAAGACCGTCGAGCGGCCACGTTAAACTCTAGAGTCGGAGCAACGACTATAAAAACCCTGCCTTGAAGACCGTCAAGCAGCGACGTTAAACTCCAGAATCGAAGCGGCGACTATAAAAACCCCGTCTTGAAGACCGTCGAGCATCGACGTTAAACTCTAGAGTCGATGCGGCGACGTTAAATCCTAGAGTAGATGCAGCGACTATAAAAACCCTGCCTCGAAGATCATCTAGCGAAGACATTAAAACCTAGAGTCGAGCGGCGACTATAAACCCCGGAAGTATGATCCTAAGCGAATATTTCAATAATAGCGTGGGCGCCACAGCCGATCGGAACTGTACATCCAAATACTTAGCAAACAAACAGCATATGAAGAAGACGCAAAAAGATTTCATTAATAAACGCTGCTGAGCGATAGGAATACAGTTAAGGCTTACAGAAAACACTCTATCGACCCCTCGCTCACTCAATACAGTCAAAGGCCTCGTCGGGAATATTCTCGAGAAGCTGGACTTGGTTGACATCCTTGTCGGAGAAAGCTTCAGGAAGGTGGTCGTTCGCCTTCTGCTGGACGAGCGTGGCGTCGATGGCCAGTTTGAACGAGTGGACGATCTGGTTGGTTGCCTTCTCCAAAAATGGCTCCGAGCGGAGGTACTGATGTTTCATGACAGCAAAGCGACCCAGCTCGGCCTCCTGGTAGGTCTTCAGGGCGCCACGCGAAGCCTCTAATTCCCCTTCAAGGCGCTTCACTTGGCCTTGAAGTTCAGCCTCCTTGGCCGAACGACTCTCCCGCTTGACCACCAAGAAGTCCTCCGCCTGCTTCAGCTTCTCAGCTAGCCGTCGGGCCTCCTTGTTTTTTTCCTCCAGATCGGTGATGGCTCGTTGCTTTCTTTTGGAAGCCAGCTCGAGTTTATGATCATATGTCTTCTATTGCGCCTCGATCTGGCCCGTCCTACTGGTTTGCTCAGCCAACTTCTGTTGTTCTTCGGTGAGAATCCTTTGGGTCTTCTCCAGCTCAGCTTTCAGCCGAGCGAACGGTGGTCCCTAGGAGGAGGAGCCTTCTCTAAAAATTTTGAGCTTCTTCAGCTCACCGTCGAGAGGCGACATTAAACTCCAGAGTTGAAGCGACGACTATAAAAACTCCGCCTTGAAGATCATCGAGCGGCGGCGTTAAACTCTAAAGTCGGAGAGACGACTATAAAAACTCCGCCTTGAAGACCGTCGAGTGGCGACGTTAAACTCCAAAGTCGAAGTGGTGACTATAAAAACCCCCACCTTGAAGACCGTCGAGCGGCGACATTAAACTCCAAAGTCGGAGCGGCGACTATAAAAACCCCGCCTCCAAAACTGTCGAGCAGCGACGTTAAACTCTAGAGCCGGAGCGGCGACTATAAAAACTCCGCCTTGAAAATCGTCGAGCGGTGACGTTAAACTCCAGAGTCGAAGTGACGACTATAAAAACTCCCGCCTTGAAGACAGTCGAGCGGCGACGTTAAACTCTAGAGTCAGAGCGGCGACTATAAAAACCCCGCCTCGAAGACCGTCGAGCGGCCACGTTAAACTCTAGAGTCGGAGCAACGACTATAAAAACCCTGCCTTGAAGACCGTCAAGCAGCGACGTTAAACTCCAGAATCGAAGCGGCGACTATAAAAACCCCGTCTTGAAGACCGTCGAGCGGCGACGTTAAACTCTAGAGTCGATGCGGCGACGTTAAATCCTAGAGTAGATGCAGCGACTATAAAAACCCTGCCTCGAAGATCATCTAGCGAAGACATTAAAACCTAGAGTCGAGCGGCGACTATAAACCCCGGAAGTATGATCCTAAGCGAATATTTCAATAATAGCGTGGGCGCCACAGCCGATCGGAACTGTACATCCAAATACTTAGCAAACAAACAGCATATGAAGAAGACGCAAAAAGATTTCATTAATAAACACTGCTGAGCGACAGGAATACAGTTAAGGCTTACAGAAAACACTCTATCGACCCCTCGCTCACTCAATACAGTCAAAGGCCTCGTCGGGAATATTCTCGAGAAGCTGGACTTGGTTGACATCCTTGTCGGAGAAAGCTTCAGGAAGGTGGTCGTTCGCCTTCTGCTGGACGAGCGTGGCGTCGATGGCCAGTTTGAACGAGTGGACGATCTGGTTGGTTGCCTTCTCCAAAAATGGCTCCGAGCGGAGGTACTGATGTTTCATGACAGCAAAGCGACCCAGCTCGGCCTCCTGGTAGGTCTTCAGGGCGCCACGCGAAGCCTCTAATTCCCCTTCAAGGCGCTTCACTTGGCCTTGAAGTTCAGCCTCCTTGGCCGAACGACTCTCCCGCTTGACCACCAAGAAGTCCTCCGCCTGCTTCAGCTTCTCAGCTAGCCGTCGGGCCTCCTTGTTTTTTTCCTCCAGATCGGTGATGGCTCGTTGCTTTCTTTTGGAAGCCAGCTCGAGTTTATGATCATATGTCTTCTATTGCGCCTCGATCTGGCCCGTCCTACTGGTTTGCTCAGCCAACTTCTGTTGTTCTTCGGTGAGAATCCTTTGGGTCTTCTCCAGCTCAGCTTTCAGCCGAGCGAACGGTGGTCCCTAGGAGGAGGAGCCTTCTCTAAAAATTTTGAGCTTCTTCAGCTCACCGTCGAGAGGCGACATTAAACTCCAGAGTTGAAGCGACGACTATAAAAACTCCGTCTTGAAGATCATCGAGCGGCGGCGTTAAACTCTAAAGTCGGAGAGACGACTATAAAAACTCCGCCTTGAAGACCGTCGAGTGGCGACGTTAAACTCCAAAGTCGAAGTGGTGACTATAAAAACCCCCACCTTGAAGACCGTCGAGCGGCGACATTAAACTCCAAAGTCGGAGCGGCGACTATAAAAACCCCGCCTCCAAAACTGTCGAGCAGCGACGTTAAACTCTAGAGCCGGAGCGGCGACTATAAAAACTCCGCCTTGAAAATCGTCGAGCGGTGACGTTAAACTCCAGAGTCGAAGTGACGACTATAAAAACTCCCGCCTTGAAGACAGTCGAGCGGCGACGTTAAACTCTAGAGTCAGAGCGGCGACTATAAAAACCCCGCCTCGAAGACCGTCGAGCGGCCACGTTAAACTCTAGAGTCGGAGCAACGACTATAAAAACCCTGCCTTGAAGACCGTCAAGCAGCGACGTTAAACTCCAGAATCGAAGCGGCGACTATAAAAACCCCGTCTTGAAGACCGTCGAGCGGCGACGTTAAACTCTAGAGTCGATGCGGCGACGTTAAATCCTAGAGTAGATGCAGCGACTATAAAAACCCTGCCTCGAAGATCATCTAGCGAAGACATTAAAACCTAGAGTCGAGCGGCGACTATAAACCCCGGAAGTATGATCCTAAGCGAATATTTCAATAATAGCGTGGGCGCCACAGCCGATCGGAACTGTACATCCAAATACTTAGCAAACAAACAGCATATGAAGAAGACGCAAAAAGATTTCATTAATAAACACTGCTGAGCGACAGGAATACAGTTAAGGCTTACAGAAAACACTCTATCGACCCCTCGCTCACTCAATACAGTCAAAGGCCTCGTCGGGAATATTCTCGAGAAGCTGGACTTGGTTGACATCCTTGTCGGAGAAAGCTTCAGGAAGGTGGTCGTTCGCCTTCTGCTGGACGAGCGTGGCGTCGATGGCCAGTTTGAACGAGTGGACGATCTGGTTGGTTGCCTTCTCCAAAAATGGCTCCGAGCGGAGGTACTGATGTTTCATGACAGCAAAGCGACCCAGCTCGGCCTCCTGGTAGGTCTTCAGGGCGCCACGCGAAGCCTCTAATTCCCCTTCAAGGCGCTTCACTTGGCCTTGAAGTTCAGCCTCCTTGGCCGAACGACTCTCCCGCTTGACCACCAAGAAGTCCTCCGCCTGCTTCAGCTTCTCAGCTAGCCGTCGGGCCTCCTTGTTTTTTTCCTCCAGATCGGTGATGGCTCGTTGCTTTCTTTTGGAAGCCAGCTCGAGTTTATGATCATATGTCTTCTATTGCGCCTCGATCTGGCCCGTCCTACTGGTTTGCTCAGCCAACTTCTGTTGTTCTTCGGTGAGAATCCTTTGGGTCTTCTCCAGCTCAGCTTTCAGCCGAGCGAACGGTGGTCCCTAGGAAGAGGAGCCTTCTCTAAAAATTTTGAGCTTCTTCAGCTCACCGTCGAGAGGCGACATTAAACTCCAGAGTTGAAGCGACGACTATAAAAACTCCGCCTTGAAGATCATCGAGCGGCGGCGTTAAACTCTAAAGTCGGAGAGACGACTATAAAAACTCCGCCTTGAAGACCGTCGAGTGGCGACGTTAAACTCCAAAGTCGAAGTGGTGACTATAAAAACCCCCACCTTGAAGACCGTCGAGCGGCGACATTAAACTCCAAAGTCGGAGCGGCGACTATAAAAACCCCGCCTCCAAAACTGTCGAGCAGCGACGTTAAACTCTAGAGCCGGAGCGGCGACTATAAAAACTCCGCCTTGAAAATCGTCGAGCGGTGACGTTAAACTCCAGAGTCGAAGTGACGACTATAAAAACTCCCGCCTTGAAGACAGTCGAGCGGCGACGTTAAACTCTAGAGTCAGAGCGGCGACTATAAAAACCCCGCCTCGAAGACCGTCGAGCGGCCACGTTAAACTCTAGAGTCGGAGCAACGACTATAAAAACCCTGCCTTGAAGACCGTCAAGCAGCGACGTTAAACTCCAGAATCGAAGCGGCGACTATAAAAACCCCGTCTTGAAGACCGTCGAGCGGCGACGTTAAACTCTAGAGTCGATGCGGCGACGTTAAATCCTAGAGTAGATGCAGCGACTATAAAAACCCTGCCTCGAAGATCATCTAGCGAAGACATTAAAACCTAGAGTCGAGCGGCGACTATAAACCCCGGAAGTATGATCCTAAGCGAATATTTCAATAATAGCGTGGGCGCCACAGCCGATCGGAACTGTACATCCAAATACTTAGCAAACAAACAGCATATGAAGAAGACGCAAAAAGATTTCATTAATAAACACTGCTGAGCGACAGGAATACAGTTAAGGCTTACAGAAAACACTCTATCGACCCCTCGCTCACTCAATACAGTCAAAGGCCTCGTCGGGAATATTCTCGAGAAGCTGGACTTGGTTGACATCCTTGTCGGAGAAAGCTTCAGGAAGGTGGTCGTTCGCCTTCTGCTGGACGAGCGTGGCGTCGATGGCCAGTTTGAACGAGTGGACGATCTGGTTGGTTGCCTTCTCCAAAAATGGCTCCGAGCGGAGGTACTGATGTTTCATGACAGCAAAGCGACCCAGCTCGGCCTCCTGGTAGGTCTTCAGGGCGCCACGCGAAGCCTCTAATTCCCCTTCAAGGCGCTTCACTTGGCCTTGAAGTTCAGCCTCCTTGGCCGAACGACTCTCCCGCTTGACCACCAAGAAGTCCTCCGCCTGCTTCAGCTTCTCAGCTAGCCGTCGGGCCTCCTTGTTTTTTTCCTCCAGATCGGTGATGGCTCGTTGCTTTCTTTTGGAAGCCAGCTCGAGTTTATGATCATATGTCTTCTATTGCGCCTCGATCTGGCCCGTCCTACTGGTTTGCTCAGCCAACTTCTGTTGTTCTTCGGTGAGAATCCTTTGGGTCTTCTCCAGCTCAGCTTTCAGCCGAGCGGACGGTGGTCCCTAGGAGGAGGAGCCTTCTCTAAAAATTTTGAGCTTCTTCAGCTCATCCTCCACTTGTGTCAGTCGCTAGCACATAACAATATTCTCCACCTAGTACTAAAAGCAAATATTAGTGCTGAGCGGAGGTAATTTACTAGTTTATTAAAAATACTAACCCCGGTGGACATCTCCAGATGGTTGTCAGCCAGCGCACCCAGAGGTTTCATGGCCGCTCGCGCCCTCGCCTCCTCCCAAATATGGGTGAACCGACCTCTGATGTAGACTTGGTGCTGAGGAGAGCTGGGTTGGTCGCCCGGCGCCAGAAGATCCTCCTTCGGGAGGTGGAGCGTGGCAGTAATGGATCGTCGTCTGGTCGACGCTGACTGAGCGGAAACGGATGGGCCAGAAGTCTGAGCGGGGGGCACCGACAGAATGGCGGACCACATCACCTTTCGTCTAGTTGGCGGCAAAGAGGTGATCGACTGAACGGTGAGCGGCTCTGATAGCTCTGCCACAGAGGGAGTCCGTTCGGAGGAAGTAGCCTCCACCGTTGCGGGAGCAATTGGAGACTGGGTGCCCCCCTGGCAGAGGCTTGGACGGCCGAGGTGGCGGAATGGGAAGGAGCGTCCGTTCAGCGTCTCTTACGGGAGAGTGGCACCTCATCACCCGAGGATGTCGAACCCTCAGTAGGAACGACGGGAAGCGCATCGCGGACCGAGCCTGGATCAGTCGCCCCCCCTACGCTAGGCGTCCGCTCGGCGGTCTCATCGCCAGCAGTTGTTATTTCCCCAGCTGTGTCCTCCTGCGAACCAATGGGAGGCAAGCCGAGTCGCTCCATCTCCTTGGTAGCCGCTGCTTCGATTTCAGCCTGCTTGACTTTCATTATACCAGCTGCCCGAGCACACATCATGATGTCGGCTGCAAAAGAAGAACAGAATTAGTTAGACTCAAAGGAAGAAAGTTAAAGGAATTTCATACCTAGGCTGCTCGGGAGCTTCACTCGGCTCGGATTCAGCCCAAACATGTACATCACTCCCTCTGGCAACAACTTGTGGATATCGAACTTCAGCCCAGCCAACATATTAGCAGCATGGAGGTAGTCCGGTTGAGTCTTATATCTCTTCAGTTCGAGCGGGGGTGGCAGGGCGGTCTGCCATGGAGCTCGGAAGGGGGGCAACTCGAGAAATCTTATATAGAAGAAATACTACTTCCAGTGTTTATTGGAGGAGGGCATCCTGTCAAAGAAGACCAGACCTATGCGGGATTGGAACAGATAGGTACTCAGCTTGGACTGTTTGGGGTAGTAGAAGGAATAGAAAATTTGAGGTTTAAGGGGGATGTTGTGCACCTTGAATAGCACGACCACACCACATAACAAGCGGAAAGAGTTGGGAACGAGCTGGGTGGTGTTAGACATTTTTCATGTCACAAGGCGCTCCAAATTAATTAAAATTGAAACTCATTAAAATTAAAACAAGTGTTGTAGCAACGAGTCTCAAGTCGTATTTTTTTCCAAGGGCTAACTAGTGAATGTGTATATATCTAGAATTGATTCAAATTGAGTTATCACATCCACAAAGTCAAACTAACACTTACATTAGATTTGCAATTCAAATTCAGTTCTTCTAATAAGATCAAGAACAGATTCAAGAATAGTAACGTTGAACAGAAGAGCACAACCAAAAGCCTCCAATTAAACAAACATTTTAACATGACTCTTTTCCATTTCATAAGACATCGTTGATTCAAATGATTCAATTCCTATCTCTTCAATTCACAACCTCATTCATTACATAACACAGAAGTTAACAATGAAAATCTCACAAAATTCATGCAATACTCAAATATGAAAACAGGCACAGTACATCGAATGAATTGAACATGGGTTTCCTAAACCTAAGAATTGAAATTACATCTAATTTATAGAAACCGAAACAAGAAATTGCAAGTAGAAAAGAAATTTCAATCTAACTATCAGATCTTTAGATCTGAGCAAATTCATGGACAATTCAAAGTAAAAATGAAAGAAAACAAATCCTAACATTCCACAAACCCAAATCCGGAACTTAAACTCCTCCAATCTGCTGTCAACAGATATGCCTTTGGAAACCTCCCCTCAAACATCCAACAGACAATCGATTAAGCTCCCAACTATCACCAGAAGATGCTTACGGCTCTTGGAAACCTCCCCTAAAACTCACATCTACCGGATAATCCCATCGGCCAAGAAAACAGAGCATGGATCTTTGGATTCGCAAACCAATCCGATTGATCAGATCGAGCTAGCTTGCTATGGAATGACGATCGGAAAGATGATCAGAAGCTATCGGAAACCTCCCCTCAAGCTCTGGTGACTGTGAAAATCACTGAACAAGAAACCTCCCTTGCTCCGGATCGCGGCGATGAACAGACCCACAGCGCGCCGAGAAACCTCCCTCAAACACTCTCTGATCGCCGGAAAATGGACGCCGTCAGCTCAAGATCGCCGTCGTTGAAGAAGAAGAAGAACTAGATCTGAATTGTGGAAGGGAAGCTCGGCGTCGCGGAAGAAGGAAGACGAAGGCACTGTAGTCGCGAAAACGCCGAGTCCAAGCTACTGTAGCTTCTCACGCGGGTTTTTAAACCTCCTCAGTTTTGATCGGATAGCTGAGATGCTTCTGAGATAAATCAACGGTGAAAGATTGCCTAAAATCTGATCCAAGGGTATTGATCTTCATCGACGGTCCAGATCTACTCTCCCTTAGGTCGGATGGACCAGATCTTCAATGGATGGCCCAGATCTCTCCGATCTTCAACGGATGGTCCAAATTGATCCATAGCTTGATCACCTCGTTTAGCCCTAGAATCGAGCCCAAATGTGATCTGATTTGATCGGGTCCATGACCTTTTTGATGCCTACAAAATAAGAATCAAATATTAGCACCAAATACCATGAAAATTAGCTAATTTACAATTAGGTCCAAAATCAAATATAATATTGAGATATGATGTAAAATGTGAGATTAAGCTATGAAAATATCATTAAAACATGCATTATGAATCAAGATAATATAGCCAAAATCATGGTTATCAAATCCCCCACACTTAATCTTGGACGTCCTGTTCAAGTCAAGAAAACTAAAAATTCTACTTAAATGGCACCCCCTAAACAAATTCCTAAACATGATTAGAAAATAAAGAAAGTAATCCATCTAAGATTATCACATTCCAAAATCTCAAATATTCATGGACTTCAAACTTTACTTTTGGTTAACCACATAATAATTTCCATCTATCATGAATAAATTGAAATTGATTCACACTAAAAACCTCACAAGATAAATTTTTTTGTGGCCCTCATCCTATTTACATGTAATCACAAAAATGGAGAGCACTCATGCTACTTGTGCTTCTTGAACTACCATATGCTTGCTTATCTTCTAATCTCCACCATGATCATGGATACAAATCACAATATGAAGGTTAATCATGGAAAGAAAAATGAAAGAATGTGAATTAAGTACACATCAAAGCATTAGTTGTAAGAAAAGAAAAGAAAAGGAAGAATTAGCAACAAAGAAAAGATAAGAAAGAAAAAACAAGTTTAAGTTCTAGTGGAAGACATGGATACATAGAAATGCTATATAAATGAATACTTAGCCATACTCCCTTCTTCTCTCATTTTCCTTACTTGACTTCAACTACATCAATTCTGTTAAAATTCAATGTAGCTGATTTTTTTTTCTTTTTTTTTTTCATCCTGAAAAATCTGTATTCTAATTCTGTGTCATGTCATTAACTCTCTATTAGAGTTTAGCATCTTCACTTCGATTCAATTCCAACACTTCCCAATCCTTGGCACAAGACTGCATTCCAGCAATAACAATTCAGCCTCAAAGTTTGGCTCCGCATTCACAATTCCAGAATTTTGAATCATACAAAATTGAGTTCAAGAAAGAATACCACTTGACACTAAATCTATTGGAATCTACTCTCAATGAACCTCAATATGTGCCTATCTCCCCCACACTTAAGACTTCTCTCAATTTCCATTTCTAAAAACTGCACACCTCAATTCCAGATTCTGAAATTCTTGTGCCACTGATTCATTTCAAATTTTAATATCTATTCTTCTCTTTCAATTTCTCTTCCTTTTAATCAATATGAGTTTCATCTTCAAATGAATTGCATGACTAAAATCAATCAGCTTCTAATCTTGAATTACTCACAGTAGCTTGGTAACACTTCTGCATTCAGCAGCAGTTTAGCCTTCTGCTTCTGCAACTTGACCTTTATTTATCTTTATACTACACACTTAACAGCTATATAACCTCGAATTTCTTCCATACTTCATGCAACAAACAACATCTTTTAACCCAATTCACTTACTCATCAATTCCCATCAGCAGAATTGAAATTGTACAGTGCCTGCAAATTCTATCTTAACAATTCTATTTTCATTTTTTATGCAGCTCGAAAATTAACAGTTTCAACCTTGTTCAGTCCACAAACACCATTCCTTGGTTCCCCCACACTTAAATTTTTGTCCGTCTCGGACAATGTAACTCAACAAGTTGATACAATCAGTTCCAGAATTAGTCTAACCTCATTTTGGTTCCAGCAACCTCACTTATAAGATCAGAATTAGCACATGAACTCAACCCACTATCTTCAAAGTTGGAATTGCAATATAACTTCAAATCAATTTTTCAGCAGCACAATCAAATTCACTAATTTCAGAAGTTTCCATTAACTTGATCAGATTTCATAGTTTCTGAAATTCCATTGTTTCAGCTTCCACTTTTTCAATTACAGAATTATGATCTCATCTTGAAGTACTACATGAATAGAATGATGCCTACTAATTGAATTTCAAAAACTACTTCCTGATGTCAAATTCCCGTAGCTACATGTAACCACTGTTTCAATTCTGTTTCTAAATATTCTTGCCTTGTTTCAGCACTACTTAGCTCTGAAATTCTGATATAAAATTTGTAGATGTCATGGAGGAAGACGAACACCATTTGGTTTTGAAAAATATACATCCTTCACTTAGTTTCTCACTGATTAGAGGATTGCTGATAAAATTTTGATACATTTTTGATACAACACAGAACTGCAGTTTCCTAGCTTCAATTCAGCATGGACTTGATTAGCTCCCAATTGCAATAGATTTACTAATAGAAACTGAGCTCACAGATTCTAATTCAGCATTACTCTTCCAGAATATGAAAATTTCTGTTTGATTCAACTTCACACAGTTGAACAATTCCTGTGAAATTCAGTTAGAAAAAGACATTGAATACATCGAAAAACCATTTGTTATATGGTATGTTGGCTCTTTACTAAATTCCTCTTTGACTTTAAAGCTACTGATGAGATTTTGGTACATTCTGAAAACAAAACTGCAGTTCATTGCAGTTCCACAGATTTCCATTTCAGCAGTTTGTTTCCATCTCCTCTGCATATACTCAATGATAGCTTCTGAAATTCATTTCTTCACTTATATCTAACACTTGTTTATTAATTAGCTGAGAGATGTCTTCATTTTGTGAATATCAGATAACAATATGATTCAGACTTCAGTAAACTGAATTTCTAAATTTTGCAATCAGTTTCATTTCTGAGCAAACTGATTCCTGATCAAACTTCTACATTTGATCACTATAAATTCTCTCATTCAACATTTACTCAATAAAGGCTTGATTTCCATTCTACTTCAACCTACAAAGATAACTCTAAAAATAATTTTGGTACTGCTTAGTGATTCCAACAGATTTGCAGAAATTTTTTTAATGTATTTCTGTTTCCATTCTTTATGCAGCTCGAAAATGATGGAGTTTACATCATAATAGCCTTTTCAAACAAGAGATCAACCAACACAATCAATGGAAGAAGCAAATACAATCAAGAGCATTGAGAGATATCCACCAACAATGGCAAGCTTTTCCAAGCTTAGTGTATAACTGAAATTCTGGAATTTACAAGTCCTGTCAAATTCTTCAAACTAGTACGAAGATAGCAACTTAACCATTTTGCACTGTGATGCTTTCAGAATTAAGTGTCAATGAGACTTCATAATTCGACTCATCAGTTGCTGGAAGGAAAGTTGTAATCAGCTTGCATCACAACCTGAAGTTAATTCTGCACTCTGCACCAAAAATTCTGCACAACTTGAAGTTAATTAAATTCTGCAACAACACTTCCACATTTCAGATTTCCAGTACCAATACTTGTTTAATCTCCTAGTGCACTTCAAATTAAGCAAGGTGCATTTCTAATTCAGCAATACTTTCCAAGACTGAACAAATTTGTTGGGTAAAAAGATATCAATTCTATTCAAGTTCCTTTTGCTTCAATTTCAACAGATTTTAGTTTGTTGTTCAAAGGATTAACTTGGAAAATGATTCCATTAAGTATTGCAATATTCAGAGCTTACATTCAAAACCACAGTAACCCAAAAACAGTGTCAACACTTGGCACAAAAAATCTGCAACTTGGCACAAATTTCCTCTACTTGACATATCACCCATGAAGTTAACAAGTTCCCCATTGCAATTCAGATTTGTTGAGCTTGTAAGAATTAAATTACACTAGATGCTGTCTATTTTAGACACTTGAGTTACTGTAAAAATTGAACACATCTTTAAATGACTGAAGAAGAAACAAAGTTTATATCACAATGTAGCTCCAAACTCTTCTTGGTTCAGATTTCAAAAATCCATTCCGAATCTTTTCATTTTCTTTTAAACCAATTGAGCAACAACTCCCCCCACACTTAATCCTTTGTCCAACTTGGCCAAATAATTCATCATATAACAAACAAAATATCCACATCCAAAAGATTAAGAAATAAGAGAAATTGAAATGATATGATAATTAACAAGAAGATTAGCAAGACATTGTGTGGAAGTAAGAGTAACAAATAGATTATCTTCATAACATGATTCAATCCATTAGATTGTGGTTTTGAAAGAATCAAAGCAAGTTCTAGAGTACAATAACACAAGTGCATCACTCAATTAAGGCTCATTCTCACTAGGCATGAAAATGTATCAATTCAATTCATCAATCAAATATCCATCATTAAATAGAAACCTTGAGAAAATTAAAAGTCCATTATTGACATTAAGCTCCAAAATAGATTCTCAAAGCTAGCTCACATTCTCTATTTCTAACATGTTATAGAAAAATTGCTAGGGGTGCCATTTTCTTATTCACACTCAAAATTAAATGTAAAAAGAAAATCACCAATTGTAAACATAACTAAATGCAATAAGAAAATCAACCTTTGCTCTCAAAGAATTTATTAAGGACAAGACTAAACATTAAGCATGAATTAAAATTGCAAAAGGAAATTAAGTTGGAACAAACTCCCCTTTTCCCCGGTTGTTGAAGAAGATTTAGAAGTAGAAGCCATGCCGGTAGTGGCGGAATTGTGATTCCAATGATATCCTTTTTATTCATCATTTTTCCATTGCAAATCCTTTCAGGAGGACGCAAGCGGTTCAGTTCAAGCATCCACTCCGGAAGCTTATGTTCTCCAACAACATCAATCAAAGAAAACACCTCCCACATGCGTGTGGGATAACAAGAAAATAGGAGAGTATTAGTGTGGGTATAAAATATATCACGAAATGAATCACAACTAATAAAATCAACAATTGGTACCTTAATTAAATTTCCTGAAAAATCACAAGAAAAACTCACCTTTTCATGTTGAAAGGTACTTGGAGTGGTGATTGTTACCTCCTTTTCATCATGATATGGCTCAAGCTCTTGTTCTTGTGAATGTTCATCCTCATGTAGTGATTCTTGGGTGCTTGGCTCCATAGCACAAGTCCCTACACTTACATCTTCAACTCTTGGTGATTCTTGAGGTAATGCTTCCAGTAAGCATTCCCCTACACTTAGCTCATCTTCAAAGAAATGTTCAGAACTTGAATCACTATCAACATCTTCAACAACAAAATCATTAGGATCAGAAATTTGCATAATTACATCATCATCACAAAAAGTACTAGAAAAATCATGTGAAGTAATGGGAGTAGGGTCAGGCCTGACAGAATCGCTACTTTCCATCTCATCACTGGAGTTTTGTGCTTTCAGCTGATTGATGGATGATGCAATTTGATCTAACTGACTCTGTATGTTCTGAATCCTTGAAAATTGTTGTTTTTGATGCTCACTCATTTGTTGCATAATCTCCTTGAGTTTCCATGTTGACTCATCCATCTGGGAATTGTTTTGTTGAAAAGAATATGGTTCAAATGATGTTGAAACTTCTTGAAATCCATATGAATTCTGGAAAGCTGGATATGGCTCAATGAATGGTCCTTGTGCACTTTCATACCTGAAACATGAATTATCCACCCAATTAGCATTAAAACCATTTGAAAATGACTCATACCTATTTTGTTGATCCAAATTTGGGTAAAACTGATACTCAGGTTGAAAACACTGATAACTCTCCATTCCACCTCCAAAATTATGAAAATATGGATCCATGCTTAAGAAATCTCCTGTTCTTCACTTCAACACTAGAACAAATTGTTAGAAGACTCAAGAGCATAAAGTTTCAATCACATGAAAACATGAACAGTAAAGGCACTTAAAATTTCAAGAACAAACCAACATGAAGATACAAAAAGAATAGACAATCAAATCAATCAAGAAAGATGCTAACAAATAAAATCACTCAATGATCAATCTAAAATAAACACACATTGCTAGTTATGTTCCCCGGCAACGGCGCCAAAATTTGGTGTTAGCCATTTTGCATGTCACAAGGCGCTCCAAATTAATTAAAATTGAAACTCATTAAAATTAAAACAAGTGTTGTAGCAACGAGTCCCAAGTCGTATTTTTTTCCAAGGGCTAACTAGTGAATGTGTATATATCTAGAATTGATTCAAATTGAGTTATCACATCCACAAAGTCAAACTAACACTTACATTAGATTTGCAATTCAAATTCAGTTCTTCTAATAAGATCAAGAACAGATTCAAGAATAGTAACGTTGAACAGAAGAGCACAACCAAAAGCCTCCAATTAAACAAACATTTTAACATGACTCTTTTCCATTTCATAAGACATTGTTGATTCAAATGATTCAATTCCTATCTCTTCAATTCACAACCTCATTCATTACATAACACAGAAGTTAACAATGAAAATCTCACAAAATTCATGCAATACTCAAATATGAAAACAGGCACAGTACATCGAATGAATTGAACATGGGTTTCCTAAACCTAAGAATTGAAATTACATCTAATTTATAGAAATCGAAACAAGAAATTGCAAGTAGAAAAGAAATTTCAATCTAACTATCAGATCTTTAGATCTGAGCAAATTCATGGACAATTCAAAGTAAAAATGAAAGAAAACAAACCCTAACATTCCACAAACCCAAATCCGGAACTTAAACTCCTCCAATATGCTGTCAACAGATATGCCTTTGGAAACCTCCCCTCAAACATCCAACAGACAATCGATTAAGCTCCCAACTATCACCAGAAGATGCTCACGGCTCTTGGAAACCTCCCCTAAAACTCACATCTACCGGATAATCCCATCGGCCAAGAAAACAGAGCATGGATATGTGGATTCGCAAACCAATCCGATTGATCAGATCGAGCTAGCTTGCTATGGAATGACGATCGGAAAGATGATCAGAAGCTATCGGAAACCTCCCCTCAAGCTCTGGTGACTGTGAAAATCGCTGAACAAGAAACCTCCCCTAAAGCTCTGGTGACTGTGAAAATCGCTGAACAAGAAACCTCCCTTGCTCCGGATCGCGGCGATGAACAGACCCACAGCGCACCGAGAAACCTCCCTCAAACACTCTCTGATCGCCGGAAAATGGACGTCGTCAGCTCAAGATCGCCGTCGTTGAAGAAGAAGAAGAACTAGATCTGAATTGTGGAAGGGAAGCTCGGCGTCGCGGAAGAAGGAAGACGAAGGCACTGTAGTCGCGAAAACGCCGAGTCCAAGCTACTGTAGCTTCTCACGCGGGTTTTTAAACCTCCTCAGTTTTGATCGGATGGCTGAGATGCTTCTGAGATAAATCAACGGTGAAAGATTGCCTAAAATTTGATCCAAGGGTATTGATCTTCATCGACGGTCCAGATCTACTCTCCCTTAGGTCGGATGGACCAGATCTTCAATGGATGGCCCAGATCTCTCCGATCTTCAACGGATGATCCAAATTGATCCATAGCTTGATCACCTCGTTTAGCCCTAGAATCGAGCCCAAATGTGATCTGATTTGATCGGGTCCATGACCCTTTTGATGCCTACAAAATAAGAATCAAATATTAGCACCAAATACCATGAAAATTAGCTAATTTACAATTAGGTCCAAAATCAAATATAATATTGAGATATGATGTAAAATGTGAGATTAAGCTATGAAATTATCATTAAAACATGCATTATGAATCAAGATAATATAGCCAAAATCATGGTTATCACTGGACGAGCGGGACTCGAGAGTAGTTGCAAACCTCGGTGATAAACGGATGGATAGTAAACCAGAGACCGACCACGAACTGGTCTCGGAAGAAACAAATTGTACCGGTCGGCGGGTTGTGTGGCCGATCGGACGGTTCGACTAGGACAATCTCGTGGTCGGACGGGATGTCAAAAGTGTTAATAAGGTGTGCCGCGTTGCCCGCATCAAACCTGGTCTCCATGGTGGTATACTAGAGACCAGGGGCCGGGTCGACTAGTTATAGGAGGAACTGGCCATCATCGGAAAACAAAGAAGCATAAGGGTTCGCTAAGGGGACCGCCGGAAAAATAGAGCAAGGTCGACAAGGGTTCACTGAACAGAACAACGGAACACCGGAAAACGATAAAGGCCAGAAAGGAAGACAAAAGAACAGGAGCCGAAGCTTACAGGGAAATGGAGCGCCGAAGGAAGTCGGGGATCACCGGAGTACTGAACGCGGACAATCGCCAGAACATGAACACAATGGCAGCAATGATGGAGTAGGAGTCGGCGAGGCAGCTTTATAAAGATGGGGTCCGGCTGAGCGGAGCCGTCCGATCTAGGGCATGGGAATCGGAGTGCACATCCGACCGTCGAATTCGAATCGCCAAACATCACATCAACAGCTGTCACCTCGGACGTGCGGTGACTGCGCCAACGACACGTGGCATCCTCCCACAGGGCAGCATTTAATGGGCGCGTGCTCGACCTTAATGAAGGTGATTGGCGCATATCACGAGGAGATTCAGAAGGCGTTAGCATTAACTGACCGACCCACGTCCTTCGAAAGAGGTGAGGAAAGGTATCCAAAATATCCAAGTATAAAGGCACGAAGCACCGACTGGGGAGGAAGATCAATCCTACGGAGACAAAGCGGGATCCAACTCATCTATTAGCCGGCCAACCAACCGTTCGCCAAGCTACTTGTCCAGTCAGTTGGACTTGCAGCCTCCTTCGACTAAACTTAAGGGGAAGGAACATGATCCGGTGGTAAGACGTGGCCTGCCCGGTAGGAAGTCAAAATGGTCAACACCCAGGGTAGGCGTCCGATCAGGCGAGATACCTTCCCGAGCGGCAAAATGAATAGTCGACCCGGCATCTCGACAACTTGGCCTGACACCGAGTTGCTGACGCTCGTAAGGTAAAGCGGGAAGAGATGAAGGCTGAGCAGTCGTCCCGCTCGGCTAACAAGGGACACGACATCAACCCCGCAGTTAGGGCTCCCTCACTTGACAGGGTGGAGTCGGACATCAAATCACTGGCTGAGCGGACACCCAAATTAGTCCGACCTTGGTGTCGCTTGGAGGGCGTTAGCCGAGCGATTCCTCTGCTCGGCCCGGGGAAGGCGCTAGCTGAGCAGTTCCTCCGCTCGGCCCGGTAAAGGACAAAGGGAGCAGTTTTTGATATCTTCCTAGGAACCAGTGCTGCCGACAAGAGGCATGGTGGGCGGTATGGTTAGACAGAGAATCGTAAGGTGGAAACTTCCACTATCACGTCAGAGATATGCTCGTGCTATTAAGGTATGACGTCAGATACGCTTTTCTGACACATCTATTCCAAGTATGTTTTGAGGAGCGTGCACACCTCGGGAGGCATGCGCGCACCTCTAGGGAGCCCTATATAAGGACCCCCAGACTTCGACAGAGGTATGCTCACTTCTTTACGGTAGCTACAGTTCTCGTTTCTTCTTTGCTCTGTTCTTTTTTCGCCGGAGATCTTACTTGAGCGTTGGAGGGTCATCCCCAGGGAACTCCTCCCCGGCTCGGCGCCGTGTTTGCAGGTCTACATCAGCAGGCGACCTACGTCTTTAGGGTCTTCGACTAGTCAACAGAAGTGTCACATCCCCAACGTCCATCGACTCCATTCTCGGACATGATCAGTAACAATCTTATAATTGAATTTATCACCTTTATGTTGGCTTCTGCATTTTGTGTTGATCTTCTCAGTGCTATGCCACCATCGAAGTCATTTATAAGGATGAAAGTTTCCATCTGCATTCTCCATAGATTGAATTTATATCTCTTGTATATCTCATATGGAAGTGGTTCGTGAACACTTGGTCCTTCACCTTGAGCTATTAATCACTGAAGATAGAAAACTAAAGGAAGGTACCAAGACTTAATCTTAGATTAGCAGAGTTTAAGATAAAAAATATATAGAAGAGCTCAAGAGGTATTGTACCAACTTTGAGTTAAAGTCGTACGAGCGAAAAGAAAAAAAATTATCTGAATAGGTAAAGTTTCACCAATTCAAATATAAAACAAACTGAAAATGATTTCCCCGGCTTGATTGGTGGTTGCACCAAATCAGAGCAAAACTTACTCTGATACTACTTGTTGAATTGATACACACATGAGAGAGGGGGGGGGGGGGGGAATCAAGTGGGTTTTCAAAACTCGTTTTGTCGGTTTTAAAATCACAAGTATGTGCAGCGGAAATTAAGAAGGTGAACACTAGAAAACACGGTTGATTTACTTGGTTCGGAGCCTTCGGACCTATCGATGAATAAATCACTATAAACCTCTTCCGATACCTCCGGAAGAGAGAATCGAGTACAGAGAAAGAAGGAACAAATGCAACACCCCGTACTTATCCTATTGCAAATAATTAAGTATGCAAATTACAGTTCGTTACCCAACACCTTCAAAGATTGTCAGTTTAGGCTCAGTGTCGGTCGGTTCCTCGACAGTAGTCAGGTGCAAAAACGTCATAGCAGTAGGCCGGAGCAGTCGGAACTTCAATCAGACGCGTAGAAGCTTATATATAAGTTGTTTAAGAAGTTTTGGGCGAGCAACCTTAAATAGGCTGTGGAAGGCACCTTCCATAGGTGTGGAAGGCCCCTTCAACTAGTTAAACTGTATCCTAAACAGCTCAGCTCTTATCCATGACGACGTCCAAGTTTACCTTGTGGAAGGTGCCTTCTATGGCCATGGAAGGTGCCTTCTATGGCTATGGAAGGCGCCTTCTATGAACAGTGTGAAGACACCTTTCATGGCCATAGAAGGCTCGTTCGAGCATTGTTCACCCAAAGATAACTTTCTTCTTTTGTCCTGTAAAACAATGTTAGTCCAATAAACCTGCAGGATAAGTGTTAGCATAATTATAATTAAAGAATAGTAATTAGTTCCTATCCTTCCTAGACCAGGAACTAGTCAAGGTCTCAGTTTAGGGATCCCAAATGGACCTAAACTAGACCGATGTCTAATGCCCCTTTAACCGGGGTGCGCCCTCACTTAGTCACTCTCCTTCAGTGACTTACCTTAACTTACTAGTTTGCCAGACATCTGGTCAGTTATCGACCTGTCAGGACTTCATGCCAACTATCCAATCGAGCCGTTAACCTAGCTGGACTCCCTCAGACCTGTCAACTCCTGCACACTAGGTTAGTATAATAGATAAAATAGTAAAGTAAAATAGTGTCAACATATTTCGCGGTCTACCGGAAACCAGTCGGTCACACATTACCTAGGGTTACCTTCCTAAGGTTGCCTAGCTTCACTCACTAGGACTTCCATTGCCTGGCTTCACTCACCAGGACTTCCATCGCCTAGCTTCACTCACCAGGGCTTGACTTCACTCACTAGGACTTCCACCGCCTAGCTTCACTCACTAGGGCCCGACTTCACTTACTAGGACTTCCACCACTTAGCTTCACTCACTAGGGCCTGACTTCACTCACCAGAACTTCCACCACTTAGCTTCACTCACTAGGGTCCGGCTTCACTCACCAGGACTTCCACCACCTAGCTTCACTCACTAGGGCCCGACTTTACTCACCAGGACTTCCACTTGCTTAACCTCTAGTTAGGACTTCTCACTTGCCTATCCTTTGGTTAGGACTTACCCTTGCTAGTCATCTAGTCCTGACTAGACTACTCTCTTCCAAACATCAAGTCCTGTTTGGGTTAACCCTCGGTCAAACTGACTAGACTTAGGTGCATTGTCAAACATCGAAATTCTAGAGGTTAATTGCACCAACACGAACCACCTACTCCGGACATTCGAACCACCAAGGTGCCAAACATGCACCTCATCACAATGAATCACTCTTCAGGTCCACGTCAATAATGATTCGAGCACCCGAAGATAGTCCAGGTGCCCCGATATAAAAAATTATATCTTTCAATCATTGCGAAGCCATTGCACGAAGATAAACTTTGCCACGCTAGAGGCACCTGGATCACCATCCAATCACCTAGAGTCCACCATGTCAACAACAAATAAGTTTGGTCAGAGCACTATAAATAAAGTCTTGGTTCACTTAGTTTAGCAACAACTCTTGTATTCAATTCCTAATATTATTCTGAGCTATCAAAGAGTGTAAGAGACTTCTCAACTTTCAATGAAAGAGAATTTTAGTGAGCTTTTACCTGCCTTGGATTAACAATCACCTAGGTTGTAACCAAGTAAAACACTGTAGTCTTCTTACTTATTTCCTTTTAAGTTGTTTTTCTTAAATGTTATATTTACTTAATTAATATTGTATCCTTGCTATGTTCAAAAAGCAAGAGATTTTTTAACTTACATCCAGGGAAATTCACCATCATCTTGTCGATTGTACGGGACCAACAATTGATACCAGAACTCAATCGGCTTAAAAGGACTAATCGGCAACTGAAGTAACGAGATGATGGCCAGATCTATCATCTACCCACTAGTGTTTGAAGGGGAGTTCACGTTTTGAAAACGACAAATGGAGGTATTCTTTAAAACAAAGTTTAATATTTTATTAATAATGAAATATGATTTTGAATTACTAAAGAATAAGAATGGAGAAGAACTTGAAGAACACCTCTGGACTAAAAAGAAGCGCGACGAGTTTATAACAATGGTAAGTTTGAATTTTATCTGATAAGCGTACTATCAGTTGAAGAATTTGACAAAATCAGTACATACACATCCACCAAAGCTCTCTAGGATAAGCTTCTGGAACTCCACAAAGAACTAAAAGAAGATGAATCCAACTCTTCGATGGGTACCGACTCGTCTTCAGAAGACTCTGAGACCTAAGAGATTGCTAAAGCAGCACTGATAGTTGAATACCTACCTGAAAACGATGAAGAAATATTGTCCGAGATGAAGGGGAAGCTTCGTCAAATGACAACAATACTAAAGGGGAAGATTCCAATTATAGCTTTAGATCGGATATGTTAAGTGAGGTACGTCTCTTACCTCACTTACCATATCCGATCAAATTTCTTACATGCTCAAATTTCTTACATGCTCTAAACAGAAATTGTAAATATCATTGAAGGCTTAATTGATATTTATGAAATCACAATGGCTAAATTACAAAAGTAGATAGAAAATTAATTTCTAGAAAATATTTATCTAATATAGTAGAAAATAATTTATTTTAAATATCAAAATCATGCTTAGCTCAATAAATTAATTTTATATGCAAGCTAGAAAATTAATTTACTTGATTTTTCTATAAAATTAATTATTTACCAACTTTCTGGTCATATTTTTTTTTTCCAAATTTTTATCTATGAAAAATGAAAATTTTATTTGTTAGCATATATATTTTTGATTTTTTTTATGGTTATATGAATTATTATGACTTTTCTAAAAATAATATTTTTATAATTAAAAATTATCTAGAATATGTTGGAGCAATCTGAGTATCCTAAGTTTTGATGTTTGGCAACCTGTTTAAGTTAGGGAAACAATATAACAATAATAATGCAAATAAATATACAATCTACATATGCATAAATCATGGAACCTAATCCTAAGCTCCCCCTTCACCTAAGCTCCCCCTTGATCTAAGATTTCTTACAAAGATAAACTTCTCCCCCTTTGCTAATAAATGAGCAATCGCTCCCCCTTCACCTGAGCTTCCCCTTGAGCTAGGATTTCTTGCAAAGGTATGTAGGTTTCCCACTTAAACCTAAATTTCTCCCCCTTTGCCATACATCAAAAAGAGCTACAACAATATCCCAATTATTGGACTCTTTGACCTCTAATGACCATAAACATCATGTATTAATCCCCCATAAGATTACATACATGTTCACCACTCTTTTGGACATTTTCTAATGCTGAAAAACATTTTCAGACCGTATCAGTCGACTGCTATAAGTACCAGTCGACTGACATCATCAAAACGAACTTACAGAGACATTCTGTGCTCATGAACAGTGCTACAAGTCGACTGGTAAAACCATCAGTCAACTGGCCTCGTCAAAATGAGCTTACAAAGGTCCTCTGTGCTGAAAATTACTGTTACCAGTCGACTGGTAACTGTACTAGTCGACTGATACTCTTTTTGGGCAAAAATCAACCCTTTTTATCCACTTTCAGAAATACGCCAAAAATTCCACAGACCTCCAAAAAAATCCTAAATTTTGTGGAGATGTCTATTTTATCCATGTCTACTTGGGAAAAATATATTTATCACAGATACTAAGATTGACACAAAATTCAAAACTAGCTAAATGGTTCAATTGAACCTTAACCTAAAGTCCTAGTTTTGGCTTCGTCTTGATGTATCTGCCCATACTAAACCATAATGCATTCCTAGCATTAGTTTATATGACATCTATACATCAAGAGGAAGCTAGAAGGATGGGGAGGCAGTAAGCTCATTTTCAGTTCATCCTCTACTTGTGTCAGTCGACTGGTAATAGTAATTTTCAGCATAGAGGACCTCTGTAAGCTCATTTTGACGAGGCCAGTCGACTGGTAGCACTGTTCATGAGCACAGAATGTCTCTGGAAGCTCGTTTTGATGATGTCAGTCGACTGGTACTTATAGCAGTCGACTAATACGGTCTGAAAATATTTTTCAGCATTAGAAAATGTCCAAAAGAGTGGTGAACATGTATGTAATCTTATGGGGGATTAATACATGATGTTTATAGTCATTAGAGGTCAAAGAGTCCAATAATTGGGATATTGTTGGAGCTCTTTTTGATGTATGACAAAGGGGAAGAAATTTAGGTTTAAGTGGGAAACCTACATACCTTTGCAAGAAATCCTAACTCAAGGGGGAGCTTAGGTGAAGGGGGAGCGATTGCTCATTTATTAGCAAAGGGGGAGAAGTTTATCTTTGCAAGAAATCCTAGCTCAAGGGGGAGCTTAGGTGAAGGGGGAGCCTATGATTAGGTTCCATGATTTATGCATATGTAGATTGTACATTTATTTACATTATTATTGCTATATTGTTTCCCTAACTTAAACAGGTTGCCAAACATAAAAAAAGGGAGATTGTTGGAGCAATCTGGGTACCCTAAGTTTTGATATTTGAGCAAAGGTTAAAGTTAGGTTTATTGTTGTATTTGATATGCATTGTGAGTGTGCAGGATACAGGTACAACAAGGAAAGTCCAAGTGTGATCTTGGCAAAGGAGGAAAGTCTAAGGATGAGTCTTGGCGGTGTAAGTCCAAGCATGTAGTCTTGGCAACGTAAGTCCAAGTGTGACTTGACAATGAATGAAGTCCCGGAGACGCGACCTCTTGGCAAAGGAAGACCCGACAACAATGACAAGGCCGATGGAAGCTCCAGAAGGCAAGACGTGAAGGATGGGGAGGCATCCGAGGGACGCAAGGCTGATGAAGGAGGCTAGAAGGCTAGGTCTAGGTTGGTCGGGCGAGAACGAGTGCTGAGTGAATGCACTCGGGGTAAAATCCTAGAACTAGGGGTCACTGTAGTAGTACTGTAGCGCTACTGTAGCAATACTGTAGCGTTATTGTAGCAGTACTGTAGCAGTCGACTGGTGGTTTCATCAGTCGACTGGGGCAGTCAACTGGGAGCGAACAGAGAGTTGGTATCGAGCCATTGGGCTGCAACGGTCGAATTTCCACGAAGGGCAGTCGACTGCATGTTTTGGCAATCGACTGGTAGGCGAGGTTTTCTAACTTGTGGCCTATATAACCAAGCATTGGAAGCTTGGTTAAGGTTGACGAAATATAGGTGGTTAACCCTTATTAGTAGTCTACCAGTGCCCTAGCTTCTCAAGAGTCCTTGGTGAGAGTTTGTGGCGAGGTTTCTCCGCCCACAAGGAGCTACACGAGCTAGCCGGAGGTTTTCCGGGGAGTCATCCACCGACGGATCGGGATCGTCCACCTTACGGACAGCCGTGGAGTAGGAGCTTCATCTCCGAACCACGTTAAACAACGTGTCATTGAGTTTGCTTCTTGTTTATTGTTTTCTAGGGTTAGCTTTGCTTTTGTTTGTTAGTATTTTTGTTTCCGCTGTGCACTAACAAGCGTAGGAAGCGACGATTTGGGTGAGACGCTATTCACCCCCCCTAGCGAACGTCAAAGTCCCAACAGAATATATTTTTGACTATTTAATTTTTTTTTAGATAACCATTAAATTATCTATATTTAGAAAAATTATTAGGACTTGTAGGTATCAAATTCTATTTTTTACGTATTTAACTTCGAAAATGAGTCTTTTTCATTAAATAATTCATAATAGTCAAAATAAATATCTATTTGTTATCAAAATTTTAATTCTGATCCCTTTGTTTCAATTTGACCAAAAAAAATTTCAGAATTTTTTAAAGTTTTAAAATAATTTTAAATTATTTTGACAAATCTTGTCTTTAATGGTTAGAAATTCAAATATTCATAAATAAAATTTTGGATTTTTTTCCCAAATTTGGACATTGTTTTATAAATGGTAGAATTTTTTTTATGTATTTTTGATGTTTCACTCTTATTTTTAATGTGATCAAATAGAGAGAAAAAAAATTAAGTTTAGGTGAGGTACAATTTTTATTTGTATTATCTGCTTTAATTTTCATATTAAATGCTTTAATTTGCATATTCATTCATTTTACTATTCTGGGTTTAACCCTAACTTAACTTGTGTTGATTCACATAAGAAAATGGAAGATTATAAGTACTCTTTGATGGTTTTGACGTGATCAACCAAATCAAGTTATGCTCTACGTATTTGATGTCTTACGTCTGAGTGTGCAGGGGCTTAAGAACGCATAAAATCTAGTGAAAGACGCAGTAGATGAGAAGAATGACACGGGAATCGAGTCGACAGGCTCGGTGCATCCGAGGGACGAGAAACTGCGAAAAAGTATGCTGGTGGAGCCAGAAGGATGCACACGTTATTTCTGAGAGGCGAGAAGCTAAAGCGGAAGATTGCTCAAGGAGAAGGCCGGAGTTGGGTTTGAGTGAGCTCAATTCCGGAAGGTCGAAGGATTACCCATGCCACCGGAGAAGGCGTCGGACGAGTCAGCACTAGGCTGACTGTTCCGCGCCTAGATTAACTAGTCCGGGCGCTTGGACCAACTAGTCCGAGCGCCTGGACCAACTAGTCCAGGTGCCTGGACCAACTAGTCCGGGTGCTTGGACCATCCGAGTGCTCGAACAACCTAGTCCAGGCGTTCGGACCACCAGGGTGCCGAACAAGCGTCTTGTCGCAGTGGATCACTCTTCGGGTCCACGTCAGCAACGGTCTAGGCGTCCGGAGATAGTCCATGCACTCGAATATGAAAAATTCTATCTTTTAGCTGTTGCGAACCCGTTGAGCGGAGATAAACTTTGCCACACTGGAGGCGCTTGGATCACCATCTAGGTGCCCGAAGTCTGCCATATCAGCAACGAATAAGTTTGACCAGAGCACTATAAATAAAGTCCTAGTTCACTTAGTTTAGCAACAATTCTTGTATTCAATTTCTAATATTATTTTGAGCTATCAAAAAGTGTAAGAAACTTCTCCGCCTTTAATGAAGGAGAATTTTAGTGATATTTTATTTGTCTTGTATTAACAACCATCTAAGTTATATCTAAGTAAAACATTGTAGCCTTCTTACTTATTTTCCTTTTAAGTTTTTCTTCTTAAATGTTATATTTGCTTAATTAATATCGCATCCTTGCTATGTTCAAATAGCAAGAGATTTTTTTTTTAAAACTTACTTGCAGGATAATTCACCTCTTTCTTGTCGATTGCACGGTCCGCACGGGACTAACATGATTTATATCACTCAAAAAACTAATGAGATATAGAGATGGATAGAAGTAACTGTGATTTTTCCTGAAGAATCAATGAGATATAGATAAATTGATGTGGCTGTATCGATCTGTAGAAGAGCCAAAAATAGATAGATTGATGTATTGTGATATAAAAAGAAAAATATGGAGAAAGTTGTAACAAAAATTGGCGAGAGAGAGGGGAGGAGAGAATGATGAAGAATCGATTAGGATGGAAACAACGAGAAAAAGCGATGCAGATAGTAGAAATTAGGTTATGTGCCTGTGATTTGAAAAAGATAATTAAGAAATTAAAATTACTAATAAGCCTTGAAATTATTTTTGATATGAAAAGGAAAAAATGTTAACGTAACTTAATTTTAAACTTTACCAAATCAATTGACAGTTGATTAGTAAAGAGTCTGAATTGTTAATTAAATAGTAAAATATTATAGTTTTAAATTATGTAATATAATTTCTAAGTGTTTTTTTTTAAAGATTTGGGAAGATTGTGATTGGTTTGACATGTAATGAGGCTAAAATGTCTTAGAGCATCGAATTTTTAGAATATTTCTCTAAATATTATCCTTCTCAAATATCTTTCATCGGAGGAGATATTTCTAGGATGATTAAAAATTATCGGACATAAGTTTCTACTTGGTGATTTTTCTTTTGTAGGGCCCACCAAAAGTTGGGCTACCATTTTTATTTTTTGAAATTTAATTAATTTTTTGGACCTTTTAGAAAAAAGATAAAAAGAAAATAAAACTGAACGTTGGAAAATCACTATGAATGTGAAAATATGATATTTGAAACGTGCGAACTTATAAATATTTTATTGATGAGATATTTTATTATGATATTTAAATAGTAAAATATTTAAAAAGTGATATGGAAATAGAGATTATAAATATTTAAGAGAAATATTCTTATAATATGGATACTTTTAGTTTATCTTGAGGGTTGAGCCACCCCTTGTTCGTGCATTTTGCTAACCAATCTAGGTTTATAATCATTTTAGTTCAACTTAGTTCAAAGTCAATATATGAAAAAGTTCATGTGGCGCAACGAATTTTGCTTGAGATTATGTATTATAAAATTTATATTTATTTTTTTAATTAACATCACATATTCCATTTATATTGATTAATCTTGAATTAATCCGTCTGACTATATAAAAATTTTCTATTACACATCAGATAAATCGAAAAGTAATTGGTTCAAGTCTTAAGTCAATGGTTAAGAAAACTTTTTCTATTAATTCGTGCAGTTGATTATATATATATATTATTTTTTTTTTAGTTGTATAAGGCCTTTAATGATGGGCCGAAACTGAAGCAAGGCCAGGAACGACATCGGCTTCATAACCGGGCACATGAATATAAGTCCTTCGTTTCCCAATTCCCATTCGTCCTTGACCGGTAGTTCTATCACGTCCTAACTAGTGTTTGGCTCTTTCTTGAAGTGGCATAACTCTGAGCATCTAACTTTTTGATCGCTTTTTCCTGATCCCTACGGTGAGATCTCGATTTCAAGTTTTTCTGTCGTTTGCAGTTACAGTGATTTACTTCGATTTCGTTTTCTAGAATTCGCATTGGGTTTCACTCGGGCGGAACCCTAGTTGCATTTGTCATTCGGATTTTGTCGACCTGTGGTGCGCTTGCTGGTTGTTTGTAGATCCTTTCATGTATTTGCTTGCTTTATCAAGGATCTAAATGAAGGAGAGAAAGACTGTTTCTACGTTGAAGCGTGTATTTCTTAATTGTGCTTCTCAGGTCGGTAAAAATTAGCCATCCGAACTTAACCAGTTAGAATATATGTTCTTTTGTTACTATGTTTTTAAACGTCTCTTCAGTCAAAAGAATACGGGTTGTGCATCGCAAAAAAAGTTCCGGAGATAGAACGTGATATGTGTTTGAAAGAATTCCTTGCACTAAAAGCATGCATGCAGAGCACGGTACCTGAACAATTTTTCTTTCAAAAGAACATTTTCATTACTGTCAATCATCTTTTAGTTTGCAGAATAATTACTGCACCATGAATTTCTATCTTTTCCCTCCTAAACATTCCTTTACCGATATGAAATTTTTTTTATTGATCTTGAAGATCAGAAACAAGGTGTAAATTTGACTCAGGCAAAAGATAAGCTATTTGGAGTCCCTTTTAAACTATTGGATATCTTAGAAGCAGGAAGACTAAGTTGATTACTGGTTTGAAACTCAAGTGTATTAAGCAGGTTTTGTTACAAAACTTATTTTTCTCCTAATATTGTTTGTCATTTATCTGTAAATGAGTATATACAGTGGCAGGTTACCTTGCTAGTTTCTAAGCTCCAAGTACACTATGTCGGATAAAGCTTCTGGTGAACAATCTCAGGGAGGAATTAATGGTTCTGGTGCACTCTCTCATGTTTATATTCAACATCCACCTCTGCGATGCAATGTTCCTGGAGTACAAGGATTGTATTATGATGATGGGAATAAGTTGATTTTGGCTCCATCATCTGACCATGTAATACAATTACCTTAAGTTTTTGATCATCTCTTCTGGGATATTTGTGAGAATGCTGTTTTTTTTTCTGAAGTTTTACATTACAGGTTTTGTCCTGGAAAGTTGGTACATCTTCTGAGTTGGATCCACCTAGTTCCGATTTTGTTGGCGATGGACCTGTTTTATTCATCAGATATTCTCTTGATGCAAAGTTAATAGGAATTCAAAGGTCTCATCATGAGATACAATTCAAGAATAGAGAAACCGGGCAGACATTTAGTTACAGATGCAAAACTGACTCTGAGAGAATACTTGGATTCTTTTGGACAGACTGCCCGTCCTGTGATATTATATTGATTAAGACAAGGTTGTTTTGCTAAAATGTTGCTCACTGAGCAGCTATTAATGCTGATTTATACATTTTAATCTATAATGTTTTTTTTTTTTGAAATATCTCATCAAGATATTTTATCAGTGAGTAATGATAATACAATATTTAACAAGGTCACGCGTCATAGTTTTATGTGGCCATGTGGCATTTATATTACTGACAATCATTATAGATCTATAAATTCATGTAGGGTTATTATTATTTGTTGGTTTCTTGCTGTAACTAAATTGACCAACTTAGTTTAACTGTTTAACTGCCATACTAAAGATACCTTCTTGCATAAGATATTATCCTTTTATAAAAATTTTATATGGTGCTTGTTCACATTCTGTTGTTGCTGAAAATACTTCTTTGTTCAGCTAACTTAACATTTCTTAGTGGTTTATTGTTGAGGCTTACTGATAAATATTCCATGTACATGTGCTTATTTGTAAATATATCATTGGATATAATATATAAAAGAGAGGATTATCAGTGTTAATTTTTTATATATTTCTACATGGTATAGATCCCACCTCAATAGTTTCTCTCATGTTGCAATGCTAACTCCTATGGGTTCAGATCGTCTCCTCTTTCACCTTATCCTTTTTTAGATGTTGCTGGAGAATCTATGTGTTTGATTCTTGTGGTGACAGAACCTCCACAGTAGTCGCTGCCACACTTTTTCTTGCACCTCCATTGCTTGATGTCTTGAGATAGGAAATTATCAACATTGTCTGACCTACTACCTCCACTCAATTCTGTTGATCTTGTCATTGTTGTTGGACTTTGTTGCTTAGAAACTGAATAGGATTACCACTGAATATATAGTTTTAGAAATAATTAATAAGAAAATAATAAAGAGAATAATTAAGATGGAAGAATGTGAAGTCCTTTTAGATATCAGATACCTATTATTCAGTAAGATTGTGGTACAACCTTTCATACATTATAAATTAGAGTTTTGGAATATTAGGAAATAATATGTTAAAAAATAATATAACAAAGATGCAAATGCTAAGTTGAATGTGTTAGGTTATTAGGGAAACATTAAAAAAAAACTACTATTGAAGTAATTAGGTGCAACTCCAGTTGTTGATAGAATGAGAAAAATATATTGAGATGGTATCAGTATGATAAAAGGTGGCTAATGAATTCTATAATTAAACAAGTTGAATTAATTAGAGTTGAAAGAGTAAAAGGTAGAGGGAAACCAATGAAAATTTAAGTTAATGTATTAAAAATTGATTATTGATTTGAATATTAGTATTCCTGTAGCCTGGCACAAAGTTTTATGTCAGATCATCTATGTAGCCAACTCCAAATAGTTGGGGCCTACATGTCTTCAGAATGATGAAAGTTGTAATAGGAGTTTGCAAATATATTTTATACAAAGAAGGCCCTTTATAGCCTTTTAACATTTAGTTCTGTATAAAACAGTGTTTATGCATGTTCAGGGGCAAACATATGTTTGATTATGGTTTACTTGAAATATTAATGCAGTGGCATAGACTTGCTCTCATATGAACCTGACATGAATTCTCTTCGGTTGGTGGAGGCTAAACGATTTAGTGTCAGTTGGTATGTCTATACTCATGAAAGCCGGATGGTTTTTCTTGCTTTTGGAATGCAGTGCACTATGTTCTATGGGTTTCAGGTAACATCTAACTTGATATATTATACACTTTGGTCAAACTTTAAATTCTGCTGTTTGTGAAGTGCTGCTATTGTCTATTTTATTGCCCTTTTTGTAGCAGGGAATCTCAGTGCTTTATTCTAGTGTGAGTGTCGTTGTCCATTTTTATTGCCTTTTCTTTGTATTAGGAAATCTTAATGGTCTTTAATCTTGTCACAACTGTACATTTTTAATATTCACCTTAAAGTAAGGTTTAAAGTTTTGAGTTGATCTGGTGGCATGTCCCGAATTTTTGTTTTAACAATTCATCAGCACACGATACTCAACTGCACAAGGAGGAGAAGAGGGAGTGACACAACTCTGTAAATTGGGTGAATAATGAGATGAAGGAATTGGGTCATTGAAGGAATTAGGTGATCTCAATGGACAAATCAAGCTAGGAACTTGATAGAAAATAGTTGATTCCTTACGGGGCATCTCTGTTGTTGGCATCACCGTCACAAGTGTGAGGAGTTTGCGTTGTGTTAGGATGGGGAGGAACATGACATGAGTGGGTTAATTAATCTTAAGTCATATAATATACATATATATAATTATAATTTATTTACTGTCTAGATATATATCTTTGTTAATTATATACACCTTAAATTATGTAATATAAGTTGTATACTGTTTAATCATTTTTTATTGAATAATAACTGTATTAATTAATTTTTTATTTTAACCAATACTGTATTTTAATTAATTAATTCTGTATAAATTATATAGTACTTCTTAAATAATATGGTCCGACTTTTTCTTGAGACTTCTCATTGGCAGGAGTTTCATGCAACGGACTATCCTTTTTTAAATAATATATCTTAATTAATTAATTGATGGGCAGTCTTGGTGTAACGGTAAAGTTGTTGCGTGTGACTTAGAGGTCACGGGTTCGAATCTCGGAAACAACTTCTTGTAAAGCAGGATAAGACTGTGTACAATAGACTCTTTCCTAGGACCCTGCATTGGCGGGAGCTTCATGCACCGAGCTGCCTTTTATCTTAATTATTTAATTCTTTATAAAAATTATGTAATATATCTTCAATACTATATATTGATTAATTAATTCTGTATAAGTTATATAACAAATATTGCATTTTAATAAATTGTATTAATTTGTTGTTGTGTTCAGTTCTCATCAGGAGGAATTGTTCGCTTGCCTAAATTTGAGATGACAATGGCCAAATCTGAGGCAAACCACAAACCTGTTCTAGCATCAGAAGATGTTCATATAGTTACTATGTAAGCTTTGTCCAATTCTTTTGTCTGTCATAGCTACAAGTTTGTTACTTAAATCCAGCATTTTGTGTTGTTAAGCATGGTTTATATGACAGCTATGGTAGAATATACTGCCTGCAATGTGATAGGGTGGCTATGCGGCTCAACTTATATCGATTTTATCGTGATGCTGTTGTGCAACAGGTATGGATGAAAAGTTCCAATGTAATTATTCTTGTTGTTTTGATTTTTTTTTTAAAAAAAAATCTCCAAAGGTTTTTTGTGTGTGCATGCTATATTTCTTCTTTTTCTAATTGATTTAATGATAGAACTATTTTGTTCCTGTGCGGAGGTTCAGAAAGACATCAGGAAGGTCACTTCAGATTTTTAGAGATTTTATTTGGGCTTGATCCAGGATTATAAACTAGGAACATCTAGATCTATTAAATTACTTTTTATTGTATTAGCTAGTTCTTCTCTACCTCTACTCCTTACATTGTCTATTCTAATTGATTTAACTCATCTAACCATAGAAGTGACAATTCAGCGCAACTGGCCCGTTCCTATATGTGTGTGTGTATTTGTAAGTCTGCTGCGTATGGCTTCCATTGCACATGTTCATATTATCACATTTCATTTTTATTTTTCTCATACAATTATCTGTGTTTAATTTTTTTTCTTCGATCCTAAGGATGACACTACTCAAAGGTTCCAGAAATTACAATTTCAATTACCATTCTTGGACCTAGCATACTATGACTATTAAATTATAGAATGGCGTAATCCTTTCTTCTTGTTCCTGTACTACAGAAATAGAGTGCATAAGAGCTACTTATCATGTAACAAGCAATTCATCACTTGCTAAATTAGATCCAAAATAAATCCACTGTGTGATCTGTATGCATCTTTGTTATAAATTGGATCCAAGGAGATACGGTTTGTGATGATTTTTTTCCTTTTCAGTTGGTATGTGAATTTGATTGTACAGGTTATTCATAAATTTTAAATATGATTTGTTATCTTTCTACCATTGACAAGATAGAACAATGTATAATCGGAAAAATAACTAGGAGAAAAATTGTGACTTAATTTATTCCAAGAAAGTGTACCTTTAGAGTTTTCACCTCCGTTGTAAATCTGACTGTCTCCCCCTTTGTTAACATTACAATTTTCTCACTTTCAGATGTGAAAATTTATCTATACACACAAATGAGATATAATCATATTATCTTAATAATCTTATGACTGCTCATATCAAATATAATTTTCATCTTGACTTGACTTATAAGTGAGTTGCAATGAGAAGACAGTGTAAAAAGGTCTAAGACCCACATGAGTCAATCTTAACTTTAACATAAATTAATTCAATCTAATTTATATAAATTATATGGGTTAGGATTTAAGGGTGTCAATTCGGGTGGGTCGGATCAGGTTGATTTTTTTTTTAAACTTAACCCAAACCCGACCCGAACCTAAATTCAACCCTAAATCCCTAAACCCGAACCCGACCAACCCAAAAACCCGATTCAAAACGACTTTTGTTTTTTTTTTTACTATTTTCCCTATAATTTTTCACTTTTATCTCAATACTCCATCATTATCATACTAACATTGATATTAATATATATAAAAACATCTTAATTTTCAAAATAAAATTCGATTTAACCCCAATAAATCCACTAAATCCTATATTTAGGTCTACCGGGTCAACTCGAACCTAACCCGACCCCACCCCAAAATTTTCAATCTGAAAATGCTCCAACCTGAATCTAAAAATGCCCAACCCGAACCTAACCTGACTCAACCCGAAAATTTTCAATCCAAAAATGCTCCAACCCGAACTCAACTCGAATCCGAAAATGCCCAAACCAAACCTGATTGTTTTCGAGTCGACTCGGGTTGGGTCGTCGGGTTGGGTTCATTTTTGACACCCGGATTAGGATTAAATTATAATTAGACCCAAAATAATTCAAGCCCATTTGAAATTTGAATTCAAATTTTTAATTAATTTGAATTCAAAATTTGAAAGAGGTTTTAGCACCATTGGGTGTTGGATTAACTTCCCATTCAAAAGATCTATAAGATTCCTCAATTAAATCTTTCCAAAAGAAGGAAGACTACATCACTCATTTCTCTTCTCTCCACAAATCCTATGGTATTCCCTCGAATTTTGTTTTCTTTCCCCACTATTATTTTCCACATCTAGACTATCCTACTTGATTGACATGTACTAACCTTTCAAACCGACCAACCCATTTGTACCATTTGTCCTGGCTAGCTTGCTCGAACCATTTGGCTCAATGAGATCATCCAAATAAACCGTCCTGTTTCGCTCTTCATATTATATATTTTTGGAGGATTCTACCCACTCTAATCATCCAATCGAGTGACTGATTTGGATTGGTCCAACCCACTTTGCTCATTCATAATATAGTCTTCGTTCAATAGTCTTTTAAAGGGTTGAATAGAGGATGAATATCTATTTTATTAAAAAATAGAATACAAAAGGAATAACAATTCTTGGAATAGACTAACTATTTTTTATGAATATGAATTGATAATCCAAATTTACAGAATTCATAGGGAATTCCTATGGTCCAATTCCTAACAGATTTAGCTTTCGGTATTGATGGCCACTTAATTAAGCTTAGATTTAAGAAATTTCATGTCTCTATAACAGATCCTAAGCTTTTACTCTCCATGCTGATTAACTTGTATTGTCTCTTGCTACAACATTCTACCTACTTGTCTGTCATATGATTCAGAGGTAGATGCCTATTCTAGGCAGTGTATTAAAGAAATGCTCTTCTTTGGTGCATATGCTTATACAGTCTTAGTCCATATTGCATGGTACATGCAATTGACTACTTGTGCTGTTGCATAGTCTCTTCCTCAGAAAGATCAGTATTTTTTGCAACTTAAGTGTTTGCATTTTGTTCATCATCAGATCAGTTCATCTTTATATTTTGTTCATCATAGGATAATGCAAATTCTTTCTGGTATTAAATTTGGCTATTACAATTTAATAACAATTCATGATGCAGGATCATCTACAGTACGGACATCTAATTAGTCTTTACCCTTGAATAGCATGGATGCTTTTATAACTAGCTAATTTACAATTTTACTAATATGTTAATATATATGTTAACTTGGTCTAAGGACCACATACTTTGCAACACAAGAACACTCATTGAGATTATGTTTAGCTTTAAACGTCTTTAAGGACATACGTTATATATTTTTTTCAGGGGGCTTTACCTATTTACTCAAGCAAAGTTGCAGTTAGTGTGATTGACAATGTACTTTTGATTCATCAAGTTGATGCAAAAGTTGTCATAATGTATGATATATTTCTTGATTCTCTATCACCAATATCTGCTCCACTTCCACTTCTGTTGAGACGCCATTTAGTTTCTAGTAGACAAGGAGTGCAAGTTGAGGATAGTCTCACTAGTGCATATAGTGCAATGATATATGGAGACAATTGGATTTTCCTGGTTCCTGACCTTATCTGTGATATTGATAATAGTCTTTTGTGGAGGATTTCCTTGGATCTAGAGGTGAGTTTTAGTATTTGTGCCTTCCTTGTATCCTAAAGATGGGCTTGAATCATGTTAAAAGCTATAATGTCCTGCAGTCTATTGCTGCTAGTAGCTCTGATGTTCCATCCATTCTGGAGTTTTTACAACGTCGCAGATCTGATCCAAGTAAGGTAAAATAATTGTTATCATACTGATGATTCTAACTACAACTTTGCAGCTGTATTAATGGCAATGGCTTTAGATTTGGTGGATAATACAAATTATTTGACTGGCTTCCAGATTAAGACATTATGCCTTAGAATGATGTGCGCTATTATTCTCGAAAGAAGGCCAATATCAATCATCACAAGGGCGATAGATGTACTTGTCACATCTTATTCATACTGCATTAGAGTTGAAAATGCTTTTCAGGGAGGAAACAGAAGTTCAAAGAGAACCGAAAATTCAAGTGGCCAAATTGCAACTTCCTCTAACTTTGTGTCTGCAGAATCTTCTGGAGAAACAATTAATAGGAGCAAATCTATCATTGAAGTAGCAGAGAATAAATCAAAACAATCAATGACTCGAGGTTCTGATGATGAGCATGTTAATCAAGCTGGAAATTCTGATGGTAAAGGATCATTTAATTCACTTTCTGATGGGGATGACAATCCAAATCTTGATGCCATGAAAATCCACTTGGGTGAGTCTCTTGATAATTCCTTATCAACTGTTTCTTTTGTCAAATTCGACATAGTTTATTAAGAAACTATGCATCTGGAACTCAGTCTTACTTGAAATAACCTTCCTTACAATCTGAAGGACTTCAATGTGGAAGCAGCAGAATTGATTCTGGTGTTTCTAACCAGCTGGAAACTCAACCAACTAGTGTGGCAATTTCACCGTATGAAATGTTTGAGTTTATATTTGCACCAGTAGAAGAAGAATTGGGGGCTGATCCTTCATACTTGATTGCGATTATTGTGGAGTTTTTACGCTGGTATGATATTCAGGACCTCTTTGTGATATAGAATCAAAAAGGATATAGTGAGGATATTAAACTGATAATGCGGGAAGACAAGTGTTTCATTATATATTCTAGTCATTTGTATGGAACAAGAATAATTTTCTTTAATTATTAAAATGTTAATCACTTAATTGATTTGGAATGCACCCTAAACTAATAAGGCTATTCTATTCCATCCCATTTATTACAAATCATACTATCCCTAAGGGGTTTAAAAAATAAGATCACTTTCTGTTTACTTTTTTATGATTTGCTACCTATTTATGATTCCAAGAGTACTAAATCCTAGGATGCTTCTTCCTTTCCCATTCCAGTATTCTGATACCTAATTATCAAACAAGGTTGCAGTTTGTGTTCAAAGAGAAATATTAGAATTTAAGTTTCAGTAATAGTCCTAATGAAAACCTGTACAATGTGGGAAACCAAAGAGTAGAAAATATGACCCATGCTTTATTTTTTTGGACCATAGACCTTCTTATTGTGCTTTTATTATTGGTTATTTTATTTTCCCTAGTACTGAATCGTTTTAGTGAAAAACTTATATGGGCTGCAGTTCTATGAAGGAAAAGTTCAGGGTTCATCCTGACATGTATGCAATGGTGATCCAAATGCTAGTCCGCAGCAATCGCTATGGTGAACTTGCATTTTTTGTTACAAACAAGGTAATCTTCTAATTTGAGGTTCCTTTATTTATTTAATATTGTTATAATTTGGGGAAATTATTCCTCATGGAATCACTATGTAGTTCTCTACCTATACATGATATTATTAAGGATATGAAAAGTTATAAGTTAAACTCTACATATACAAATGAACCTACATAGCCCATAACACTTCCCTTCCAGATAGTTCTAATATGTTATAGAGAGATCAATTAGATTTAACAAAAAAAGGTAATTATTTCATTAGATTTGGACTTTCTTTCTAATGAAGTGACAATCAATTTCTATATACTTCTCTTTTAAAATATAACATGTGAAGCTATAAAGATTGCAGTTTGATTGGCATAATAAAACTTCATTGACTCTGCATGGGCGTGCCTTAGCTTAGTCATCATATACTGACTACTCAAATGAGTCTGCATGTTATATTCTGCCTTTGCACCTTGCAACCATTCTTTGTTTTTGGATACCTCCTAAGAGAATACAATAGATAGATGTACATTTTCTATCTGTAGGGCAGTCTGCCCAATTGTATCAAACTATTTCATAATCTGTAGATGATTTTGATTACAAAATATAAAACCTAGTCCTTAGAGCATCTCTTGGGTAATATAGAATCCATTGTAGTAGTTGTTGTCCATAATCATGATAAAATTTTTCTAGAAACAAGCTGATCACACTAACAATATTTGAGATGTCATATAATGATTTCAAGATAGCTCAATTTTCTACTAGTTTTTGAATTGCACGAATAGTTAGTGGCTCCCCTTGGTACTAACCAAACACCGAAATCTGTAGGAATATGTATAGATTTAGTCCTTAGCATGTGAGCCTCCTTGAGTATAACCATTATATACCTTCTTGGCTTCTAAGCGAGCAACTTATGAACCAAGGAATACTTTAGGTTACCAATTCGTTTAGTTTACAAGTGCTGATGAAGGGAATTTTCAAATTTGCTTTTCTATGGTGCTATTGCTAGTGATGCTAATATCATCCATATAGGTAATAAAAAGTCACCTTTAGATAAAACACTTATCATGCCAATTGCAGAAGAGCGGATTTAAATTTCTCAAAATCAAGCTCCTAGAGATTGTTTCAGTTTGCATAGAGATTTCTTAAGCTTACACACCACACTAGTTTTCCATAAGCAACAAACCCCAAAGAGTACTCTATATAAACTTTCTTCAAAAGATCACCATGAGGGAATGCATTTTTTATATCAAATTAATAAAGGGGCCAGTGAAAGCTAGTAGTTAGGGAGTGGAAGGCTACTAGAAAGAGAATGTATGAATTTATAGATCTGAGTATAACCCTTGGCCACCAAAATTAAAAGTACATGTAGTGAATGCTTAACTGAAAAGACACATCTACAAGCCATGGTGGACACCTCTGAAGGAAGAGAAATGAGCTCCTAAGCACCCTGATATATAGACATTTCTAATAATCTAAGGATAAAGAAGACACAAAACCAAACTATTTGAGTGATAGAGATACATAGGACAAAAAACAATAAATTGGTTGAGAAGTGAAATATTTATTTGTACCTTTGCAAAAAGGAATAGGATTGTCCAAATTATATGGGGATCTGGGATGATGATTGGCGACTAGAGAGTGAGAGTAACAAATAACGATTGGAAAATAGGAGTCTTAGGGAGGTGCTAGAGTGTCTCCACATCTTGGTCGTCAACTGTACACCGGAGGCGCCCAAGTGCTGGGTCAATAGTAATAGATGGCTGGGGAGGTGTATGATTAGGTTAAAAGGACAATGAAATAAGAATAAGGAGAACTCCCTTAACAAATTTAAGTAGATATGGTTGGATGACCTAGGGTTTACAAGAGAACACTTGACTGATGGTGGAAGCCAACTGACTGAGGTAACTGTTTGCAGAGTGAAGATTATAGTGATAAGGAGGCTATAAATAATCTCTTTAGTCTTTCTCTAGTGCTCATAGTGTTAATCTTCTTAGCTTTTACTTGATATTGTAAGAAGATAGACATTGTATAAGGTTTCTCCACCTCTATAAGAGATCCGAGAAAGAGAAACATACTAGGCTTTTAGGAGTGACTCACTAACGAATCATAGGTTGTGGAGCAAGAATGAGGGTTCTAAACCATATTATATTGCCGTGGAAGAGTTGATATGCATCGACTTGTATTTATGTTTTATTTGCAAACTAATTGATCTGAACACTTAGTTGAACACATAAAATGGATAAGGAGCTTCATGTTGGTTTTATATATTCTTTTAGCAAATATAAATAACAATTTTATAAAGGCAATTTGACCACATCGAGTGAGGTGATTTCAAGATGGTATTTATAAACATTTCACACTCTCGGGCATGTGATCAAATTTATGGCATATTGTAATCAAAGGGCATGTTCTGCTTGAATTGCTCTTAGCCTCTAGATTCCAATATCCTAGTTGCCAATAGTTGATAGGACAGTTAAAGAAGACATATCACTTATGATCAGAACTGAGTTCTCTTTTACATTCTAATGTAATAAATTTCACTATTTTAATTTGTTAACTGATTTAATCATCTTAAAACATCTTATGCTTCAAATTCCACTGCCCGTTTAGACTCATAATTAAGATCAATATATCTTGGTAACTTTATAGGTTATTAGATTGGAATATCAGAACCATTGGCAAATTAACACTTGTAAAAATTGGAATGTGTATCAACATGATTGACTGGTAGTCTTATCAACCAATCAATATCATTTCCAGAAAAGAGTAGCCCATAGTTGTTCCTAAAACATTAAAATCCTCTGGGCTCATTGTTGAATTGCTTGTTTAATATAAAACCTCATCAAGGCTGGTCATTAATTTATTGCATTGGGGAAATATAAACTATCTTATATCATACTTTCTTGCAGACTAGATTATTCTTTTACCTGAATAATTGACATGCACTTTCTATTTCACTTCAAGGAGGAATATTCTCTACATTTGGAAATCTGTTCTTATTAAGCTTTAAAAGTGTAGATAGTAGAAGATTTTTATGGTCAACTAATACTTGATGAATATGTCCCCGCTACAGATCTTGGAGCCATCTAAAGAAGTTGCCTTGCAACTTTTGGAACAAGGTCGTCAAAACTTGCAAATTCGAAAGCTGGGTATGGATATGCTTAGGCAGCTATCTTTCCATCATGATTATGTCACCATACTTCTGCAAGAAGGATACTACCTTGAAGCTCTGCAGTATGCCAGAAAACACAAGGTACTCTCATTTACTATTGTCCTCTTACTAAACCTAGTACTTGAAACATTTTAAGTAGTGTGGTGATACAAAGATCCCTAGTCCATTTCTTTCACTACTGCTATCATTTACTATTGTCCTCTTACTAAACCTAGTACTTGAAACATTTTAAGTAGTGTGGTGATACAAAGATCCCTAGTCCATTTCTTTCACTACTGCTATCAGTGTGTAGCGACAATCTGTGTGGGATTTTGTGAACAAGCATAAAAGGGAAGTCCGGTGCACTAAGCTCCTGCCAATGCGGGATTCCAGGGAAGGGTCTATTGTTTAGGGATGTAGAAGATAAATGTGAAACATTGAAAGCTTTATGGAAGATTTGACAAATAGCATGTCATAACACACAAACATGATATTAAAGTTATTGGAGCAAAAATGTGATATTGCTTACCCCAAGCGGCCAGTATCACCGGTTCACGACAAGATACTGGCAGGCAAATGTGTGTGTGTGTGTGTGTGTGGGGGGGGGGGGGGGGGGTTGAGTTTTGCCCTAGACAACGGTTTTTTATATGAGGGAGGTCAAGCACCCAATGAGGTATTTGCCATCCACTGGGAATTGATCCCTAGACCTATTGGTGGCGGCCACATGAGATTAAAGTTATACTGACACTGGTCATGTTTTAATTAACTGGAAAAGAATAATGTATGTGATTATATACCATAAATGAGAAACACGGAAACTTCACAGAAAATTTGATAAATTGCATGTCATAAAAAAACCTGTTATCAAAGTTATGCTGATGCTTCTGACTTTCTAATCATTGACAACCAAGGAAAAAGAGGTGGTCATAAAGCTTAAGATTTTGTTATTTTTGCATGCATATGCATGTGTGATGCAGCTTACGACATTCCGCCTGTTGATTAATTTTATATACTACATATGCCCAAGCCGCCTGTTGATTACTTCTATATACCATATGCTGACCTAAGCTGTAAAATGCGCCTTGCGGGAATATTGGCTTACAATGCTTACATAGATTTTAGATGTTTACAAAGGTTGATCATGATAACTAACGTGACGTTTTGTTAAATGACGAGAATGACTATAGGTATGAGTTTGATAATAAGATGGAATGGGAATGGAAATGAAATCCACCTAGTTATATGAGTTTGGTTGATTGCTATAAATCTAGAAATCATTCCCAAATTGTCATTCCCAAACCCACAATCCAAACACTATCTTTTACTATCATTTCATTCTCTCATTCCCAAATCCATCAACCAAACACCCCCTTAGATAGTGCGCTTATAATTTGAAAAAGTTGAAAATTTTGTTGCACCGTCCAGATAGAATCTCTAACCAAGTTCCAGGCCGTTTCATCTCCTTAACAGCATGTTCCATTCACACTTCTGTTTCTTAATAAACAAGTGATCTGCTTTGCATGGCTTTATTGACATTTCATCTGGTTGCAGGTTATTACAGTGCAGCCATCATTATTTCTTGAAGCAGCAATTGCAGCTAACAACTCGCAACATCTTGCTGCAATTTTGAGGTTTTTCTCAGATTTCACACCGACTTTTAATATCACTTCCGAGTACGATCGATACTGCACAATACTGAGTGAGATGAGTTAGCAGAGTGAACCTGCATAAATATCATTTCTGGAATCCTTAAGTCATTGCCTCTGCTCAAACAACATTTATGATCGAGGAAAACCAAATATTTACTTTTTATGTCCATGTTGGTTCTGTGGGATATGGATGCCAGAGAGCTGTTTGTGTGAATAAGGTAGTAATAAGCCGAGCCCTTCACCTATAACACAACGAGTGACTGTGAATGAACCTGCTGTCGTTTGTATTTCGCACAATGGGATGATACAAGCTGCAGCGGTAAGATGAACATAATAGTCTCATATTTGTGTAATTTTTTTTTTTTAAAAATTATATGAATACCAAACATTTCAAAGAATGGGAGGGATCCCAAGGCTGAAAAATTCTTATTTACTAGTCGATTTGTGTCTTGTCATTTTGCATTGCATCAAATGATTTCAAAGAATGGGAGGGATCACAAGGCTGAAATTTTTTTATTTACTAGTCGATTTGTGTCAAAAATTAATATATCCCTAAGATATTACTAATATATATATATATATATATATATATATATATATATATATATATATATATATATATATATATATATATATATATATATATATATATATTCTGACTGCCATTTAGTACTATCTAATTGTATGCATGTTTATGAATTTTAGCATCTCTGAAAGAATACTTATTCCATCTTAATTGCATAGTAATCATGTCGTGTTGTATTTCGATCGCTGAAGACATTGGAAGCTGTGAAAAGTGGCTGCCCTTAGTGACTGTTTGGGGGTAAATCTACCTGGTTCTTGATAAAGTATTTTGGATACGAAAAATTATTTTATCTTTGGGAGTTTTTTTTTTAAAGAAGCATACCATATTAAAGATGATTTAAAATTTAAGAAAAATATAATAATTTTAATTAAAATTACTATATTAATATTCTATCCTTTTTCTTAAATTATTTTTTATATTTTTTAAAATTTAAATCTATCAGGTCCACGGACCTAGGCTTACATCAGCAAAAGTAGGATATATTACTTTCCAAATCCTAACTATTGGCACCACTCCACTAAGCATATCATAGGAGAAGCACGTGCCCTTCATTACATGGACTTCCTTTTTATCCGGGACCATCGCATCCGACGGTTTAAATCGCATCGGACCGGCTCGGCCAACCACCATATTCAACCGGCGCCCCGCCGAGGAATCAACCGCCGAAGGATCAATGTCTTTCACACTCAAAAAATCGACACTCACTCTCAGCAACAACCTCAACAAAAGAGTCCCGCAGTGTCATCGAGTGAAAGAAGACAGGCGTTGCAATGTGCTGGGTATGTTTGGGTCAGAATTCGGGAATCAGCGGAGTAAACTCTGATATATTCTCTTCCCATTGTATTTATACCCAATAATCTCGCTTTAATAATGGTCGTGGTTCCCAGTGTTTGGCCGAAGCAGATGATGGGTAGAAAAGTGGAAACGTAACGATCCAAAAGTAAGTGAGCTGTGTCGTTGAAAGCGGTAAAGCCTGACACGTCATCCTGGTGTCTCGGTAACCTGGCTTTGAGGACCCCAAAACGGGATCATCAGCCGTAAAATTACACGTGTCCCTTTGGTCGTCGGTAGAAAGGGCCTAGAAATATGCAATTAAACCCCTTTGAGATCTAATAAATAGTACTAACCCCTACCCTAACCTTACCAAGGCACCGGCTTCGTCGTCGTCGTCCCTTTTCTTGCGCAACTCTGGATCCGGCTCTGGAGCCCATGTCGTCGATGAACGGAGAGCTTACTCCGATGAGGATATCCTCTCGAGAGTTGACAGAGAAGCTTCGATTCTTACACCGCCTCTTCATCTGAATACGTTGAGTTGTTGCTTAATATAGTGTGGATTGATTAGGATTAGGCTTCTCATAGGGGTTTTCTGTGGAGATGGAAGAGAGGTCGAGAGTCTGATAGAGAGATCCAATAGGGGAGATGAGCTATATGGCCGCTACAGGGGCGGAGGAGGAGGAGGAGGAGGAGAGTGTGGCGGCTACGGCAGAAGTGGAGATCCACTTGCCGGCGGAGGTGGACTGGGAGATGCTCGACAAGTGGCGATTTTTCGTTCTCGGCGCGGCCCTTTTCTCCGGCGTATCTGCGGCTCTCTACCCGGCTGTCGTCCTCAAGACTCGGATTCAAGTTGCGCAGCCGCCGTCTCCGTGCCTCCTCCGTGCGGTCGCATCCATCCTCCGCCATGAGGGTCCCCGTGGATTCTACCGCGGATTCGCCACCTCCCTCGCAGGTACCGTCCCCGCGAGGGCGCTTTACATGGGCGCACTCGAGGCCACAAAGAGCGCTGTCGGTACAGCGACCCTACGCTTCGGCGTCCCTGAGCCTGCAGCTTCGGCTGCCGCCTCCGCTGCCGCTGGCCTTAGCGCGGCCATCGCCGCCCAGTTCGTCTGGACGCCGATCGATGTGGTCAGCCAACGCCTCATGGTGCAGGGCTCCGCTGCCGCTGCTAAGTACCGCGGTGGTGTTGACGCTTTCAAGAAGATCCTTTGCTCCGATGGCCTTCGCGGCCTCTACAGAGGGTTCGGAATGTCGATCCTCACCTATGCGCCATCAAACGCCGTTTGGTGGGCCTCCTACAACCTTTCTCAGAGACTCATCTGGAGTGGTATCGGCTACCACATGACCGAAGGAGGTGGCGAGTTGAGGCCGAGTTACGGAGCTGTGATGGCAGTTCAGGGGGTGAGCGCAGCGATGGCTGGTGGAGCGTCCGCAGTCATGACGATGCCGCTTGACACGATCAAGACAAGGATGCAGGTGTTGGATGGTGAGGGTGAGAGGATGACAATTGGGCGAACAGTGAGGAGCCTTCTGAGAGAAGGGGGTTGGGGAGCATGCTACCGAGGGCTGGGGCCGAGGTGGGTTTCGATGTCATTGTCCGCCACCACCATGATCACCACCTATGAGCTCTTGAAGAGGCTTTCAACCAAAGAATCTCCATGAGGTACTTCAAGCTAAATAATCTTTTCTTTTCTGTTTATGCCCTCTCCAATTTTCTTAAATCAGTTTCGTTTTATGTATATATTTAGTAGAACTATAAATCACAGCTCGTGAGGTCGAATCCTTTGTTACTAATGAAATGTGCTGATTCAATCTAATCCAACTAGGATATGTGTTTTTGGAACCAAATAAAAAAGTTAAACTTCCTTGCTTTCTGATTCAAGCATCTAGAAGTGAATTTTTTGGTCAGAAGGGATGGGAAATGAGGGTTTGTAAGAGTGTTCAGGTGTGAAACTCACTGGAAACCAAGTTGAATACTTTTTTTATCATTGCATTTCAGTTTTTGCTGTAGAATTTTGAGATGCCTGCCAATTTTTTGGCCCAAACCTACTATTTTGTAGACTGATAATGGTTGCTAAATACAAATCCTTGAACTGTGATAGAATTGATGCGAACTATTTGCAGAAAATAACAGAAAGTTAACGAGTGAGAATGAAAGAATCATATAACGGCAAAGAAATCTTATATCATTGTGGGGCTTTTATGAGCACATCAAGTTCGATAAAGGTGAGGGGACCGGTGAACTTTAGCTGTTGCTAATAATCTTTTTCTCTCAGTAGGATTGGTTTCATCTTCCTAGTCTCCACTCCTCCATCTCTTCTTCCCCTCTTTTACAGTGGCCTTTGTTTCAATGGACAGTGTGATACAGCAATTTTTATTTCATTGTTCAATTTAGGTAAACTTGTTCTTTGACATTATGAATATTGGCTTTGATTTATTGACCACGAATTGAGGGAACAGCACACTGATCTCTGATAAATGTCTTCACTGTTATTGTTCCTGTCTAGCACCATCGAATATGTCCCAGAATTCAATAGATTCATGAGCCATTTATTTATCTTATTGTTGGTTGGTGGATATATTTCTTTGAATAATATAGTTTGATAGCCTAGTTATCTTAAGCTTACGGCTTGGTAAAGCAAGCTCTTATGATTGGCCAAACCTGACTAGAGTTGGCAGTATTACTTCGAATTGTTTGACAAGTCACTCCAATATGTGTTTGTTTCCCCAGATCAATCTTCTTCACGGAGATTATGGAGGCTAAAAAACAGCCTCTAAACAATTCAATCCATGAGTCAGCATATAGCTGAGTCTTTATATAGATTCTTCTGCTAGATGGTACGGGAACATATTAAATGCACCGAGCTTGCAGGAACTGTCAGCATTTTGGATAAGGGAATATTGCTACTGGTCAGGCAAGTGGTTCTTTTGAATGGCTTGCAAGGATAAGATCTCCAGCACGGCCTCTAAGTCTAAAGAGAGTGATAAAAGAGTCCAATCTAATCAGAGCCCCCTGGTTATCAGATCCAGAGGTGCTTATTCTAACTTATGCATTTAATTATCAAGAAGTGCCTGCACATGGGCTCAGATTTAGTAGTTGCTTGAATAAATAAAAGATATTTTCCTTTTTGTCAAGGACAACAACTCGTTATGTAAATAAAATGAGATAGACCTGAAGTGATCCTCTTTCTTCGCTATCTTAATCAAACCTTACTGGGAGCTGGATTGTATATGCGAGCGAGCATCCTTTTCTTTGTCCTGAAACAGGGATAAGATACGAAACTGGGTCAATTGGAGATGGTAGATTTGTGTAGGGGGTCTGATGCAGACACCTGTCCACTCATTCTGGATAGGGTTGGTTCAGTGGGCGGGCCAATGTTGGCTGTGGGATTTAGATTTCTGCAGTCTGGGCCCGCCACTCGCCTATGTCCCTTTTCGACCCTCAATTTGATTTGAAGGACAAGATATCTACTATTCCTTGTCAACCCAGTTGGCAAGTCTCGTTCCTTACAAGGACAAATACCGGTCCATCTCCGAAGTGTCTCCGTCCACGGATCATGGATGCTTGGCTTTGGGTGCAACCTTAGCTGTATCCTGTATGGTACGATGCATCAGGACACTTGTATTGTAGGTATCTCTTTTCGCATTATTAAAGCCGGGTTAAGAATTTTTTTGACGCGTGAGTTTCAGATTATTTTTTTTTAAGTCGTACTTTTATATTTATTTTTACATGGATTTTTTAAAAATATATATTTTTAAAAAAAATCCTTTCACCACCCCCATTTGGTGGCCTTGTAGGACGACTTGGCCATGTGGTGATCGTGGTCACTCGGCTTGGCCGTGCAGTTGCAAGGCCTAGCTGCCTTGTCACGGGGCTTGGTCGCTTGACCGAGCAGTCGTGGGGCTCAACTGTGTGGCTGTCTTGATGGCCTTGGTCAAGTAATCAGGTTTCGAGATTGGCCTGACCAGGTGTGATTAGGTTTGTTCAGTTTTAAACAGGTGTAAAAATGAGTCGTGTCTAACCTTACCTATATAAAAGGTTTATAAAGATGGTTGCGTTAGGACAATATATCCTTTATAATTTATCGAATTGACCGACTTGAACGTTTTAGAATTGACTGATTATATATATATATTTTCTTTAACCTATATGGTTAAGTACACCGGTCTCTGATATTTTGGTATCGTTCGTGATCCGAAGATGTTGAATGCATACGTAGGCTGATGGAGTTCATTAGCACGGTAAGTGAAGACATCTTTATCGACGATGGGATGTGATTCGAACATGCTTGCATAAATAAACCGCTATCTGTTTCAATGCTACGTGACGGTTGTTGTCTTAGGAATACCTGATGACCACCGGTAACTAACATGCACCCTCAGTTTTTATGGGTCCAACTTTTATGGTCCAGTAGGATTAGTTATTAAATTATATTTTAACTACTATCAAATTTAAATGCTAAATAACATATAAAAAAATATGGAATTTTACCTTAAATAATCTTCAGATTATATTTATGTTTTAGGTAATATTATAATCTAAATAAATCGTATTATGGATATTTATATTTTTTTAGTATTGTGCTGTTATATTATACGTTAGTTGCTATCAAATTATAAATCATCAAATAGATAAAATTTATTTAGAGATTGTTGGTATAATTATTTTTTAAGTTAAAGTTAATTAGTTTGACTAAATTTGAGTGAATTCGAACAATATTGTATGGATAATATGTTTGGATAATATGTTGTGGGATATATGTGAGAAAGATCAAATAGGGTAAGGAAGATCAATAGTAAAATGATAAAATCTTAACTGGAGGTTAGGTAAGGAAAGTCCTAACTCAAGGGTTAGGTAAAGGGAAGGTCCAAGTGAGACAGGGAGGACCACATATTGACAAGGAAAACTCTAATTATGGTTAGGCAAAGGAAAGTCCAAGTGGATCAAGAAGGATCACACGTTGACAAGGAATATCTTAATCGTGGTTAGACAAACAGGTCTAAGTTGATCAGGGAGGATTGCATGTTGACAAAGGAAAATTCTAACTGTTGTTAGGCAAAAGGAAGTTCAAATGGGTCCAAGGGGATTGTATTTTAGCAAGGTTAAGTCCTAAAGCAAGAGGAAAATCCAAGTGCGCTAAGGAAAATCACACTTGGTGATCGGAAGTTCAACGGGAAGTTGGCAAAGTTCAAGTGGGTCAAAAGATTAATCGGACACTTGATGGAGAAGTTTCAACAGGTCACGATTAAATAAATTAGGGTTGGACAATCGATTAGGTAATTGATTGTGCTAAATCCAATCGATTAGTGGGAGCTTGTTTTTGCGAAGTTGAAAGGGCTCAGATCGATTGAGTAATCGATTAAGGTTAAATCTAATCAATCAGGTGATTGATTAAGAGTAGTTCATGAAACAGAAAAGTGTTGGATCGATTGGGTAATTGACCTGGCTAATTGATTGAGTGCATTTTCTTAGTGACGCACAAAAACATGGTGAATTGATCACCTTGAACCCAATCGGAATCGATTGGGAAAAGCTTGCAACAAACAAAGAACTTCTGAATCTATCAGGTGATCGATTGAGTAATCGATTGGGAGCAATTCGCAAGCGAACAGAAGGCTTCGTAATCCATTGAATGATTGATTAAGAAGGTCCACAATCAATTGACTAATGATTAATTGATGAAGAAAAGAATCATTGCAAGGTTTGGATGGCTGAATGCGCTTGGATCTGATATGACAGACGATTGGGGATAAAATCAATCGATTGGGAGTCTTAATTCGTGAGCTATAAAGGCGATGATGAAGATTCAAACGTAATACTTTTTCTCCGATTCTTTCTGTCAATTCTTGAAGGTTCTTGTAGTAAAGTGCTGCTGCATTTTCAAGTATTAAAAGACATCTACAACAACAAAAGATCAAGAGCAAAGGTCATTGATTATTATATTTTCTTATTATATTTCTTGTTGTATATTGTATTCGCTTGTGTATTTGCTTATATGAGGTTTTTTTGCCTACTAGAAGGAGGATTTTATAGTGTATTATGAGTGAGGAGAGTAGTTCCTTGGATTAGTCATTTCAAGGAGGTGGATATCAAGTAAAATCAATGGTGTTAGTGTTTGCTTCGAGTTTTCACTATAATAAATCAACAATAAATCGATTGGAGCTAATCACCTCCTCTAGTTTGTTGGAGTGTCCGAGCAAGTGGTATCAGAGTGAGGTCGCTCTTTGTTTGACTAATCGCCGAGAGAGTAACGAGCTAGAGGAAGAAGAAGACATTGAAACTTGAAGGCCTAATTTTAAAATTAAGAAATTATCATTAAAAGAGTTTAAATTCAAAAATGAAGTTTAGAGACAGATTCAAATATGATATCTGAGTACTTCCATTATTCAGCATTGGAAGCTTTAACCTTCGAAAATCAAAGATTGAAAATTTTTTCATGATGGAGATGGAGTAATGATTTGTTCTAATGGAGGAGTTTCAAGCTCTAATGGATAATAAAGGAAAGCTCCTCAAGATAAGAAAGTGGATCGAGGATTGATCTCGTCAGGAAGTTGAGTCGGACGGAGGCGGGTCGCGCTGTCTTCGACGTTGACGGAAAGTCGTGGAAACGCCTTGTTGACCTGGTATTTCTTGGAAAAGTTCCCACGGGTGAATGATGGGGGTGATGACTGAGACGATGAGACGAGAGCTCTGCACACACTCAGACAAATCACCTTCACGTTAGAGGCCAAGAACCAAGGAAAAAGTCCCCGAAACAAATCCTCCGACGCAATAGTTAGACTAACCCCAATTTCTACCTATTGTAGGAAATTAAGTGGATTTGGATAGTGGATGCTCCAAATATATGACTGGAGATCACACAAAATTCACTCAACTCACCTACAAAAGCCTAGGAACAGTTGCCTTTGGGAACAACGACAAACTCAAGGTAATTGGTATAGGTAATATCGAACTGAAAAATGACTTTATTATTACAAATGTTTTACTTGTTGAAAATTTCAAGTATAATCTTTTAAGTATCAGTCAACTGTGTGATACTAGATACAAGATTAGGTTTTTATCTACAAAATGCTTAATCAAACACCTAGACAACCCTAACATAAGCTTAAAAGAGCTTAGGAAAGATAACATCTATGCGATTAACTTAACCACTTCTTCAATTAAGTGTTATTTAACACAAAAAGAAGAAATCTGCTTATGGCATAAAAGAATATCACATATAAATTTCATAAATATAAGCAAACTAAATGTACTAGTTAGAGGACTACCAAAATTACCTAACCTTGATTCAATCATATGTAATGCTTGTCAACAAGGTAAGCAAACAAAATTTACCCATAAACTAATTAATGAATCACAAACTAACTCAATCTTAGAACTGTTACATTTAGACCTATTTGACTCCCATGAAGTCAAATCAATAAATGGAAGTATATACTGTCTAGTAATAATATATGACTATTTTAGATTTACTTGGGTAAAATTTTTAAAAAATAAGGATGAAATTTTTGAAATTTTTACAAATTTTTATAAACAAGTTGAAAATGAAAAGGACCTTAAAATTAAAAAAATTAGAAGTGATAATGGGGGAGAATTTAAAAATCATAACTTTAACAAATTCTGTCTTGAAAATGGCTATCATCACGAATTTTCATGTCCTAAAATCCCCCAACAAAATGAGATTATAGAAAGAAAAAATAGAACCTTACTTGAAGCCTCTAGAACGATGTTAAATGAATACAACTTATCTAAATATTTTTGGGCAGAGGTTGTTAGTACAGCTTGTTATGTACAAAACAGAACAACACTTAATAAAACCCATAACAAATTTTTTTTGAAGTTTATTACAATAAACGACCCAATATAAAATACTTTAAAGTATTTAGGTGCCCAACTTTCATCTTAAACACAAGAGAACATTTAGAAAAATTCATCTCTAAGGTTGAAAATGAAATTTTCTTAGGCTACTCCCTAAATAGTAGAGACTACATGGTTTACAATAATGTTATCTTACGAATTGAAGAAACTACTAATGTGAAATTTGAAGAATCCAAACAAAACCTAGAACAAACACAATATCAACTAATTGAATTTGTTCAAGAAAATAATAACTCTGAAGGAAATAACCAAATTCTAAGTCATGAAGAAGAAGTACAACCTCAGGAGAGTTAACCCCCTAGAACAATAAGAGTCAATCCAAATCATCCAACTGATCAAATAATTGGTGACCCAGATCTTACGGTTCAAACTAGATCATCCTTTAGAAATCTAAGTCAAATATCTTTAATCTCAAAAATTAAACCCAAAATCATAGCTGAATCACTACTTGACCCAGACTGGGTCATAACTATGCAAGAAGAATTAGCTCAGTTTGAGCGTAATGAAGTTTGGGACTTGGTACAACCACCCAAGAATAAGAAAATAATATAAATAAAATGGGTATTTAGAAACAAATTAAGTGAAACTGGAGAAATTACTAGAAATAAAATCAGGCTAGTAGAGGTTCAGTAAAGTAAAAGGACTTGACTATGATGAAACATATGTCCCAGTGGCTAGATTAGAGTCCATTAGGATGTTACTAAGTTATGCAACACACAAAGGGTTTAGACTATACCAAATGGATGTTAAGTCGGCATTCCTAAATGGACTAATAAAAGAAGAAGTCTACGTAGGACAACCACCTGAGTTTGAAAGTCTAGAACACCTTGATTATGTCTATAAATTGAAGAAAGTCTTATATGGACTTAAGCAAGCACCTAGGGTTTGGTATAAAAGATTAACTTCTTACCTAATCTCTAAAGGGTTTAATCAAGGTCAAATTGACACAACTTTATTTGTCAAATTAATAAAAGAAGATATTTTTATAGCACAAATTTATGTAGATACAATTTTTGGTTCAACAAATTCAGAATTTTTAGATGAATTTACAAGTTTAATGGAACACAACTTACTTTTTAGGATTACAAATCAAACAGACAAATGAAGGTAACTACATTTATCAACAAAAATATACTAAGGAATTACTCAAAAAATTTGGAATGGAAAACACCAAAGAGATAAAAACACCTATGGCAGTAAATACAATCTTTGATGATGATCCTAATGAAAAATCAGTTGATTTAAAATATTATAGGAGTGCCATAGGTAGCCTACTATACTTAACTGCAAGTCGACCAGATATCCTATTTGCAGTTAGTATGTGTGCTAGATACCAAACCTGTGCTAAAGAATCTCATTTGACTCAAGTCAAAAGAATCTTTAGAGACCTTAAAGGAATAATAAATGTAGGTATTTGGTATCCTAAGACTAATAATTTTGAATTAATAGGGTACTCTGACTCAGATTACGCTGGATGTAAATTAGACCGCAAAAGCACAAGTGGCGGATGTCAATTACTGGGTTCATCACTTGTCAGCTGGTTTAGTAGAAAGCAACACTGTGTTGCCTTCTCCACAACTGAGTCAGAATATATAGGAATAGGAGAGTGTGTTGCACAATTAGTATGGATGATGCACACACTAAAAGATTTTAACTTGAACCTTACAAATGTCAAAGTCTTAATTGATAACATCAACTCAATTAACCTAACAAAAAATCTAGTGCATCATTTCAGAACTAAACACATTGAAATTAGACATCACTTTATCAGGGATCATGTCACTAAAGGGGGGCATTGAACTCAAATACATTAAGTCCAAGTCCAATTTAACTGACATATTCACAAAATCATTCCCTGAAAGTGAATTCAGTAATCTGCGTAGAAAATTAAGGATGTGTTTAATAGACTAGAATTTTCAAAATTCAAAAACTATTTTAAAAAAAATAATTGTTTTAAATTCTAGGTTAAAATTATTTTATTTTTTTTAAAACCTTCCTACTTTTAGAATTTCAAAATAATTTTAGCCTTAGACTAGAAAAATCTCTTTAGAAATTATGTTCTCCGAGGATTAGTATTTGAGCATCTCGCCAACACCCTAGGTTTACCTTGCTTGTGATGGACATACATAGAAAGGGGTGATATGTATAAGCCAATTGTCTGTGACTTAAGATGCTTATGTCAGTGCATCAATATAAGTCTGAGCGTTAAATACCAAACATATATTAATTAAGTTAAGTTATTCAGTTTAGTCAACCATTAACTGATTACAATGAATTTAACTTGACGTGAAAGCTGCTATCTTTTGATAGTCAGTAAGTACCTAATTAGTTAGACAACTATTTTAGATGTCAGGTTTAGGGGGAGGATTAAATCAACACTTAACACCAAAATTATTTTCTCCACCTTAAACATAATATCTTTTCTAATTTTTTTTTTCAGATTGAATTTTGATTTTCAAATTTTAAATTTTTACAAACTTAATCCGTATTAAAAAGAATATTTTTTTTCAAACTTAGCTTTGAAATCCTTAATCTTGAAAACTTATAAACTAGCTTTTATAAAACTAAAGTCTTCAATTAAATTTTATAAATTAAGATTTTGAATCTATTGCAAACTTAGTTTTAATAAATTTTGAAAAGTAAATATCTTTTAAAATCCAGTTTTGAAATCTTTGATTTTTCAGGTTTGAAAAGTGTTTCAAAATTAAAATTTATATTTGGAATTTTTTTGATAAATTTAATTTTGAAAATTTAGCCTTAAAATTTTGATTTTGAAAACTTATGTTTGAAAGATACCTCAAAATTGAAACGTATTTTGAAAATTTAAAATTTGATCCTAAAATTTGAACCTTATATACTTATATTGGAAAATTAACTTTTCAAATTTCTGATTAGAAAATTCTCTTTGAATTTGTAAAATCATTTTTGAAAATTTAATTAATTTTACAAAAATGATCTTTAAAAATTAGCTACTCTTTCAAAACTTAACTATTTTCTAAAAGCTAAAATTAATATTTTAAACAAGTCTTCAAAAATTTAAATTTCCCCAAGTTAACTTGACATCATTTCTTACATTTTAACTTTGATTGTATTCTGTATTTTTGAGTGTTTAACTTATGTCCTTGTTTGATGAATGTCAAAGGGGGAAGGATAGATGTTAAGTTAGAGAAACAAAATGTCATATTTAAAAATTAACTTAAACCTTATAAATCATGCTGTTTTTTTTACTAGCATATTTTTTACTAACTTAATCAGGTTGTCATTCCATCAAAAAGGGAGAGATTGTTGGTGCGGTTAGCACTAACGATCTAACTCAGGTTTTGATGAATGACAAATCAGGTTAAGTTAGGTTTGTCGTGATCTAATACTCTGACCGAGTGTGCAGACAAAGTCCAGACAGGTCGACGGGCTGACCGGATGTCTGGCATTAAGTCCAAGCGGGTCGACAGACTTACCGGACGCTTGGCGAGAAGTCCAGTTAGGTCGACGGGTTGACCGGATAGCTAGTGAGAAGTCCAAGCGGGTCGACGGGCTGACCGGACGTTTGGCGAGAAGTTCAGACGGGTCGAAGGACTGACAGGACGTCTAGCAGGTGAGTAAAGGTAAGTCACTAGAAGGGAGTGACTGTGAGGACGCGTTCCCGGGAAGGGAACATTAGGCGTCAATCCGGCTTAGATCCATTTAAGATATCTAAGTCGAGATCGTGACTAGATTCCGGTCTCGGAAAGACGGAATTTAAGTCATACCTTTTATATTGAACTTATAAACTGTGCTAACACTTTGTTTTGCAGGATATACATTATCTATTTGCCTCGGACTAACCTTATTTTGCAGGAAGGGTGTTCCCTGGAAAAAGGTGGTCCGGGCACTCGGAAGGGATCATAGCGCCCGGGAGATAACTTTATCCTGATCGCGTTGTCGCCACGTGGAGTTCGCTGGTTGGACCTGCGACGTTTCACCAGGGCGCCCGGAAGGGATCCGGGGTGCCCCGAGCCTCATATAAAAGAAGGGACAGAGGTAAAGCTTCAACAACTCAGAATCCAAGATCTGTTCCTCTATGCTCTCGCGACGCCACGAAAAGCTTTCCAACTCGGTGCTGATTTTGTTTTCATTCTGTTGTCGGTATTTTCTTTCTCTGTCAATTCTTGTACTTAAACTCTGTAATATTCGAATTGATAGTGATTGCCCACCGAAAGCGGTCAACGACCGTGGACCTTGGAGTAGGAGTCGACACAGGCTCCGAACCAAGTAAAGTGAATTGTGTTAGCATTATTTTTACTTTTCCGCTGCGTTTACTCCTGTTCGAACGTTTTCGATATTCACCCCCCCTCTATTGAACATATATGATCCAACAGAAGGCGCCTCCATGGTTGTTCAAGGCGCCTCCAATCCCTGATCGAAGGCGCCTTCAGTCCCCATTAAGGAGCCTCCAGCTTCTCGGGACAGCTGGCTTCGCCTTGCACCCAAGGCGCCTCCAAGATCCATGGAGGCGCCTCGGACACTGTTCATCCTAGGTATAAGTTGCTTCTTTTTTCCTGCAAAATGTGTTAGTCCCAAACACATACCCTGTAAAACAAAGTTAGCATAGAATAGGTATACTAAATAAAATATTGACAGCCAACGGACTGTCCGGGTCTGACTTATGATTTTCAACCGGAAACCCTAAGTCGACCTGACGCCTATTGTTCCCTCTACGGGGAACGCGTTCTCACCTACTCCCCTAAGGAGAGATTATCTGGTGCCAGTCCAGTCCTCCAGACCGACTGGACTTTCTGCGTAGGGTTACTACCCCCTAGGACTTAGGGTTATCGCCCCTAGGGTTTTTCTCCACCTAGGGTTACCACCCCTAAGACCTATGGTTACCTCCCCTCTTAGGATTTTCACCACCTAGGGTTACCATTCCCTAGGACCTAAGGTTACCGCCCCTTAGGATTTTCCTACCACCTAGAGTTACCACCTCCTAGGATCTAAGGTTACCACCCCTAGGGGTTTTCACCTGCCTTAACGCAGTTAGGACTTTCCTGCAAACTTATTCAAGAAAATTAGATAACAAAACAACTTAACTTGAACACTTTGACATAATTAAAACACCGGTTCGATCGTCGGATGCTTCCCGCACCAACAATCTCTCTCTTTTTGATTATGGCAACACGGTTCAAAATTAAGTAAAAATATGACAAAATTTTAAATATGAAATTATTAAGAATTTAAACATAAGCATGAATGTAAAAATTTATAAAACTCCTCTTTATGTTTAAATTCTTAATTCTTAATTTTTTTTTAACTTTGACTTTTCTCTCTCCCTTTGACATAAATCAAAAAGAATACCAGGAAGAGAAAAGAATAATTATTTTATTTTAGTTTATGCTCCCCTGAAGAGTAGCATTTTATCTAATGTCTTAGTGTTTCAAAAAGAATTTTTTACTTAAATTAGGAAATGTCTTGGAAAATACTTAGTATTTTCAACAAAAAAATATAACAAAATTTAGCATTTAAAAATAATTGATTTGGTAAACACTTAGATAAATTTGAAAAATCTTTAAAAGATTTGACAAATCCTTAAACGTATTGATAAATACTTAATTTCTTAAAAGGAGTTTCTTAGTTTTAGTATTTAACTCTGAAAATATTTATATTTTCATAAGAGATTTAGCTAAATTTTAAAGGTAAATGGTTTATCAAGTACTTAGCTTTCAAAACTTAACTTAAAAACACTTTGATAAATTTAGTACTTAGTTTTTGTGGATTATAAATTATTTTTTTTTTGGAAATATTAAAAAACTTAGTTCGACTCCCTTCATTCCCCCTTGATTAATGTCTTTTAAGTTTTGAGAATCCTAGAGTCCAAGCATGTCTTTAAAGGTAATTATTTTCCTAATTTACTATCTCATCCATTCTAGGTTATTAAGCAAGTTCAGCTTATGAGTGTGTATGAGACGAAGTTGTCTTTGTTTAAATTGTAATTGATATTTAAAATAATTTTGAGTTTGAATTTCAAATGAGTAAATTGAGTTTAAAATTATAATTTGACAATATGATTTGAAAATTAATTAAGATTTAAAAGTTAATTATCATTAAAATTTTGAATATAATTTAAAAATTAATTATAATTAAGATTTTGAATAAAATATAATTTGAAAATTATTTGACATTTTAAAATAATTAAAATTTTGGAAGTCATTGAAATTAATTGTGAATAAGCCAGTTAATTAATTTTGAAAGTCATTGAAAATTAAATCAGTTAATTAATTCTGATAATTATAATGATTTGTAAGATATTTTAAAAAAAATTAAAATAATTTTTAAAAGATTTTTTAAAATGATTTTTCAAATAAATTTTTAAAATAATTTTAAATAAGTTTTAAAATATTTTAAAATAAGTTTTTTTTTTTTAAAAAAAATAATTTTAAATAAGTCTTTAAAAGAATTTTTATATAAATTTTTTAAAATAAGTTTTTTAAAATAATTTTAAAATAATTTTTTAATTTAAATTACATTTTGATTAGTAATTTAATTTAAATTATTAGTTAGATTTGAATTATTAATTATCAATTTAATTTAACCTTTAGTCATCTTACCCGATTTAAATTTTAAATCAGGGAATCCTATAATTTTGTGAGATGAATTAGGTTCAATTATAGAGTTTGGTCTAACTTTGTGTTAGATTCAGGTTTAGTTTTGGGCTTAACAAATAGACATTTTTTGGATAAACTTCTAGGCTATGGTGAGTCACTTGGATATCATTAAAGTAATCATACCTTTGAGGATTTCCAAATAGTCTTATCCACTAAACTTAGTACAAAACTTTGGTCTAACTAGTTATGATCCATAAAGGGTAGCTTTGGTCAGTTCCACTTAGCCAAATGCACCAGGTCGAAGTCATATATTCCTAAACATGCATAGACTAAGCTTCCCTGACGTACTATCATCTAATACTTCACCAGTACCGTGATTCAAGTTAAACTTAGCCCTTTTTATTCTAGTCCTAATTACCCTGTCGGGTTGGTTGCGTTCGGTTACTCTGTCGGGTAGATTCCTTTTTGGAGGTGCCAGCTATTCTGGAGTCTCCATTAATTATTATTTATTTGTTAAGTTAATTTTTATTTATTTATTAATTATTTATTTGTTAAGATTATTTTTATTTATTTATTAAAATAATTTTTTTTCTCCCCCCTGGATCATATCTTCGATAAGGTTTTTCAAGGTAATGTACTTGTTCCTTAAGGACCCAATATTTATCAAGTCCAATTTGATTGACCAAGTTGGACTTGGGTATCCATGCTTGGACTAGTTTACTATTTGGTCTGTTGACTAAAGATAGATAGGATTTACATTTCTCTTTGGATTTAAATCCTAGTCTAGTTCTATTATAAACGACTATTTGAGTCCCAAGAATTAGGTCAAGGTTCTTGGACCCCAAAGAAAATCGTTCTAGGATCTTCTCTAAATCCTTGACCTGAGTTTTCAGATTAGAATTTTCTTCCTCAAGCTTTTGGACTTGAATTGAATTTCTAGTCTGAACTGCGTCAGGCAAGGTTATGGAGTTAGTCACTTCTTTAAGGAGTGTTACCTCCTTTAGAAGCGACTTGATTCAAACTTTCGACTTAGATACTTTATGCATTAAATAATTGATTAAACTATACAAACGACATTTACTTACAGAGGGGTTTGACCCTTCGGAAACGAATGCGGATCCGTGACTTCTCTCGGACTCGGCTTCCGATTCGTTCTCGCTTCTGGTGTAGTCCCGGGCTGTCAATGCGAGGAAGCTTACCTGCTCGACTTCTTCACCGTCGGATTCCTCGGAAGAAGATTCATCCCAAGTTGTCTTCAGAGCCTTCTTCCTTCTTGGTTTCTTTGGATCCTTTTGGTTCAGTCAGTTCGCCTTGATGTGCCCCTTCTGATTGCATCCGTAGTAAGTCACCTCGAATTTGACCTTTGAGCTTGATTGAGCTTCTTTGGTCGGGATGACCTTTTTGACATCCTTTTTGTTGAAGTCTTTTTTTTTATAGAGTTTTTTCATCAGGTTGACGAATTCGCTTGTGAGTTCGTCGTCGTCTTCCAAATCTTGTTCCTCTTTTGATTCTTGCTCGGTTCTAAGTTTTGATTTTGACTCGCGTGCTCTTCCTGTACCTGCAATCAAAGCCAACCCTTTCTCGGCCGGACGTGGGTTAGTCTATTCATGAAGCTCAAACTCAGGAAACGACTCATCTAATTTAATAGTAGAAAGGTCCTTAGAAACCTTGTAGGCATATACCATGGATGCCTACAATGTGTTTATCGGAAAGGCGTTTAAAGAGTACCTTATGATGTCCCGATTATCTACCTTCTGTCCGATCGCATGGAGTCAATTTAGTAGTTCTTGAATTCGAGTGTGGAGCTGGTTAGCCGTCTCACCTTCCTGCATTTTTATGTTATACAATTTATTGAATAACAAATCTTGCTTACTTACTTTGGTATCGGAGGTCCCTTCGTGAAGCTCGATTGGCTTCTCCCATAGCTCCTTGGCGCTCGAGAATGGGCCGACGCAATTTAGCTCCTCCTTTATTAGTCCGCACTGGAGGGTACAAGTTGCTCTGACATTTGCCTCCACCTTCTTGATTAATGCTGGTTCCCAGTCCTCACAGGGTGTAAGTTTGTCGTCTTTATCAGTTGCTAGTTCCAATTCAGTTTTGACGATCATCCATGTCTCGAACTGGATCTTCAGGAAGTTCTCCATTCTACCTTTCCAGTAATCGAAGTCCTCTCCGGTGAAGAGCGGGGGGCGGACAGTGCTATAACCCTCTTGTTGGGCCATTGATACCTTGCACTACAAAAATAATAAAATCTATTCCAAGACTTGGTCTTGGATTAGTAGTGCTAGAATACAATAGAAAAAACGAACTCGAGTGGTGTTGCACCAGCCTCGAGCAAAACCGATTCAAACGAGAAATAGATCGGAATATAGTAATTATATTAATTTCGATCGACTCTGAAAAATTGAAAATACCACGAAAAAATTGCTTGATTGGTGGTTGCACCAAATCGAAGCGGCTCCTCTCTGATACCAATTGTTGGATCGAAAGCGCTAGGGGGGGTGAATAGCGCTCGTGGCTTTCACTCGTATCGTATTCGGAAATCGTTCGAGAGTTTAAGCAGCGGAAATAAAACAACAGAAGAGCAATCACACAAAACGACCCAAGAATTTACTTGGTTCGGAGCCTAGGGCGACTTCTACTCCAAGGTCCGCGATCGTTGATCGCTGACTGTGGGCAATAACTATATCGCACAAAATGTTTACAACTATGTATTACAATAAGTGCAATAATAAAACTTTATACCGATGACAATAATCGAAATCTCGGAGCTTCGGGTCGTCGGGGACATGCAACAGCACTTCTGGGCGTATTTTGGAGCAGCACGTTGATGAAAGATCGCGTTTTTTTTTCAAGAAGCTGCTCGAAGTCTTCTTTTATACAGTGATGGAAGCGTCTCAAATACCATCCAAGGCGCCTCCAGGCTTCCGAGTTAACCGCGTGGATCACTGCTGAACTCGTCGCACCTTATCAGCTTGAAGGTGCCTCCATGGCCGTCCAAGGCGCCTCTAATCCCTGGTCTAAGGCGCCTTCAGTCCCCATGAAGGCGCCTCGGACACTGTTCATCCGAGGTATAAGTTGTTTCTTTGTTCCTGCAAAATGAGTTAGTCCCTGTTGGGACCGAAAAGTAGTTAGAGGGGGGGGGGGGTGAATAGCTCTTGGCGCTCTTCATTGCTTGACGTTGCTTGTTTCTTCAAAGATGTGCAGCGGAAATACAAGAAACACTACAACAATGCTAACAAATGGATTTTACTTGGTATCCACCTCACAAGAGGTGACTAATCCAAGGATCCACACACTCACGCACCCTCCACTATGAAATCACTCCTTTTCAGTAACTACTGAAGGCGGAGAAGCCCTACAACTCTCACAATACAAGAAGAAAGCAAGAGAAACAAATACAATAGATATCTTACAAGATAAGGAATGAAAACCCTAACCCTAGCTTTCTTCTTCTTGCTTTTGATCCGCCTCTTGACTTGGGAAACCTCCAAGAACCTTCAAGAACTGGCGATTTGAGCTTGAGAGAAGTGTGGAGAAGTCGCTGTGTTGATCTGAGATGAAATCGTGAAGTTCTGCCGCAGCCATCGCACGCCTGCAGCTCAAATACGACGCAACGATCGGATCCCGATCGATTCGAAAGCTCCCAATCGATCGAGGAGGCTTTGGATCGATCCACGGATCGACTCAGAGCGCCTCTGTGCTATGGGAAAACGCCTGGATCGATCCACGGATCGATCCAGCGCTTATCGCGCGAACCAGCGGCGTCCCTATCGATCGGCTGATCGATTGGGACCTCTGGATCGATCCACTGATCAATCCAGAGGCTCTCTTTTCGCTGGGAAAGGTCTGGATCGATCCACTGATCGATCCAGAGGCTTTCTATTCCCTGGGAAAAGCCTGGATCGATCCAGTTCTTGGTTTTTGCCCAAAACCAAGTCCCAAGCCTCTCAAACAAACATTCGGTCAACCTTGACCTGTTGGTATATCATGCCTAGCATCTGGTCACTCCCTTGACCTGCCAGGACTCCCCACCAAGTGTCCGGTCAATCCCTTTGACCCACTTGAAATTTTCTCTTCGTGCCAAGTATCCGATCACTCCCTTGACCTACTTGGACTTCCACCAGATGTCTGGTCAATCTTGACCCATCTGGATTTCCCCGTGCCTGGCTTCACTCACCAGGTCTTTCACCTAGCTTCACTCACTAGGATTTTCACCTGGCTTCACTCACCAGGACTTTCTTCTGCCTGGCTTCACTCACCAGGACTTCCAATCTGCCTAGCTTCACTCACTAAGACTTCTCTTCTGCCTGGCTTCACTCACCAGGTCTTTCACCTAGCTTCACTCACTAGGATTTTCACCTGGCTTCACTCACCAGGATTTTCTTCTGCCTAACATCCCAGTTAGGACTTCCCAGTCAAGTATCCGGTCATCCTTGACCTACTTGACTCTTCTTCAATCAATCTTGTATTGTCAAACATCGAAACCCAAACCAAGACTCAAGCTTGGTCAACCAGGTCAACCTTGACCTGAGGAATGTTGCATCAACAATCTCCCCCCTTTTGATGTTTGACAATACCAACACTATCACTTACAATACCACATGTAATTTAGGCTAATCCCATAGCCTAAACCTTCTTCATGCCACTAGGTAATGAATACATAAGTTAAGCCCTTCATTTTTCCCCTAAGAGGGCAAACTCCCTCTAGGTAATGAAAGCCTAACTTACTCCCTTTCATTCTCCCCCTATTGGCACACATCAAACCATGCCCCATTTTTGGGCACATATCAAACCATGCCCCATTTTTGGGCACACATCAACAAATTCATTTGTTGAAAACTCTCCCCCTGAAGAGTTGCTCATTCGTTGTTCACAACTTCACTCGTTGTGATCAACACGATAATGAAGATCCCATACCCTTCATTATCCTTAATCCTACATTCTCCCCCAATGTAGGCAAATGCCCATCCTTGAGCATTATCCACTTGAACAATGAGGATATCCACTCCCCATTAAAGTTCAAACGCTCAACCTTGAGCATGTTCTTAACGGAAGGTTAACAACCTTCCAAGGTTCATGAAAATAATTTTCATGTCTTTAAAGAGTCCCTCCCCCTAAAGACATGGTGGTAACGTCTGTCATTGCACCAACAATGACTTGGAATCCCTAAAACTTTAGGAAACCCAATTTTAGAAGTTTTGAGGTTCAAATATTCAAAATTTGAAACAAACCTCAACCTAAACTTCAACTTAGCCTTCCTTAACCAATCCATCCTTGTTTTTCACATGAAAACACCCTTTTTATGTATACAAATGTATTTTCAGGGGTTTGAAATGGTTACCTAGACTAAAATAGGTTCAAAGATGCTGAAATCAGACCTTCCCAGCCAAAATCAGCATCTTCGATCGATTAGAGTTGGGTTCCAATCGATTGAACCCTGCTGAATCGATCCACTGATCGATTCAGTCTTCTTGGATCGATCGGCTGATCAATCCAGCGAGCTTCTGCTCGTGAGAAATGCCTTCTTAATCGATCGGCTGATCGATTGAGACACTCCAATCGATCCACTGATCGATTGAAGGTCTGAAATTGCTGAAATTCAATTTCAGTCAATTTCAGAAACCCCTAGAAAATTCTACAAAAACTCCAAAAATCATAAAAATTTGTGTAGACATTATTTAGGGTATAATTTATCATGGAAAAATAGTTTTCTATGAAAATATATCATATTTTCAAAGATTGACACAAACTTGAGAACTTGTAAAAACTTTAGTGTTTGCTTCAAGTTTGTGTCTAACTATTCAATGGTGATTACTATCAAAAGATAACCTTCACCAAGGTTTTCCAAAATTATTTTAAAAACATTTTCAAAACCAATATCCCACCATATTTCTTGGGCTTAATGCACATTACTTGTACATTAGCTTTCCCAATGATGGAAAAACACATAACTATATGTTTTGATGAACCTAAAACTCAAAAGAATGCACTAAATCAACATCTTGAGTTTTGTTCATCTTCCTAACATCTCACTTGTATCTAATGTGCACTAAAACACATACAAGTCACCTTATAGTCCTTGTGAGATGTGAGATTTTGGTTTTGCCCTATTCTAGGGATCATGCATATCTATCTAGGCATTTTAGAGATATTGGACATCCACCTAGGATGTCACTTGTTAATAAGTGTTGTTAAATGCCATTTATCCTTAATTACAAGGAATTAAACTTAATGCATGATTATGTTATGGCATACATCAAAATGAAATAGCTTTCAAAAGAAAAATTCCTATAACTACATGATGTATGAGTGCATGACATGGTATTTTTTGTGTTTTTCATCATAAGGTATGAATGCAAACATAATCATGATGTCATGACATATAATGAGCAAACAATCATGGCAAGATTTAGCATAAATAAAATACCTAGATTACCTACCTAAGTATCCTTAACCCTCTAAATGCTCCAAGAGAATGCCAAACCCTAAAGTTGCATTCCTAATTCTCTTGATTTACTTATGCCAATTGAAATTAAACTTATTTCTCAAATGTTGGCATATTTCGTTCTTTCACAAGAGTATCACTAAGAAAATACCAAAATCTCAACTTGGTATTTCTTATGTTTTCCCAAATTGTGTCAATTTAAAATAAAATTAATACTTCTCAAATTTTAGCACATTTTACTCTTTCAAGGAGTAAATAATAATTCCATTTCATTTTCAAAGGTTAACAAAAACCTTGAAAATGCTCCTTCAGTGTCAATTTCCTCAAAGTTGAGTTAACTACCCTTCTAATCGGAGTTGACACTCTCTAACCCATTTATGGGGTAGAGAAGATGCTCATAGGAACCCAACACCTATTGGTGCTCCTTGTATGCTCTAGGTACTCACTAGGGATAACTTCCCTAGATACCTTCCTAGTGACTTTGTTGGGCTTCTTAGAAGCCTTGGTCACATTTTCTAGGTCAACTCTAGGGATAGCCTCCCTTGTGACCTTGTTAGTGACTTTCTTAGACTTCTTAGAAGTCTTAGTCACTTTGGTTGCAAAGATACTTCTAGGGATATCTTCCCTTGTATCCTTGACTTGACCTTTAGACTTAGGGTTTGTTCCATACCTATATGGAACCCTATGATAACTAGGCACATCCTTTTTAGCTTTGGGTTTATATCCCAAACCTCTATGGTCATTGGATGTCTTTTGTACCCCTAAACCTAGATTATGCTCATTTTGCCCTAATAGGATATTTTTCAATCTTTTTAGGGTCTTTTCTAATTTATCAAATCTTGACCTCAAGACTTGATTTTCCCTTACTAAGTCCTTAGTATTTGATTTTTCATTTGATCCATGACCTTTTTTATTCTTGGGCTTGTATCTATTATCCTTAGTTTTCTTGCCCAAATGTCTATCTATCTTCCTAACCTTAGGTTGAGTAGTCTTGGCATGTAGGGCCACATGCTTTTCCTTAATGCCCTCATGCTTTTTATTCTTATGGTAAATTGCATTAAAATGATAAAAATTAGAACTATCATGCTTTTTACCATAACGTAACGGGGTAGGCTCAATAAATGTTACCTTCTTGTTTACCTTGGAGGCTCCCCCTTGACTAGTGCCTCCTTGAGCCTTGATCATCTTCTTCCCCTTGGGGCATTGACTTCAGTAATGCCCTTTTTGTTGACACACGAAACACACTATGTGCTCCTTACTCTTCTTTGTCCCGGGGTTGGTCTCCTTGGGCTTCCCCTTGCCCTTTTGTGTCACTTGACCCTTCTTCTTGGTCAAGTTGGGACACTTGCTCTTATAGTGCCTACTTTCCCTACACTCAAAACATATTATATGATTTTTATTTTTAATTGAAACATTTATACCTTCTTGTGTAGGGATGACACTTGCTCCTCCATTTGATATTTCTTGAATTTTTGGAGGTGGCACCATCTTCTTCTTCTTCACTTGACCCGGATGTGGAGGCCTCTTCTTGCTCCGGGTTCATTGATATACACTCCCCCTCAATCCTAGAGGTGGAGGCTTCATCATCTTGTACATGGAACAAGGAGTATGCTCCCTCCTTGTTCTCTTCATTGCACTCCCTTGAAGATGAAGCTTCTTCTGGACTTCTTCTTTGGAGGTTGAGCATCTCTCAACCTCGGAGTCCTCCTCTTGGTCTTGCTCCAAAGAGTCACCCTCTCTGGATTCTTCTTGCTCTTGTACAGTGGAGGGGATCTCATGGATTGATGTCAATTTGCTCCAAAGCTCCTTGGCATCCTTGAACTCTCTAATTTTTCCAAGAATGTGGCTAGGCAATAGATTGACCAAAAGCTTGGTCACTTTATCATTGGCCTCACATATTTGGATTTGCTCTTGGCTCCAATTGCTTTTCTTGAGGACTTTGCCCTTTGAATTTCGTGGAGCCTCGAAGCCTTCCATGAGAGCAAATCATTGCTCTATCTCCATCATCAAGAAATTTTCAATTCTTGATCTCCAAGAATCGAAGCTTGTGGATGTGTACGGTGGAGCCACCCTTGTGTCAAATCCAAGTCCATCTTGGAATTGCATCTTGAAGCCTTTTGATGAAGTCTTCGACTTGTAGAATTTCTTCAACTTCTTCACCCTCTAGCTTTGCTTGTTTTGTTTGCCCCTTCCGGCGATGATTCCGGTGAAGAGCGGCCTCGCTCTGATACCACTTGTTGGTACCGAAAAGTAGCTAGAGGGGGGGGGGGGGTGAATAGCTCTTGGCGCTCTTCGTTGTTTGACGTTGCTTGTTTCTTCAAAGATGTGCAGCGGAAATACAAGAAACACTACAATAATGCTAACAAATGGATTTTACTTGGTATCCACCTCACAAGAGGTGACTAATCCAAGGATCCATACACTCACGCACTCTCCACTATGAAATCACTCCTTTTCAGTAACTACTGAAGGCGGAGAAGCCCTACAACTCTCACAATACAAGAAGAAAGCAAGGGAAACAAATACAATAGATATCTTACAAGATATGGAATGAAAACCCTAACCCTAGCTTTCTTCTTCTTGCTTTTGATCCACCTCTTGACTTGGGAAACCTCCAAGAACCTTCAAGAACTGGCGATCTGAGCTTGAGAGAAATGTGGAGAAGTCGCTGTGTTGATCTGAGATGAAATCGTGAAGTTCTGCCGCAGCCATCGCACGCTTGCAGCTCAAATACGACGCAACGGTCGGATCCCGATCGATTCGAAAGCTCCCAATCGATCGAGGAGGCTTTGGATCGATACACGGATCGACTCAGAGCGCCTCTGTGCTCTGGAAAAATGCCTGGATCGATCCACGGATCGATCCAGCGCTTATCGCGCGAACCAGCAGCGTCCCAATTGATCGGCTGATCGATTGGGACCTCTGGATCGATCCACTGATCAATCCAGAGGCTCTCTGTTCACTGGGAAAGGCCTGGATCGATCCAATGATCGATCCAGAGGCTTTCTGTTCGCTGGGAAAAGCTTGGATCGATCCACTGATCGATCCAGCTCTTGGTTTTTGCCCAAAACCAAGTTCCAAGCCTCTCAAACCAACATTCGGTCGACCTTGACCTGTTGGTATATCATGCCTAGTATCTGGTCACTCCCTTGACCTGCCAGGACTCCCCACCAAGTGTCTGGTCAATCCCTTTGACCCACTTGGACTTTTCTCTTCGTGTCAAGTATCCGGTCACTCCCTTGACCTACTTGGACTTCCACCAGATGTCTGGTCAATCTTGACCCATCTGGATTTCCCCGTGCCAGGCTTCACTCACCAGGTCTTTCGCCTAACTTCACTCACTATGATTTTCACCTGGCTTCACTCACCAGGATTTTCTTCTGCCTGGCTTCATTCACCAGGATTTTCTTCTGCCTGGCTTCATTCACCAGGACTTTCTTCTGCCTGGCTTCACTCACCAGGACTTTCTTCTGCCTGGCTTCACTCACCAGGACTTCCAATCTGCCTACCTTCACTCACTAGGACTTCTCTTCTGCCTGGCTTCACTCACCAGATCTTTCACCTAGCTTCACTCACTAGGATTTTCACTTGGCTTCACTCACCAGGATTTTCTTCTGCCTAACATCCCAGTTAGGACTTCCCAGTCAAGTATCCGGTCATCCTTGACCTACTTGACTCTTCTTCACTCAACCTTGTATGGTCAAACATCGAAACCCAAACAAAGACTCAAGCTTGGTCAACCAGGTCAACCTTGACCTGAGGGATGTTGCACCAACAGTCCCAAACACATACCCTGCAAAACAAAGTTAGCACAGAATAGGTATACTAAATGAAATGTCGACAATGAATGGACTGTCCAGGTTTGATTTCGGATTTCCAACCGGAAACCCTAGGTCGACCCGACGCCTACTGTTCCCTCTACGGGGAACGCGCCCTCACCTACTCCCATAAGGAGAGATTACCTGGTGCCAGTTCGGTCCTCCAGACCGACTGGACTTTCTGCCTAGGGTTACCACCCCCTAAGACCTAGGGTTACCGCCCCCTAGGATTTTTCTCCACCTAGGGTTACCACCCTGTTAGTTAGAGACCTAGAGCCAATCATTTGATGATTATATTATGGACTTGTTGTATCATATTCTTATATAAATAAAGGCATTTATTTTGGTTATTATACTTGTATTAGTGCCAAATAAACTAAGTATAATAACGTCCTTGAGTAGAAGGTTCTCACCTATATCAATCGGTTAGTTGAACCGATAGTGAGATGATATAGGGAACACTACTCTTAATCATTCCTAGTTGAGTGTTAACATTCAGGGACAATGTTAATGCAATAAGACTAGCATGTAGGTCAACTCGATGACTTGATCTCACAAGTCATGGATATAGAGATATCAAGTTGACACATGGGTATGCATTGGAGAATGTATACTGAATGACCCGCCATGAGAAAGTATCATGGATCGTTATATGAGTGTCATATACTTTCTCATGTGGCTATTAGTATGACTACTAGTCCTTAAACCTGAAGTCACCATGGATCCCTACATAAGGAGTTATGTACTTTGGTTTCGTCAAACGTCACCCGTAACTGGGTGGACTATAAAGGCGATTACTGGGTATATAACGAATTATGCAGAGGGATGTGAGTGATGTAGATGAGATCTATCCCTCCTATATGACGGGAGCGACATCGATATTCTTGATAGAGTGAGACCACGAAGTGCATGGCCATGCCCAAATGAGTCAATATGAGATATTGAGCTCATTTGATTTAGTGAGTCTACTTGGAGATCAAGATTTAGATTGGTCAGAGGATGACACGGTCTATGCCTCACATTGATCAGTCTAGATGTCTTGGATAGAAGGACACTTGTCATATATTGTGAGGAGTCATAATTAGTAGTCACAAGGTGATGTTGGATCTCAACATTCTTGTAACTTGGGTAGTAATGATGTATTGCTAGATACCGCTCATTACTTATGCTCCTAAATGGGTTTAGGGGCATTGCCAACGTTACAATAACCTATAGGGTCACACACTAAGGACAATTAGATGGAGATAAGGTTCATATGATGAACCAAGAGGATTAGATTCATTTAATGAATCAAATTTGATTAAGAGTAATCCTAATTGGGCTAATTGAGTTGGACTCAAGTTGATTCATACGTTCAATGAGTCTAATTTAGATTATGACTCATTGAATCAATTTAATTAAATGAATTAGATTCATTATATTAAATTGGCTTGAATTAAATGGTTGGATTAGATCAACCATGAGAGAGATTAAGTCAAGTTTGACTTGACTTTATGCCACCTCATTGGTGAGTTGACATTGAGTGGGCCAATGATGATGCTCCACATCATCATGGTTGCTTAAGTGGGATGCCACCTCATGGGAGTTACCAAGAGTTGTGACTCTTGGCATTCCATGGAGGTTACAACTCCTCTTAATGTGGTCGTCCACATCAATTGCAAGGTGTTTTTTCATTTGTGAAGTAACTCTCATCTTCTTCCTCCTAGAGCTCTCTCTTCTTGATCTCCCTCTTCTCTTGGCCGAACACCCTAGGTGCTAGCACACCTTTGTTTGGTCCCCTCCACCTAATTTTGTTCGTGTGGATACTTCTAGAGGGTTGTCTACTTTGACAATCTTGAGATCCGGCAAACCGTTGGACTAGCGGGATAGCGAAGGGCATCACATCGAGAGTAACGCTCTTATCTAGTGTATATCTAGACTTTAGAAACTCGTACTCATATTTTGTTTTATTTTTCTTCGCACGGATCCGGTGGCGGGGGGTTTCGGGGTTTTCGCGACGCGACAAAGCGATTTTCGCGGTCCGAAAAACCCAACACACCCCCCCTCCCAGGATTTTCACCACCTAGGGTTACCACCCCCTAGGGTTACCACCCCCTAGGACCTAAGGTTACCGCCCCTTAGGATTTTCCTACCACCTAGGGTCACCACCCCCTAGGACCTAGGGTTACCACCCCCTAGGATTTTTCACCCGTCTTACCGCAGTTAGGACTTTCCTGCAAACTTATTCAAACAAATTAGATAACAAAACAACTTAACTTGAACGCTTTGACATAATCAAAACATCGATTCGATCGTCGGATGCTTCCCGCACTGACACTGTACGCACACCCCTGCTCCGTATTTTATCTTGTAAGTCCCGACCTATAAGCTTTAGTCTGCCTATCCTGAACTGTACGCCCTGGTATGTATATCTTATCCTATAAGTCCTGACCTGTAAGCCTTAGTCCGTCTATCTTGAACTGTACGTTCTGGTCTATATATCTTATCCTGTAAGTCCTGACCGGTAAGCCTTAGTCCGCCTATCCTGAATTGTACGTCCCTGTTCTGCATGTCTTATCCTGTAAGTCCTGACCTGTAATGCCTTAGTCCACCTATCCTAAACTGTACGTCCTGGTCTGTATATCTTGTTCTGTATGTCTTATCCTGTAAGTCCTGACCTGTAATGCCTTAGTCCGCCTATCTTGAACTGTACGTCTTGGTCTGTAGATCTTGTTCTATATATCTTATCCTGTAAGTCCTGACCTGTAAGTCTTAGTCAGCCTATCCTGAACTGTACATCCTGGTCTATATATCTTATCCTGTAAGTGTTGACCTGTAAGCCTTAGTCCACTTATCCTGAACTGTACGTCTTACCTTCCGAGTTCCTACTTGCCATGAAGGCCTAACCCCTGAATGTCATATATGCTTGACCCTGATCGCCATGTAATATTGACTTTTGACCACCACGTAGGCGGGACCTTTGACCGCCATGTAGGCTTGACTTCTGACCTCCACACAGACTTGATTTTTGATCGCTATGTGAGCTTGACTTCTGACCGTCACGTGAGCTTGACTTCTGGCCGCCACGTGGGTTTGACTTCTGCCTGTCATGCGGGCTTGACTTCTCACCGCCATGTGGGTTGGACTTCTGACTGCCACGTGAATTTGACTTCTGATCGTCACGTGAGCTTGACTTCTGATCACGTCAGCTATCCGACCCATTTATCATGGATCGTATCACAAGCCTCTCCCTCAAGTCTAGTCAAAGGAAGCTCCAGTCTGACTGACTAGACCCAGGTCCTGTTCTTACCTTACCTTGCTTTTGTATCTCTTTAACTGCCAGCCCTTTTCCCAATATCCCATTCAGAATTTATCACCTTCCATAAATGATATGTGAGACTTTACTGCATGCGCGTCCATTTTTCAATCCTCGATCATCTACTTTTCCATAAATGCCACACTATTTTCCAAACATCTTCACATGCTCCAAGGTTCACTCTTCACATTCTCTTCCTTAAAAAAGGGTCGCGTATATTGTCGTCTTCACTTTCGTCATGCTACATTCCTCTTTGCTCATGGAATTAGACAAGATATCTTCTCTGCGCCACCGGCTCACTCATTTGACCTAGTTGTTAACTCACAAAGATGAGGCCTTGCTTGAGATGACACGGAGTAGGGACCTTCTGTTGGTGCAGGAAGCATCCGACGATCGAACCTAAGTTTTGATAATGGCAAAGGGATTCAAAGTTAAGATTCTCTGTTATCTAACATGTTGAATGAGTATTTCAGTAAAGTCCTAGCTGCGGTTAGGCAAAGGGAAAACCCTAGGGGGTGGTAACCCTAGGTCATAGGGGGTGGTAACCATATGCGGAAAGTCTTGGCAGGTCGATGGCTTCAGGCAAAAGTCCTAGGGGGTGGTAACCCTAGGTGGAAAGTCCTGGTGTCGCGAACCAGATGAAAAGACTGGACTAGCCGGGGAAGCGGATGTCCAGCAGAAAGTCTGGAAGCATCGAGTGCTGAGCAAAAGTCCAGTCGATCTGGAGGATCGACTGGCAACAGGTAAATCTCCTGAGTGGAGTAGGTGAGGACGCGTTCCTCGTAGAGGGAACAGTAGGCGTCGGGTCGACCTAGGGTTTTCGGTTGGAAATCCGAAGTCAGACCCGGACAGTCCGGAGACTGTCGTAATATTCTGTATTATTTGTGCTGTTATTTTGTGCTAACCTGGTGTTGCAGGATGTTGTTTGGGACTAACATATCTTGCAGGTACAGAATAACGATGATTTGCCTCGGATGAACAGTATCCGAGGCACCTCCATGGTGCTTGGAGGCGCCTCGGGTGCAAAAGATAACCTGGCTGCGAAAGTTCATCGAAGGCGCCTTCATGGGAGTATAAGGCACCTTGGAAGGCGCCTTGAGAAAGCTATAAGGCGCCTTGAATGGATGAAGTTCGACCAGATCAGATTTGATCCACGCGGAAGACCAGGCAGCATGGAGGCGCCTTGAACAACCTTCAAGGCGCCTTGAACACCCTTTATAAGGGGGTTTCGACCAGCACCTTAATTAATCAAGTTTGAAGTTATTCCAGTGCTGCGTGCTGCTCAAAACAACGTTTTGAAGTGTTGCTACTTGTGCCTGACGACCAGGAGCTCCGAATCTTCATTTCTTTGTCGTCGGTATAATTATTTACTATCGTTTATTGTACTTCAACCTGTAATTTTCTATCGAGCTTATAGTTGTTGCCCACCGGAAGTGATCAAAGATCGCGGGCCTTCGAGTAGAAGTCGCCTTAGGCTCCGAACGAAGTAAATCTTCCCTGTGTCTCTGTGTGTGCATTTGTTTCTATTTCTTTCCGCTGCGTTTAAATTACTCGAACGATTTCTGAAAAATGAAATAGCCATGAGCGCTATTCACCCTCCCCTCTAGCGCGGTCTCGATCCAACAATTGGTATCAGAGCGGGGTCGCTTTGAACTGGTGCAACCACCATTCAAGCATTTTTCGTGGCTTTGTCGTTTGTACGCCTTTTGTTTTTTCCCTCCAAAATTATTTTCGAAAAACTCATTTTCATCCTTTCACGGTTTATTAGTATTGATAAAATATTGAATTTGGCAAAATTTGAAATAATATTTTTTAAATATTTTTTTAATAATATTTTATTATTTTTTTCTCGAAACTGGTGAACTTCTATTTCTATCCTTCCATACCGCACTTCTAATCCAGGATCAAGTCCTGATACATTTTTTTTGCTATTTTTTGTGTGCAAGGTTCTTTTAAAATGACATTCCAAGAAGGATTCTGCACCGTCCGACCGTCGCTCTTTTCTGGCGAGGACTTTGGATACTGGAAGAACCGGATGGAATACCACCTCAAGACGCAAGTCGAGATGTGGATCATCATCCAGACCGGACTCGAACTTCCACGTGACGACACCGGAGAACTTATCTCATGCATCAACTGGGATTATAGCACAATGAAAAAAGTTGAAGCCGATGCCAAAGCAACCTGCATGCTACAATGTGGCCTAACCAATGAAGAACTGAACCGCATCGGCACCTTCGCAAGTGCAAAAGAGTTGTGGCAAAAGTTGATGAAACTACACGAGGGCACTTCCGACGCTCAAGTAAGTAAGCATAATTTAATAAATGATTTATTTGAATTAGATGAGCAGAATAATACTACTTCGGCCGAGGAAGGTATTACGATGGTTGCAGGTACAAGTAAGACAGAGGAAAAGATATGGTCCGAGTCTTCAGATGAATCCGGGTCCGACGTAGAAGAACCGACGAGCTTCCTCGCTCTACTAGTACTAGCAACCGTGGCGGAAACTGAGTCCGAGTATGAGTCAGAAATCGAGAGCGAATCCGAGACTGAGTCTGATCGAAGCCACGAATCCGCATTCAGTTCCGAAGGACCAAAACCCACTGTAAGTTCACTACTCGCAGAATTTCAATTAGATAACTTGCATGAATTATTACCTTACTTAGTAAAAAAGTTGGCTAAATCCAACGTCCGGGTTAAGTCGCTCCAAAAGGAGGTAACAACCCTTAAGGAAGCGACTGACTCGAGCTTTTTAACTGAGTCAGTTCAAATTGGAAGTTCAACTCAAGTCCAACAACTTGAGGAAGAAAATTCCAATTTGAAAGCTCAAATTAAAGAACTCAAGGACACGTTGGAACGGTTCACCTTGGGCTCCAAGAATCTGGATCTGATTCTTGGAAAACAGCGAGTCGTTTACAACAAAACTGGACTTGGATTTAAAACTAAAATAAAATACAAATCATATTTATCGCTAGTTAATAGAAATAATAGAAAAATTGTCCAAGCATGGGTGCCAAAATCCAACTTGGTTAATCAAGTTGGAACTGGTCACTATTGGGTCCCCAAGGATCAAGTCTTTTATCTTGATAGACTATATCGAGGCTATGATCCAAGGGGAGCAAACAGAAAAACAATATTAAGAACATAATTCAAATTAATATTCAAATTAAATTTGAAATTAAATTAAATTCAAAATTCAATTAAAAATTAAATTAAATTAAATTAAATTCGAAATTCAATTCGAAATTAATTCAAAATTAAAAGTAAATTTCAACTTGAGTTAAATAAAAATAGATGGAGGATCCAGACTCGCTGGCACCCCCAACTGAACTACCCGATAGGTAATTGAACCTAATCTACCCGAAATGGGTAAAACAAGAGTAGATTACTCGGCAGGGTAATTAAGGTTAGATCAAAACGGGCTAGGTTTAACTTGACCCACAGTACTGGTGAAGTTTTTGGATGATAGTACGTTAGGGAAGCTTGGCCATCGCATGTCTAGGAAGATATAGCTTCAACCTGGTGCATTTGGCCAAGTGGAACTGACCGAAGCTACCCTTAAATGGATCCTAACTAGTTAGACCAAGGTTTAATATTAAGTTCAATGGGTAGGACTATTTGGAAAACCTCGAAGGCATGGTTACGTTAATGAGTTCCTTGTGACTCACCATAGCCCAGAAGTTTATCCAAAGAATGCTTACTTGTTGAACCCAAAAGCTAAACCTGAATCTAACACAAAGTTAAACCAAACCCTTAAATTGAACCTCAATTCATCTCACTAAAATTATAAGATTCCCTGATTGAAAATTTAGATCGGGTGAGATGCCTAAGAAATTAAAATTGACTTGAACTTGATTTAAAAAAATTTTCAAAATCAATTTCAAAATTATTTAAAAATCTTTTCAAAATTACTTTCAAAATCATTTTAAAAACCTTTTCAAAATCAATTTCAAAATTATTTTAAAATCTATTCAAAATTACTTTCAAAATTATTTTAAAAATCTTTTCAAAACTTAATTTCAAAATTATCTTTTCAAAATCAATTTCAAAATTATTTAAAAATCTTTTCAAAATTACTTTCAAAATTATTTTAAAATCTTTTAAAACTTAATTTCAAAATTATTTTAAAATCTTTTCAAAATCAATTTCAAAATTATTTAAAAATCTTTTAAAACTTAATTTCAAAATTATTTAAAAATCTTTTCAAAATCAATTTCAAAATCATTTTAAAATCTTTTCAAAACTTAATTTCAAAATCATTTTAAAAATCTTTTCAAAACTTAATTTTAAAATTATTTAAGAATCTTTTCAAAATCATTTTAAAAATCTTTTCAAAACTTAATTTTAAAATTATTTAAGAATCTTTTCAAAATCATTTTAAAAATCTTTTCAAAATCAATTTCAAAATTATTTTAAAATCTTTTCAAAATTACTTTCAAAATCATTTTAAAAATCTTTTCAAAACTTAATTTCAAAATTATTTAAAAATCTTTTCAAAACTTAATTTCAAAATTATTTAAAATCTTTTAAAACTTACTTTCAAAATTATTTAAAAATCTTTTCAAAATCAATTTCAAAATCATTTTAAAAATCATTTCAAAATCAATTTCAAAATTATTTTAAAATCTTTTCAAAATTACTTTCAAAATCATTTTAAAAATCTTTTCAAACTTAATTTCAAAATTATTTAAAAATCTTTTCAAAATCATTTTAAAAATATTTTCAAAATCAATTTCAAAATTGTTTTAAAATCTTTTCAAAATTACTTTCAAAATCATTTTAAAATTATTTTCAAACTTAATTTCAAAATTATTTAAAAATCTTCTCAAAACTTAATTTCAAAATTATTTTAAAATATTTTCAAAATTATTTTCAAAATCATTTTAAAAGTCTTTACAAACTTAATTTCAAAATTATTTAAAAATCTTTTCAAAACTTAATTTCAAAATTATTTAAAAATCTTTTCAAAATCAATTTCAAAATTATTTTAAAATCTTTTAAAACTTAATTTCAAAAATTATTTAAAATTCTTTTCAAAATCAATTTCAAAATCATTTTAAAATCTTTTCAAAACTTAATTTCAAAATTATTTAAAAATCTTTTCAAAACTGACTTTCAAAATTATTTAAAAATCTTTTCAAAATCAATTTCAAAATTATTTAAAAATCTTTTCAAAACTTAATTTCAAAATTATTTAAAAATCTTTTCAAAACTTAATTTCAAAATCATTTTAAAATCTTTTCAAAACTTAATTTCAAAATTATTTAAAAATCTTTTCAAAAATCCTTCAAAATTATTTTAAAAATCTTTTTAAACTTCATTTCAAAATTATTTGAAAAATCTTTCAAATTCATTTTAAAAATCTTTTTAGACTTCATTTCAAAATTATTTGAAAAATCTTTCAAAATCATTTTAAAAATCTTTTTAAACTTCATTTCAAAATTATTTGAAAAATATTTCAAAATAATTTTAAAAATCTTTTTAGACTTCATTTCAAAATTATTTGAAAAATCTTTCAAAATCATTTTAAAAAGCTTTTTAAACTTCAATTCAAAATTATTTGAAAAATCTTTCAGAACTTAATCAGTTTAAAAATCAGTTCAAAATCATTTTAAAAAGCTTTTTAAACTTCAATTCAAAATTATTTTTAAAAATCAGTTTTAAAATCTTTCAGAACTTAATTTCAAAATTATTTGAAAAATCCTTGAAAATCATTTTAAAAATCTTTAAACTTTAGGGCTCTGATACCTGATCAACACTAATTAGATAATTTGATTGTTATTTAAACTTAACTCATGCTTGAACTTAAGGACCAACTGAATAAAAACCTAAAACTTTAGCTACTCTCTCTCTTCAACCAAAAAAATTAAGAAGTTTTTTTTCAAAAATAGGTATTATTTTATTCAAAAATAAGTATTATTTTATTCAAAATTAAGCTAAGTCCCTTTTTCACATAAGCTATATTTTCAAAATTTAATGTTTGCAAAAGGCTCAGCTAAGTGACTCATATAGCAACTTTCAAACTTAGCCATCTTTATGAATCTTTGCTGAGTTACCTATTAGATTCATTCTATGCTTAGCTAAAAGTGTTAAAAGCATATTCCTTTACTTGCAAAATTTTTTTTGCCAAGTAAAAAGAGCCTTCAAAATAATATGCCTCCAAAATTCTTTAAAATCTAGCTAAATTTTTCTAAACTTAGTTACATATTTTTTTTCTCTTTTCCTCTAAAACCAACTAAGTTTACAAAGAGGCTAAAGCCATCCTTCAAGTCATCCATAAATTAGCCATTTTAACTTAGGAGAAAAATAACTAACAAATTTTTCAGTTAATAGCTAAGTGTTTCACAAGCATTTTTCCAAAGACTAAAACTATTTTTTTCTTAAAATCTTAAAACTTGCTTTCAATTGATTTTTGATATATGGCAAAGAGGGAGAGTAGAAGAAAATTCAAAGAATTAAAGAAAATTGAAAGAAATTCAAATTTTAAAAAGTGAGCTTTTATTAAGGGGGAGTCTTTATATTAAGGGGGAGCTCAGGGGGAGTCTTTATATTAAGGGGGAGCTATGCACTTAATTTAGCTCTACACTTAACTATCATTATGCTTGTATTTTCATGCTTATCTTTTAATGGCATTATTTTCTTAACTTTGAATTTTTGTTGCCATAATCAAAAAGGGGGAGATTGTTGGTGCAGGAAGCATCCGACGATCGAACCTAAGTTTTGATAATGGCAAAGGGATTCAAAGTTAAGATTTTCTGTTATCTAATATGTTGAATGAGTATTTCAGTAAAGTCCTAGCTGCGGTTAGGTAAAGGGAAAACCCTAGGGGGTGGTAACCCTAGGTCATAGGGGTGGTAACCCTATGCGGAAAGTCTTGGCAGGTCGATGGCTTCAGGAAAAAGTCCTAGGGGGTGGTAACCCTAGGTGGAAAGTCCTGGTGTCGCGAACCAGGTGAAAAGACTAGACTAGCTGGGGAAGCGGATGTCCAGCAGAAAGTCCAGAAGCATCGAGTGCTGAGCAAAAGTCTAGTCGATCTGGAGGATCGACTGGCAACAGGTAAATCTCCTGAGTGGAGTAGGTGAGGACGCGTTCCCCGTAGAGGGAACAGTAGGCGTCGGGTCGACCTAGGGTTTCCGGTTGGAAATCCGAAGTCAGACCCGGACAGTCCGGAGACTGTCGTAATATTCTGTATTATTTGTGCTGTTATTTTGTGCTAACCTGGTGTTGCAGGATGTTGTTTGGGACTAACATATCTTGCAGGTACAGAATAACGATGATTTGCCTCGGATGAACAGTATCCGAGGCGCCTCCATGGAGCTTGGAGGCACCTCGGGTGCAAAAGATAACCTGGCTGTGAAAGTTCATCGAAGGCGCCTTCATGGGAGTATAAGGCGCCTTGGAAGGCGCCTTGAGAAGGCTATAAGGCGCCTTGAATGGATGAAGTTCGACCAGATCAGATTTGATCCACGCGGAAGACCAGGCAGCATGGAGGCGCCTTGAACAACCTTCAAGGCGCCTTGAACACCCTTTATAAGGGGGTTTCGACCAGCACCTTAATTAGTCAAGTTTGAAGTTATTCCAGTGCTGCGTGCTGCTCAAAACAACGTTTTGAAGTGTTGCTACTTGTGCCCGACGACCAGGAGCTCCGAATATTCATTTCTTTGTCGTCGGTATAATTATTTACTGTCGTTTATTGTACTTCAACCTGTAATTTTCTATCGAGCTTATAGTTGTTGCCTACCGGAAGTGATCAAAGATCGCGGGCCTTCGAGTAGGAGTCACCTTAGGCTCCGAACGAAGTAAATTTTCCATGTGTCTCTATGTGTGCATTTGTTTCTGTTTCTTTCCGCTGCGTTTAAATTACTCGAACGATTTCTGAAAAACGAAATAGCCACGAGCGCTATTCACCCCCCCCTCTAGCGCGGTCTCGATCCAACACCTTCAATCCTCTCTCCATCGTGAAGTGGAAGAACTCTGGCTGGCGGCTAAATCTAGGACTCGGGCTGAGGCAGCTCTAAAGCATAAAGCTTATACAGACTTGAAGAGTCAGACTCATTTCATTCCCTACTTGAAGCTGAAGCACGAGGACATTGTAGCCCTCCTACAAGAGGAAAGCCGGATAAAAGATGAAATTATTGCCCATCTACAAAGCATCATCCAACGTATCAAGGAGGAACTAGCTCAAGCGCGGGCTCAGCTGGCGAGGAGGGACCAGGCCTCTCGATCTTGTAATAATGTGGACTCTTGAAAGATGTTCCTCAACTCTTATTAAATAAACAGTGTTCTCTGCATTACCTGTCTATTAGGGTGTGGGTTTGTACTTCCTTGTTTCTCCTATTATTACGTTCTATAGACGCATGTTCCCAAAGAAAATTCTCTAGCAAGGATAATTAATTTACTTACCAAACCTTTTGCTTACCACAAGGGTTGGGACGTCGTGGCTCATACAGGCTGCTTGCTTGTAGCTCATATTTGGACTTGTAGCTCAGATTTGAAGTGAAAGTATGACCTATAGACCTGTTGAGTACGAGAGTATGTCCCCTTGTGGCTCGCACTAAGGCGAGAGTAGGGGGCACTGCTCGGGAAGGTAGTTGGGCGTGAGAGCATGCTCACTTATAACTCGCACTGGGTGAGAGTCTGGAACACCGACCTGGAAGGTCGTTGGGGCGTGAGAGGGAACCGACCTGGAAGGTCGTTGGGCGTGAGAGCATGCTCACTTATAACTCGCGTTGGGGCGAGAGTCTGGAACACCGACCTGGAAGGTTGTTGGGGGTGAGCATGCTCACTTATAACTCGCGTTGGGGCGAGAGTCTGGGACACCGACTTCGAAGGTCATTGGGCGTGAGCAGGAAGCCGTTAAAAACTCTTTGGGGCTGGTCCAGGAAGTGTATTGATATTTCAGGGCTGACTTAGGGGTTATCTCCAAAATTCCGCTCTGGTGTCGCATTTTAGGTGTCCAGCTAATTGTGCGCTACTTGGGATATTTCCTGCAAATATCTCATACAAATTTTAATTAGATAAGCTATTTGTTCATTTTATATCTTACTGAGCGCCAAATTCAAATTCATGTTTCCTTTCATTTTCCCTCCTCTTTTCCAAGGTGGTCGCATGACCCTGACGTATGGCTTTCCTTTGCTTTTTCCTGAGGTAACAGCATGACCATCTTTCCCTCTGACATATGGCCTTCCTGCGTCGAAATACTGTCGTACAAAGATCTCCTTCCATGATTTCCTTGTCACGCCCATCATTAATACCTTTCATAGGGGAATGACACGTGTCCCACGAACCTTTCCCGCCACTGTGATTGATCAGCGCCTTTTGGCACACGACTCTAGATCCGATGACTCAAGTTATCATGTCTTCCCCCCTTCTTTTTGATGCTTCTTAGGAGTTTTGCTTTATAAACCCTAAAGGTTATTCGCTGTCACCCTCTCACCAGTTTGACTGCTTTCTGCTTTCGACTCTCCCACTTATTCTCGCTCTTCCTGTTAAGTCTTTCCTCCATATTTGTCTCTTGTGAGCGATTCTTCTCTTCCTCTTCATCCCCTCCAATTTCCTCATGCCTGAAGGTAAGGAGATGTTCTGGTATTCGTATTATATTTCAGATTTAGATAACAGCGACTTGCCCCATATCCATGCTAGTCTGCATTTTACCGACGATTACCAACTACGACCTCCCAAACCGGACGAACACCCATCTTCCCCTCCCCAAGGCTTTGTAATTCTTTTCAAGGACCAACTCTTGGGAGTGTTGGTGCCGGAAGTATCCGACGATCGAACCTATATTTTGATTATGTCAAAGGGATCAAAGTTAAGGTGTTTTGTTTTCTGATGTGTTGAATGAGCTTTGTAGGAAAAGTCCTAAGTATACTTAGGCAAAAGTCCTAGCTGCAGTTAGGCAAGTGGAAAACCCTAGGGGGTGGTAACCCTAGGTTATAGGGGGTGGTAATCCTATGCGGAAAGCCTTGGCGGGTCGGAGCTCCGGGTAAAAATCCTAGGGGGTGGTAATCCTAGGTTAAAATCCTGGTGTCGCGAACCAGGTAGAAGTCTGGACGGGTCGTGGACCGGACGTCCAGCACGAAGACCGGAAGTATTGAGCGCCGAGCAAAAGTCCAGTCGGTCTGGAGGACCAAACTGGCAAAAGGTAAAACTCTCTTGAGTGGAGTAGGTGAGAACGCGTTCCTCGGAAGAGGAAACAATAGGCGTCGGTTCGACCTAGGGTTTCCGGTCGGAAATTCGAAGTCAGAACCGGACAGTCCGATAACTGTCAGACTTTATATTTATGATATTATGTGCTAACTTTGTGTTGCAGGGTATCTTTTGGACTAACATATCTTGCAGGTGTTGGTTGCTACTCGGAAAACCTAGAGGTTCCGCTGTACAAAAATTTTGTACAAAGGTCTGAACCTTTTCCTAGCTACCATGTGTTCTTTTAAATTAAATTTTGGATCGCCTGCGGAACTTAACACGTTTGATCCAAAACTTAATCTATTCGTTCTTTTAGGTTTTGACTTGGGTCTCCTGCGGAACTTAACACGTTCGACCCAAATCACCTTAAGTTATTAATTCCATTAAATATTAATTTCCATAATTGGTTCCCAGTATTGACGTGGCGAGGCACATGACCTTCTTGGATATGGGAGCAACCACCACCGACTAGACAAAACCTTTTATAGAAAGCTAATATTTAATTTCCTAAAATAACTTTAGGTTAACCGAAAAGAACAATCAAATCACAAGGGAAAAAAAAAACAAAAGAACACAACTTCAAAAAACATATTCGAAATACTAGAACGTAAGCCTCTTGTATTTGGTATTATTTCCAAAAATAACTAGCATGATGCGGAAAGAAAAATTACTAGTTATACCTTTTAGAAAGACCTCTTGATCTTCTACCGTATTCCTCTTCTAACCTCGGACGTTGTGTGGGCAACGATCTTCCGAGATGAGAACCACCAAGCACCTTCTTCTTCCTTACAAGTTTCGGCCAGCACAATTCTCCAAGAGAAGTAGAGGTCCGGCCACCACCACCAAGCTCCAAGGGATGCAAGAAACAAAACCACCTTTCTCTCCTTCTTCTCCTAGCTAGGACCGGCCACCATCAAGAGCTCCAAGAGAGGTTGCCGCCGGCCATAAGAAGAAGAGAAGAGGAAGAAGCTAGGGCCGGCCACCAAGGAGGAAAAGAGAGGAGAAGAATAATAGAGTTGATCACCCATGAAGGCATCTCTACCCCTTCTTTTATAATCCTTGGTCTTGGCAAATAAGGAAATTTAATTAAAAACTTCCTTAATTCTTTTGCCATGAAAAAGAAAATTTTATTTAATTAAAAATAATTTTCCTATTCTCAATTTACATGGCCGCCACCATCAAGCTATAATCAAGGAGAGTTTTAATTAATTAAAACTTCCTAATTTGTCTCTAGAAATTTATAAAAAATTTCTCCAATAATTTTCCCTTCATGGTGGTTAATAAAAAGGAAATTTTATAAATTAAAATTCTTCTTTTAAACATGTGGATAATTTCCAAAAGGAAAGTTATCTCTTAAAAATTAAAATATCTTTTCAATCTACAAATAAGGAAAGATATCAAATCTTTTCTTAATCTTTTGTAGAAACTAATAAAAGAGAATATTTAATTTTTAAACTTCTCTTTTAAATTATTATCATGGTTAAAAGGGAAAGTTTTTCTTAAAAATAAAATCTCCTTTCAATCTACAAATAAGGAAAGATTTCAGATATTTTCTTAATCTTTTGTAGAAAGCTTTAAAAGGAAAGATTTAATTTTTAAACTCTCTTTTAAAACTATGATATCCACATAAGAAATAATTTTAATAAAAAATCCTTTTTAATATGATGTGGCCGGCCACCTAAGCTTGGGCTCCAAGCTATTGGCCGGCCACCTTAAGGCCAACCTTTAGGCTTGGCCGGCCCTAAGCTTGAGCTTCAAGCTTAGCTTGGCCGGCCCCTATTGGTTGGGTAAGAAGGTGGGTATGTGGTGGGTATAAATCTCTATATACAAGAGGCTACGATAGGGACCGAGAGGAGGAATTGGTTTTGGTCTCCCGATAAAATTAAGCATCCCGTGCTCGCCCCGAACACACAACTTAATTTTATCAATAATAATTCATTCCACTAAAGAACTATTATTGAACTACCGCACCAATCCCAAATTACATTTTTGGGCTCCTTCTTATCATGAGTGTGTTAGTCTCCCTGTGTTTAAGATATCGAATGTCCACTAATTAAGTGAGTTATTGACAACTCATTTAATTAATATCTTAGTCCAAGAGTAGTACCACTCAACCTTATCATCATGTCGGACTAGGTCCACCTGCAGGGTTTAACATGACAATCCTTATGAGCTCCTCTTGAGGACATTATCAACCTAGTATCTCTAGGACACAGTTTCCTTCTATAATCAACAACACACACTATAAGTGATACAATTTCCCAACTTATCGGGCTTATTGATTCATCGAACTAAATCTCACCCATTGATAAATTAAAGAAATAAATATCAAATATATGTGCTTGTTATTATATTAGGATTAAGAGCACATACTTCCATAATAACCGAGGTCTTTGTTTCTTTATAAAATCAGTATAAAAGAAACGACATCAAATGGTCCTACTCAATACACTCTAAGTGTACTAGTGTAATTATACAGTCAAGATAAACTGATACCTAATTACACTACGACCTTCTAATGGTTTGTTCCTTTCCATTTTGGTCGTGAGCTACTGTTTATAATTTATAAGGTACTGATAACATGATCCTCTGTGTGTGACACCACACACTATATTATCTACAATATAAATTAATTGAACAACTACATTTATCATAAATGTAGACATTTGACTAATGTGATTCTTATTACTAGATAAATGTTTATACCAAAAGCTAGGCTTTTAGTATACACCCTAACAGCAGGTACAAAGGAGGAACCTTAAGCCTCGGATGAACAATGTCCGAGGCGCCTCCATGGAGCTTGGAGGCGCCTCGGGTGCAATGATGAGCTGTCTGTGTAGAGGAGCTGGAGGCGCCTCCATGGAGCTTAGAGGCGCCTTCATGGGACATTAGAGACACTCTCAGGCGGATAAGAGGCAGCGACAGAGGCTTATCGCTGCGATCAACTCGGGATATATTTTTGGGTCCGAGGTGCCTCCATGGAGCATTGGAGGTGCCCTCAACGCCCAATAAAAGGCAGTCTTGAGGCAGTAGCAGGCACATCAATCAACAAGCAATCTTTCTGCATCCAGCTACTAACGAGAAGTTCCGATAAAGCTACAGCAAGTCCCTGACGACCCGGCACTCTGATTTCGTCAATTTTCTTGTCGTTGATATATTTAATTGCTGATCATTGTACTTTAAATTGTAATTATTTTAACGATATTATAGTTGTTGCCCACCGAAAGCGATCAACGATCGCGGACCTTGGAGTAAGAGTCGTCATAGGCTCCGAACCAAGTAAATAACTTGTGTTCGCGTTTGTTTTCATTATTTCCGCTGCTTAATTCTCTATCGCTTTACTAATTCGAAACGCGTGAAAGCCACGAGCGCTATTCATCCCCCCTTTAGCGCGATCTCGATCCAACAATTGGTATCAGAGCAGGATTGCTCTGAATTGGTACAACTACCGTCCGAGGGCATTTTTTACGCCTTTCGTCTTTTTTCCCTCCAAAATTGTTTTCAAAAAATTCATTTTCATCTCTTCACCGCTTATTAGTATTGATAAAATATCGCATTTAGTAGAATTTGAAATAATAATTTTGTAATATTTTTTTAATAATATTTTATTATTTTTTCTCAAAATTCGTGAATTCCCATTTCTATATTTTTCCCGCATTACTAACCCAGGATTAAGTTTTGGGATATTCTTTTCCATTTTTTTTCTTTGTGTGTGAGATTAACCGACAAGCTTCCTCGCGTTACCAGTGCAAGCCAACATTATCGAAATCGAGTATGAGCTCGAGTCTGAAACCGAGAGCGAGTCAGAAACCGAGTCCGAGCGAAGCCACGGATCCGTATCCGTTTCCAAAGGACCGAACCCCACTGTAAGTTCTTTACTTGCCGAAACTCAGTTAGATGATTTAAAGAATTTAGTTCCTTGTTAAAAAAATTGGCTAAATCCAACGTCCGGGTCAAGTCATTCCAAAAGGAGGTAACAACCCTTAAGGATGCGACTGACTCGAGTTCTTTAACTGAGCCAGTTCAAATTAGAAGTTCAACTCAAGTCCAACAACTTGAGGAAGAAAATTCTAATTTGAAAATTTAAATTAAAGAACTTAAGGACATGTTGGAACGGTTCACCTGGGTTCCAAGAATCTTGATCTGATTCTGGGTTCCAAGAATCTTGATCTGATTCTTGGCAAACAGCGAGTCATTTTTAACAAACCCGAACTTGGATTTCAAATCAAAAGAAAATACAAAGCATATCTATCCTTAGTTAATAGAAAAAATAGAAACATAGTCCAAGCATGAGTCCCCAAGTCAAACTTGGTTAATCAAGTTGGACTTGGACTATATTGGGTCCCCAAGGATCAGATCTACTACCTTGATAGACCATATCGATGCTATGATCCAGGGGAAGCCAATAGAAAGACCATCTTTACCAATAGATAGAATTGTTTGATGCTTGATTTTTTTTATTATACATGTTTAGATTCAGGATAGTTTAAGGGCGTAGGCGTAATTTACATTTGTCCAATTAAACTTAGAGGTATCAAAAAGAAAATTAAATATATAATTTCTTTGAGCGGCTCTGTTTAGGAAGTGGTGGATGATCATATACCCAAGAAGGCCGAGTGCCTCATCACGACCTGGGAACCAATTTTAGAAATATGTATTTAATTGACTAGTTTAAAAATCTAAGTTTAACTCAAATGTAAATTAATCCTTAGGAATAATCTAAATTCAAGATAACCATCTCATAAAATTACTTAAGATTACCTGATTGATAACTTAGAATTGGATGAGATGGATCTAGGTTGAATCAACATTATTAATCTTCAGATAAATTTAAATTAATTAAATAAATTCAATTTAATCAAACGAATCAACTTAATTAATTTAAAAAAATATTTTAAAATTATTTGAAAATTATTTGAAAAATCTTTAAAAAGACTCTTTTAAAAATCATTTTAAATCTTTTAAAAGACTCTTTTGAAAATCATTTTAAAATTATTTAAAAATCATTTTAAATTTTTTAAAAACTCTTTTGAAATTAATTTTAAAAATTATTTAAAATTCATTTTAAAAATCATTCAAAAAAAACTCTTTTAAAAATTATTTAAAAATAATTTTAAAAATTCTTTTACAAATTATTTGAAAATTTATTTTAAAATTATTTTAAAATCTTTTAAAAACTCATTTAAATCATTTTAATGTTATTTAAAAATCATTTTAAATCTTTTTAAAACTCTTTTAAAAATTATTATTTAAAAATCATATTAAATCTTTTTTAAAAAATTCTTTTAAAAAATATTTAAAAATCTTTTAAAAATCTTTTAAAAATCTTTTAAATCATTTTAAAGTGAAAAATTATTTAAAAATCATTTAAAAAATATTTTAAAAACTCTTTTAAAAATTATTTGAAAATTTCATTTTAATAATCTTTCAAAAAAAACTCTTTTAAAAATTATTTGAAAATTATTTTAAATATTTTTTAAATACTCTTTAAAAAATCATTTTAAAATTATTTGAAAAATTCTTTTAAAAACCTATTTTCAATTTTTTTTTAAAAAAACTTTTAAATCCTTTAAACCATACTTAATTAAATTCTCAATTAAATTTCAAAATCATACCTAATCATAATCAAGATTTAAAATTTTAATTGTTTGATTATTAAAACTTTAAAAAATTCTTAGACCTTCAAAAATCTTAATTCATTTTTAAGATAACTATTCTTGGTACTAGTTAAGGGGGAGTGGTTGGAGTCAAGCAAATTTTTTTTGGGTTAAGTAAAAAAAATTATTTTGAAAAGTTAAAGTTATTTCTAAGTTTTTCTAATTTAAAAAAAAATTAAATATTTTTGCTAAAGCCAAGTGTCCTTTGTCAGACTTACTTTCAAAACTTTTCTAAATTTTTGTTGAAAAACTAAGTATTTGCTAAATGTTTTTCTCAAAAACTAAGTGTTTTTCAAAATAACAATTATTGTTAAAAGCTTTTTAAATTTAGCTAAGTCTTTTTCAAATTTTGCTAAATAATTTTTAAAATTTTCTAAATAGTTTCAAAAGAATTTAGCTTCAATTCTTAAGGTAACCTTATTGTAACCCTGTAGCCTCTACTATTTAGGGAGTAGCCTAAGAAAATTCCATTTTCAACCTTAGAGGTGAATTTTCCTAAGTGTTCTCTTGTGTTTAAGATGAAAGCTGGGCACCCAAATACTTTAAAGTATTTTATATTGGGTTGTTTATTGTAATAAACTTCAAAAAATATTTTGTTATGGGTTTTATTGAGTGTTGTTCTGTTTTGTACATAGAAAGCTGTACTAACAGCTTCTGTCCAAAAATATTTAGGTTAGTTGTATTCATTTAACATCGTTCTAGAGGCTTCAAGTAAGGTTCTATTTTTTCTTTCTATAATCCCATTTTGTTGGGGGGATTTTAGGGCATGAAAATTTGTGATGGTAGCCATTTTCAAGACAGAATTGGTTAAAGTTATGATTTTTAAATTCTCCCCCATTATCACTTCTAATTCTTTTAATTTTAAGGTCCTTTTCATTTTCAACTTGTTTACAAAAGTTTGTAAAAATTTCAAAAGTTTCATTCTTATTTTTTAAAAATTTTACCCAAGTGAACCTAGAATAGTCATATATTATTACTAGACAGTATATACTTCCATTTATTGATTTGACTCCATGGGAGTCAAATAGGTCTAAATGTAACAATTCTAAGATTGAGTTAGCTTGTGATTCATTAGTTGGTTTGTGGGTAGATTTTGTTTGCTTACCTTGTTGACAAGCATTACATATGGTTGAATCAAGGTTAGGTAATTTTGGTAGTCCTCTAACTAGTCCATTTAGTTTGCTTATATTTATGAAATTTGTATGTGACATTCTTCTATGTCATAAGTAGGTTTCTTCTTTTTGTGTTAAATAACACTTAATTGAAGAAGTGGTTAAGTTAATCGCATAGATGTTGTCTTTCCTAAACCCTTTTAGGCTTATGTTAGGGTTGTCTAGGTGTTTGATTAAGCATTCTGTAGATAAAACCTAACCTTATACCTAGTATCACACAGTTGACTGATACTTAAAAGATTATACTTGAAATTTTCAACAAGTAAAACATTTGTAATAATAAAGTTAATTTTCAGTTCGATATTATCTATACCAATTACCTTGAGTTTGTCGTTGTTCCTAAAGGCAACTGTTCCTAGACTTTTGTAGGTGAGTTGAGTGAATTTTGTGTGATCTCCAGTCATATGTTTGGAGCAACCACTATCCAAATCCACTTAGTTTCCTACAATAGGTAGAAATTGGGGTTAGTCTAACTATTAGTCTAAGTATAATTAGGCAAAAGTCCTAGCTACAGTTAGATAAGTGGAAACCCTAGGGGTGGTAACTCTAGGTCATAGGGGGTGGTAACCCTATGCGGAAAGCCTTGGTGGGTCGGAGTTTCGGGCAAAAATCCTAGGGGGTGGTAACCCTAGGTTAAAATCCTGGTGTCGTGAACTGGGTAGAAATCTGGACGGGTCGTGGATCGGACGTCCAACATGAAGACCGGAAGCATCGAGCGCCAAACAAAAGTCCAGTCGGTCTGGAGGACCAAATTGGCAAAAGTTAAAACTCTCCTGAGTGGAATATGTGAGGGCGTGCTCCCCGGAAGAGGGAACACTAGGCATCGGTTCGACCTAGGGTTTTCGGTCGGAAATTAGAAGTTAGAACCGGACAGTCCGATGATTGTCAGATTTTATATTTATGATATTATGTGCTAACTTTGTATTGCAGGGTATCTTTTGGACTAACATATCTTGCAGGTACAAAGGAGAAACCTTAATCCTCGGATGAACAATGTCCGAGGCACCTTCATGGAGCTTGGAGGCGCCTCGGGTGCAAAGATGAGCTGTCTGCGCAGAGGAGCTGGAGGCGCCTCCATGGAGTTTGGAGGAGCCTTAAACTGCTTCTTGGAGGCGCCTCCATGGGGCATTAGAGGCGCCCTCCATGGGGATAAGAGATAGCGGCGGAGGCTTATCGTAGCGATCAACTCGAGATATATTTTTGGATCCAAGGCGCCTCCATGGAGCATTGGATGCACCCTCAATGCCCAATAAAAGGCAGTCTCGAGGCAGCAGCAGGCACATCAATTAACAAGCAATCTTTCTGCATCCAGCTGCTAACGAGAAGTTCCGATAAAGCTACAGCGAGTCCTTGACGACCTGACACTCCAATTTCGTCAATTTTCTTGTCGTTGGTATATTTAATTGCTGACCATTGTACTTTAAATTGTAACTCTTTTAACGATGTTATAGTTGTTGCCCACCGAAAGCGATCAACGATCGCGGACCTTGGAGTAGGAGTCGCCACGGGCTCTGAACCAAGTAAATAACTTGTGTTCGCGTTTGTTTTCATTATTTCCGCTGCTTAATTCTCTATCTCTTTACGAATTCGAAACGCGTGAAAGCCACGAGCGCTATTCACCCCCTCTGGCGCGATCTTGATCCAACAGGGAGGTCTTCGCTTTCCTCTTCACCCATTTTTCTCCTCCTTGAGTCAATATTTCGGTATTCCACTTTCTCAGTTTGCTCCCAATGCCTTCCGTGCTATCTGCGGAATGGACATCCTCTGTCGTGTATATCAAATTCCTTTAACCGTTCAACTTGTCCTCCACTTTTACTCTCTCAAACGATTCGAGCCTAGCGTGTTCATGGTACAATCCCGGGTCGGGTGTAAATTTTTCTCTGATACGCCCTCCTCCAACAAGGGTTGGAAATACCGCTTCTTCTTCATTAGGCTGCCTGAGTCGGTGCTTTGGCCGACCAAATGACGTTCCAACCTTCCTTCACCTCTTGAACTACCCAATCATAAGCACCCGTCCGTCTGCCATGCAGCTTCAGAGAAACTAAATGGAGTCCGTCTTCTCCTATCCGTAATATTGCGAGAAAGTTTTTTACATCTTTTTGGACAGCCCGATCTCCGCGGCTATAGGAGCTCCATTTGGTAAGACTTTGCTTTTCCTTCCGCTAGTGTTCGCTAACTGAGGTATTTCCTTCTTGTTTTACAGAGGTTTCTATGTTTCGGGCCTACTCGGTTGACTCGACCAAGATGCCCAGCGATATTTTAAAGGTCGTGGGCGAAGAAGTTGCGAAAGGCCTCGCCACTCCCTAAACCACTCCCTCAAATGAAATAACGGAAGAGCCAGCAGAGTCCTCTACCCCACTCCTTCTGGAGGATGTTATTCCTGAGATTGGCTCTGTACCCCTAGAACCGATCGAGGAAGAGCAGACTCTTTCTCCACCTCCGGATAAGCGCCTACGCCTCCAGCGTAAGCGGAAAAGAGTCACGCCTTCAGTTCAATCTTCCCCTTCACTTCCTCCCCTCGGGTGGGCTTCCTCCAAAGTCTCCAAGGTCATGGCTAAAGCCCCCATCCAGGAGTCTCCTCTTGTAGTGGAAGTCCCCGCACCTACTCCCGTCCAGGCCTTAGCCCCCGAGCAGGTCAGCCCTTCCGCTGGAGACCAACCCGGGAGTTCTACGACCCCCTCTATTCCTCCTGCCGCCACCTCCCCTTCATCTTCTCGCCCCAGGGAACAACCCAGGCGGAATAAATATGACTTCTTAGTTTCCTGGATCCTGCCCTCTACAGCTGGATTGGATTCAGCAGATGCTGGTGATACCGCTCTAATCCGCGGCTAGGTTCAACTGCAGGGACTCTTAGCCACCTCTTGGCGGTCGGCCAATGACCAATTCTGGGGAGGCTCCGCGTTGGAAGGGATAGACATGGTTTCTCAGCATGTACTATCAGTGAGTCTTCCTTTTCCTAGTCTGACTTCCTATAATTAATTCTGACCCTCCTTTTTATGCTGGGCAGACTTGTTCCATTGGCTTGAGCTTGACCCAAGTTGCCACAGACCTATTGCGGGAGAACGAGTCGCTGAAGACTCGTGTTCGAGAATTGGAGCTGCCACTAACTCCTCACCATCCGCTTGACCTCCTGACTTCGGATGACCCTCTACATTCCTATCTTCACACGGTCGGGGAGTCCGCTCAGTCTGCTAGGAGTGTGGCTCAGGTATCCTCAGAAAAGATAAAGAAACTGCAAGCGGCTCTGCAGACCAACGAATCTAAACTAAATTCATAGGGGCAATGTCGTCGCCAACTTGCGACCGAGCTGGATGAGAAAGAATCAGAGCTGACCACTCTCTTTACAGATCTAAAGGCGCTTCGGGAGTCTTATAAGGTCTTGTAGAAAGACCTGGGAGTTGCCCAAGCAGACTTGGCTGTAAGTACTGACCGAGAAAAGGCTCTCAAGGCTCAGTGGGACATTGACCAAGCCACCATTAAGTCCCTCCAAGCGGATCTTCTCAAGGCCCAAGAAGATGCCTCCACCCTTAAACAGGAGAGGGCGCTGGCTTTGGCGGATGTGGACAAGATAAAAGTCGAGCTGGTGGAATACCGGTTGGGCGAAATTATTTGCCTCAGAGCCTACAGACTCGCATACATTTGATCTTCACTCTTCAGGAAGAAAATAGACGACTTAATCGACTCGATGATATGTCATGGGGGCATGGGCGCTGTACGTCAATTGTTTAAGCAAGGCCTTCTTCGCTCTGCCCCCTCAGATAATTTTCTGGATAGGACTCGCCTTGTGAACGAGCTTCCCGATGGAGTCTTCCCTTCCTTCACTGCTGATGATGACTTCTTGGCTTCTTCTATACCTCCCCCAGACGTTGTACCTCCTTCAGACCCCCGGTCTTGATGTAAAACTTTTCATATGCAAACGTTCATATCTGCTTTTGTATGATGTTACTTAAGACTTAGGAAATCTATCTATAACTATCTTTGTCTTAAGAATTCTTTATTTTACTATGCTTCCCACCAAGACCTACTTGTTCCCCTACCAAGGATCTGTTTTGACCATGTTGGCGTTCTGACTAGTGCCCTTGCCCTGGGCCTCCGATCATCTAGTGTCCTGAGCTGACTCCCTAACTGGGTTCGCCCTTTGAATTTAACAAGCAAAGGCGAGAGAGAACAGGCAAAGGCGGTAGAGAGAGAGGAAGCATGTGAAGATCTCAAAGGATTCGTACTACAGTGGTGTTCTTTTTTCGAGGTAACCATGTCTCATGATGACCCTCGTATATTGCGCCATTTACTTTTTCTGACCCCTTCCTTTAGCTTCGTTTTCTGTGATGATTTCATGGCTCCTTTTGCTTGGATAACCTGAACAACCTTTATTGTAAGCCGTTGGATGGTGGTTGACCATAATACCCTCATGAATATTAACTATAAATAGGCCTCTCACTCTATTCCTTGGAACTTTTTCATCTTCCTCTTCCTTCTGTTCTCGTTCTCTGCTCCCTCTTGCCTGTCGCTTCCTCTTGCCCTCTGCCTCATCCTCTGGCCCTCTGCCTCATACTTGAATCCCTCCTATGGCCTTTCTTACCATCGTTTACTCCTTTGGAGTCTCTTCTTTCGCTGGTGTGGATCTGGACGATCTTCGTTTCAACTATGAAGTCTCAGAAGACATGCACATCATTATTCCTAACTTGCTTTACCGGGCTTCCTCTCCTCCAGCGGGCTATGTCACTTTTTACAAGGAGCAATTTGTTGCTGGATTTCGTTTCCCCATTCAACCTCTATTCTCTGACGTAAGTCGATATTTCAGACTTTCTCTAGGCCAACTAACTCTCGATTCTATAAGGATCCTATGCAGATTCGTTGTCATGTGTGAAGTCTGCGACATACCTTGGTCTGCCCACCTGTTCCACTATTTCTTTACTCCTCGCTAGCAAGGTGAGGGCTTGTTTTGCTTTTAGACCCGTACCCACACTACTTTCTTTTGTCCTATTTCCTCCTTCGACGTGAATTGGAAGGATAAATATTTTTTCCTTAAATTTCCTTTTGACGTGGAATGACCCACTCGGTGGCAACGAGTGCTTCCTATAGCACCTTACGTGGGGGACTTCAGTACTGATCCCCTCTTCACAGAGGCTATGGCTCATCTGAGATGTTGGAGACTGGACTTAATGAGACTGTTGATCGAGGACGTGCTATCCTTTTTTAGGCTGAGCCGCATTTTCTCTGCCGAGCTACCTCGCTCCCTGGGTGAGTTTTACCTAACCTTGAATTACTCCATCCTGGTTTTTGGTATTGTTACTACAACTCTGGTTTCCCTGTGTAGCCAACACCCTGCACCGCGCATCAGATGTCTAGCCCCTCCCCCTGAGCGATTAGGAAATAATGCGCAGGGGTCACCTCATATTAGAGAGTAGGCCGCTTCCCCACTCTGCCCATGTTCGGCTGGGAGCAACTACTACCACCATTCCCCGGTCATCCCTTCAAACGACGCCCCTACCAACCTCCCAATCAGCTCTTGAACCTGCTTTTCGACCGGCTCCCAGACCACCCTCCAGGTCAGCGGGCATACCTCCTGCCAGTCCCTCTTTCCAAGCAGCTTCTCGTGTAGCTTGGCAAGCGCGTTTTGCTGTTGATCCCACAAGTCAAAGTGCCTCATCCCTTTTGGCTCGTTGATCTCGACCTTCACCTGAAGATTCGGATTCAGATGACCAGCCATTGGTACGTCGATTCCGACGCAGAGCTATTGATCCAGTCTCCAATGATCCTCCTGCTGCTCGACCTTCCTCCTCATCTCTAGCGGCCACATCAAGCCCGGGCCTCCCAGGTGCTTCTGTGACTCTTTCAGGGGCCCTAGAAGGAACTCTTCGAGGGACACCTCCAATTGTCCCTGAAGAAGTACGACACGAATCTCACCTGTCCCCCATGGGTCCTGCTTCGCCACCTGCATCTCCTCTTGCATCTCCGCCCTATGCGCCCTATCCTCCAGAGGCCTCCAATACAGTTGCGGGACCTTCAACTCACTCCCCTGCGACTGGAGGTGAAGCCGGACCATTTAGATCACAACGTCCAACTGCTGGAGGTGAAGCCGGACCCTCTAGCTCACCTCCAGCTCACAACGTCCAACCTACTCACATTTCCGAGCCACTTTACCTTCAGAACAACATTTGTAGCGTCAAGAGGATGCCCCCACTAGCCGCATCACTATGAAAGGACTATTGTCCGAATGCTAGCAAGAAAATTTGGAGCAGATACATGCCATTCCGGCGCCACTCCAGTTGGACCTGATCGCGGAAGGAGCTATAGCGGTAAGTTTCCTTTATTATTTCCTCCCCTTATTTTCATCATTCTCTTATGATCATCCCTCTATAGAGCCTCATCGAGTCTTTGACAATGAGCCATACATTGTCCGCCTTATATCAAGAAAATAAAGCTATGAAGAACAGAGTCGCTGAAGTGGAGCTTCAATTACATGACCCAGCGACAGCTAATCATATACTGCAGGCTGAGATAGAGACCTTGAAGAGAGCGAATGCCCTCCACAGGCAGTCCCTGAGGGAGGCAGATAAGGAAATCAAAGACCTTCAGGCAGAAAAAAGCAAGGCAGAAGCTCTTCATAAGCAGACTTTAGATCAGCTAGCCCAAGAGCAGCAATCCAAGGAGACACTATTACAGGATTAGAGCAAAACTTTGGAATCGCAAGTAGCAGAACTGCGCCTTGCAAGCTGAATTAGCCCAAGCCCGCTCTACTTCCTCTGGAGTCGCCACAGCTCTGGAAATATATAGGGAGAGAGAAAACGAACGCTACAGGCTGAGCCGAGAGGCTTACCTACATTCTTGGGAGTTTGGTGTTCAGGTAGGGGGCCGCTTCGTGACATCTATAGCTTATGGTGCAGCAGGGGCCCTTCGGCAACTGTATGAGTAAGGGTACCTTAGCTCCGCTCCCCTTGAAGACTTCTTAGATCACCGTCATATTTTGAAAGAAATACCTGACGAAATTTTTTTCGCTTTTAAGTCATTTGTATTTGTAAATTGTGTAAGCCGAACAACCTTATGCTTAACGTTCCATCCCATATATTGTCATCCGCATTCTAAGTATGATTCCTAAATGAGTTTGATGATTTATAAAGAGTAAGGACATAACGATCTTGACCAGGCTAACCGTTCGACCGACTGGTCAAGCAAGTATTCCTGACCTGACTTATCCTACCTTAATCAGACCCACTTCTATTGGGGCTAGACTTACAGAAGAGAGAGTGGTCTATGTGCGATAAGGCCAAAGATAATTAGCGCTCCAAGGCTGGTCTAGCTTCCTACCCAGGTTGTCTTGCAGGTGGTAAGCACCTGACGCCAACTTTTTAACAACTTTATAAGACTCATCCCATTGGGGTGCTAGTTTGGCTATGTCCCTGACAAGCTTTGTTTGTTTCCAGACAAGGTCCCCCTCTCCGAAGAAACGAGGAACCATCTTTCTATCATAATTCTACCTCATCCTTTTTCGGTAGGCCGCTAGCCTGGCTATTGTCCGCTCGCGGGTTTCACTAATAAGGTCCAGCTCTGCAAGTCGTCGTTCGGCATTCTCTTCATCATATAGCATTCTCCTAGTTGAGGGCACCCCGATCTCTATAGGTACCACTGCCTCATTATCATAGACTAGATGAAACGGAGTAAGGCCTGTGCTCTCCCGGGGCGTTGTACGGTAGGTCGAGAGAATACTTTGTAATTCTTCCACCTAATCTCCTCCAACATGATCCAATTTAACCTTCAATCCCCACACAATATCTTGGTTAATAACTTCTGTCTGACCATTACTTTGCGGGTATGCCACGGATGTGAAGGCTTGTATAATGTCGAACCCCTGACACCAGGCCTAGATCTTCCGACCTTGAAACTGTCTTCCATTATCTGATACCAGTTTATGGGGTATGCCAAATCTGCACAGAATGTTTTTCCACAAAAATTGAATAACTACTCCCTCTGTGATTCTAGCCAGGGCTTCGGCTTCTACTCATTTAGAAAAGTAGTCCACTACCACAAGCAGAAATCACTTTTGACCGGGTGCCATAGGGAATGACCCTACAATATCCATACCCCACTGATCGAAGGGGCAAGAAACTATAGACGTCTTTAGCATCCAGGTAGGCATATGTGTCAGATTCTGATCTTTCTGGCAAGATAAACAAGCGTTCACCAACTGTTGAGCATCTTTCTGTAAAGTAGGTCAGAAATAGCCGACCAACAACACCTTGCGGGCCAATGTTCTGCCTCCAGCATAACTGCTGCAACATCCTAGATATATTTCTCGTAAGGCATGATCCGCCTCTTCCATGCTTAAACACTTGAGTAAAGGCCTGGAAAATGCCCGCTTATATAAATGATCTCCTATCATGGTGTAGGCGTGAGCCTTTTTCCTGACTAGCCGTGCTCCCTCAAGGTCGGTTGGCAGGATACCTTGTTGAAGATAACTAATCATTGGCGCTCTCCAATCAATAGGCTCGTCTATGTTATTCTGAAGATCTATCTGGGCTATGAGGAAGGTTTGTGCTATTAACTTATCCAATACCCATGTGGTCAGAGAGCTGGCCATTTTAACTAACTCATCAGCTCGGTCATTCTCCATTCTAGAAATGTTTCTTATCGTGACCTCCTTGAACCATTCTTTCATAAGCCTCCCGATATACCTGTATCTTATCGTTATTGACCTCAAAGTTGTCCGCTACTTGTTGGGTTACTAATTGGGAATCCGAATAGATGATTACTCGGGCAGCTTCCGCATGTCGGGTTGCTTGCAGCCCTGCCAACAAAGTCTCATACTTTGTCTCATTGTTAGTGGCTCTGAAGTTTAACCGAACGGCTATCTGTAGGATGTCTTCTTGAAGGGATATCAGAAGAACTCCGACGCCGCTTCCCTGCTGTGTAGCCGATCCATCCACATGCACCTTCCAAGGCTCTTCGGAATCAGCATGATGAATCTCTGTTAAGAAATCAGCCAAGGCCTACGCTTTAATAGTCATGCGAGGTTGATAGACTATATTATATTCTCCCAATTCTGTTACCCACTTAATAAGCCGACCAACAACTTCTACATTGGTAAGGGCCTTACCTATGGTGCTATTAGTCAAGACCGTGATGGGATGTGCCAGAAAATAGGGCTTTCAATGTCGGACCATGAGCACCAGTCCGTAGGCTAACATTTCCAGAGCTGTGTATCTATACTCAGCCCCCTTCAGTAGATGACTAAAAAAGTACACTGGCCGTTGTACATTATCTTGTTCTTTTAACAAGTAGACCCAGAGTGGCTCTCCCATAATAGGCTTGAACAAGGAAGGCAAGGTTTTCATATACTTTTTTAGCTCTTCAAAAGCCCGCGTGCATTTCTCCTCCCACTGGAATTTGGAAGCTTTCCTGAACACTTTAAAGAAGGTTGTTGCTTTGTCTGCTGATCGGGAGATAAATCTGGACAGGGTTGTTATCCTGCCTACCAACTTCTAAGTCTCCTTCAGGTTTTGGGGGCCCTTCATGTCCCGGAGTGCTTGGACCTTCTCATGATTGGCTTCAATTCCCCCACTTAGTTACTAGGTATCCCAAGAACTTTCCTCCTTTGGCTTCGAACAAACACTTCAAGGGATTTAATTTTAACCCTCCTGTCGGAGGGTGCCACATGTCTCATCCACGTCAGCTATCAGGTTTGCAGCTAAAGAGGATTTGATGAGTATATATGTTAGATCGAGAAGCGCTAGAGGGGGGAGGTGAATAGCGCTCGTGGCTTTCACTCTTTTCGAAATCGTAAAACACGAGTAATAATGCAGCGGAAATAGTAAAACGTACAAACACACAGTAGACACGAGAGGTTACTTCGCTCGGAGCCTATCTCGACTCCTACTCGAAGGCCCGCGGTCGCTGACCGCTTTCGGTGGGCAACAACTATAGTTCGTAAAACTATTACAAACTAAGTAGAATTTAAAGCAGTAAAAATAACAGTTATACCGAAAACAAAAGACTAAATCTGAAGCTCTGGGTTGACAGCGTCTAGTTGAGGCTTTGTCAGAACGTCTCGTTAGCAACAGTTTGCAGAATGATTGCTTGTGCGAAGTTCTCTTGAGCTGTGGTCGAGACCCTCTTATAAAGGGTGTTCAAGGCGCCTTGAAAGCCATCCAAGGCGCCTCGATGCTGGCCGAGTCACACGCTGAGATAAGGGCTGAACTGGTCGAACCTTATCAGGTTCAAGGCGCCTTCTTTGCTCTCCAAGGCGCCTTCATCCACCAGTCCAAGGCGCCTTGAGCTTCCTTCAAGGCGCCTCCAAGCCTGCTTCGCAGCCAGCTCATCTTTTGCACCCGAGGCGCCTCCAAGCTCCATGGAGGCGCCTCGGACACTGTTTATCCGAGGCTTAACCTTGTTCTTTCATACCTGCAAAACATGTTAGATCCAAAACACAAACATATCCTGCAAAACAAAAGTTAGCACATATAATATCATAAATATGAAGTTTGACAGTCATCGGACTGTCCGGGTCTGATTTCGGATTTCCAACCGGAAACCCTAGGTTGACTCGACGCCTACTGTTCCCTCTACGGGGAACGCGTCCTCACCTACTCCACTCAGGAGATTTACCTGATGCCAGTGCAATCCTCCAGATCGACTGGACTTTTGCTCGGTGCTTGATGCTTCCAGACTTTCTGCTGGACGTCCGCTTCCCTACTGGTTCAGTCTTTCACCTGGTTCACGACACCAGGACTTTCCACCTAGGGTTACCCCCCCCAGGACTTTTGCCTGAAGCAGTCGACCCACCAAGACTTTCCGTATAGGGTTACCACCTCCTATGACCTAGGGTTACCGCCCCCTAGGGTTTTCTCTTTGCCTAACCGCAACTAGGACTTTTCTCCACCTAGAGTTACCACCCCCTAGGACCTAGGGTTACCACACCCTAGGGTTTTCACCTGCCTAACCGCAGTTAGGACTTTCCTGAAACACTCATTCAACATGTTAGATAACAAAACACCTTAACTTTGAACTCTTTGACATAATCAAAACATAGGTTCGATCGTCGAATGCTTCCCGCACCAACAATCTCCCCTTTTTTGATTATGGCAACACGGTTCAAAGTTAAGCAAAAAAATATGATAGTAAGTACAGAAACTTAAACATGACCATAACAAAGTACAGAAACTTAAACATGAGCAAAAAACTTTTTGCTTCTCTTTTGATTATGTTTAAGTTTACTCTTAATTTACTTAACTTTTCTCTTACCACAGTAAGTACAGAAACTTAAACATGACCATAACAAAGTACAGAAAGTTAAACATGAGCAAAAAACTTTTTGCTTCCCTTTTGATTATGTTTAAGTTTACTCTTAATTTACTTAACTTTTCTCTCTCCCCCTTTGACATAAATCAAAAAGAATACTAGGAAAAGAAACAAAACAAATATTCGATTTTAAACTCCCCCTGAAGGGTAGCACATATTTAAAAAAAAACAACTTAGCTATATTTTTAGCTTTTAAAATGATTGTGTTGAAAAAGCACTTTGCCAGATAGCTAAGTTTAGAACATAATTTTAGTTTAAGGAAAACTTGATTAAGCTTGAAAAATACTTAAATTAAGGATAGATAACATAGTCAAAATATTTTCAAAAGTATTTTAACTTGATTTTTCAAAGAAAACTTAGTCAAATTTGAAATAGTTTTAAAGAAAATTTTAGTTAAAGTTGTTCGAAAGATACTTAATTAGATTTGAAAAGCTTTTCGAAAGTTAATTGATAAGTAGCTTGACTCCGCTTACTCCCCCTTAAATAATGCAAAAATGAATCCCTAGGATCCTAGAGTCCAAGCATGTATAAAATATAATAGGTCTTTTATATTCTGAGAGTGAGATAAAGTTAACTTTGTCAATAAAGATATTGAAAATATAAGTTTGAATTTCAAATGAGTAAATATTAAACTTTCGAGAATATATTTAAAAATTAATTGGAGTAAACATTTACAATCATAATTTTATAATATGACTTGAGAATTAAAGATTTTTAAACCCTTTTAAATTAATTAATATCTTGAAATTAATTGAATAATATTCTGAAATTAATTGAATGATATTTTGAAATGATTTTCAAAAATTTGTTAAATGATTTTGAAATGAATTTTCAAAAGATTTTTGAAATCAATTTTCAAACGATTTCTCAAATAATTTTCAAAAGATTTTTCAAATAATTTTTAAATGATTTTGAAATTAAGCTTAAAAATATTTTTAAAATAATTTTTAAAAGATTTTTCAAATAATTTTGAAATTAAGTTTTAAAAGATTAAAAATGATTTTTAAAAGATTTTTAAATAATTTTGAAATTAATTTTTAAATGATTTTTAAATAATTTTGAAATTAATTTTCAAATGATTTTTGAAATTAATTTTCAAAGAATTTTTGAAATAATTTTTGAAATAATTTTGAAATTAATTTTCAAATGATTTTTGAAATAATTTTGAAATTAATTTTCAAAGAATTTTTGAAATAATTTTTCAAATAATTTTTGAAATAATTTTGAAATTAATTTTCAAATGATTTTTGAAATAATTTTGAAATTAATTTTCAAAGAATTTTTGAAATAATTTTTCAAATAATTTTTGAAATTAATTTTTAAAGAATTTCGAAATAATTTTGAAATTAATTTTTAAAGAATTTTGAAATAATTTTGAAATTAATTTTCAAATGATTTTTCAAATAATTTTGAAATTAATTTTCAAATGATTTTTCCAAATAATTTTGAAATTAATTTTTAAATAATTTTTGAAAGAATTTTGAAATTAATTTTCAAATGAATTTTTGAAATAATTAATTCATTTGATTTAAGTTAATTAAGTCGATTTATTTGATTAATTTGATTAAATTTGATTTATTTGATTAAATTGAGTTTATTTGAGATTAAGTCAAGCTTAGATCCATCTCACCCGATTCTAAGTTATCAATTAGGTAATCTTATATAATTTTGTGAGATGATCTCTAATTTAGGTTATTTCTAAGGATTAATTTACATTTGAGTTAAAATTAGGTTTTTCAATTAGTCAATTAAATATATATTTCAATGATTGGTTCCCAGGTCAGGACGAGGCTCTAGGCCTTCTTGGGTATGAGATCATCCACCCCTTCCTAGACAGAACCGTTCAAAGAAAATATATATTTAATTTTCTTTTTGAAACCCCTAGATTTAACTAACAAGTGTAAATTATGTCTAGGTCCTTAAACTATCCTAAATCTAAACATGCATAATGTAAAGGAAAATAAATAAACAAGCATCAATCTATCTATTGGTAAAGATGGTCTTTCTATTGGCTCCCCCTGGATCATAGCCTCGATAGGGTCTATAAAGGTAATGGATCTGATCCTTGGGGACCCAATATAGTCCAAGTCCAACTTGATTAACCAAGTTTGACTTGAGGACCCATGCTTGAACTATGGTTTTATTATTTCTATTTACTAAAGATAGATATGATTTATATTTTTTCTTGGTTTTAAATTCAAGTCCGGATTTGTTGTAAACGACTCGCTGTTTTCCAAGAATCAGATCCAAATTCTTGGAACCTATAGTGAACTGTTCCAACGTGTCCTTGAGTTCTTTAATTTGAGTTTTCAAATTGAAATTTTCCTCCTCAAGTTGTTGGACTTGAGTTGAACTTCCAATTCGAATAGGCTCAGTTAAAGAACTCGAGTCCGTCACTTCCTTAAGGGTTGTTACCTCCTTTTGGAGTGACTTGACCCGAATATTGGATTTAGCCAATTTCTTAAGCAAGTAAAGAATTAACTTTTGCAAATCATCTAATTGAGTCTCGGCAAGTAAGGCACTTATAGTGGGGTTCGGTCCTTCGGAAACGGATGCGGATCTGTGGCTTCGCTCGGACTCAGTTTCCGACTCACTCTCGGTTTCGGACTTGAATTCGGACTCGGTTTCGTCAATGCCTACTTGTACTGGCAACGCGAGGAAGCTTGTCGGTTCTTCTTTGTCGAACTCGGATTCATCTGACGACTCGAACCAGGTTGCCTTCATTGCCTTCTTTTTGAGTTGCTTTTTGTTTGGACAATCCGGCTTGTAGTGCCCCTTCTGGTTACATCCGTAGCAGGTGACTCCAGATCTGCCCTTCGGGTTTGTTTGAGTTGCCCTTTTTGACTTCCATATTTTCCGCACGAATTTTATCAGTTCGGAAATAACTTCGTCTTCATCCTCTGCGTTTGATTCGTCTTTGGACTCGGGTTTGGATTTGTGCCTTGACGTCGGTTTGCGCGTTCTGCTAGTACCTGCAACCAAAGCAACACCTTTCTTGACCAAGCGTGCATTAGTCTGCTCATGCAATTCTAATTCATAAAACAATTCATCTAGTTTTATTGAAGATAAATCCTTGGAAACTTTGTAAGCATCAACCATGGATGCCCATAAAGTGTTCCTCGGAAAAGCGCTTAGTGCGTACCTTATTATGTCGCGGTTTTCCACCCTTTGGCCGATCGCATGAAGCCCGTTGAGAAGGTCCCAGATGCGTGCGTGAAGCTGGTTCGCCGTCTCACCTTCCTACATTTTAATATTGTACAATTTATTTAAAATTAAATCGCGCTTACTTACTTTAGCATTGGAGGTGCCCTCGTGCAGTTCGATCAGTTTTCTCCATAGCTCTTTGGCGCTTGAGAAAGGTCCTACTCTGTTGAGTTCTTCTTTTGTAAGCCCGCATTATAGCATGCAAGTGGCTTTGGCATCTGCTTCCACCTTCTTCATGATGCTGGTGTCCCAGTTGGTGCAAGAAACGAGTTCTCCGGTGTCGTCACGTGGTAGCTCGAGACCGGTCTGGATGATGATCCACATCTCGACTTGCGTCTTGAGGTGGTACTCCATCCGGTTCTTTCAATATGCAAAATCATCTCCGGAGAAGAGCGGGGGGCGAGAAGTGCTAAAACCTTCTTGGAGGGTCATTTTAAAGTAACTTGCACACACAGAAACACACAAAAAATGTACCAGGACTTGATCCTGCATTAGCAGTGCGGTATGAAAATAAAAGAAATGAACTCGAGTGGTGTTGTACCAACTTCGAGCAAAAATCAATTCCCAGAAAAAAAATTAGAATTTAGCTATTAGGCTAATTCTAATTGACTCCGTAAAACTGAAAATAACCACGAAAAAGATGCGTGATTGGTGGTTGCACCAGATCAACGCTACCCCGCTCTGATATCATTTGTTGGATCGAGAAGCACTAGAGGGGGGGTGAATAGTGCTCGTGGCTTTCACTCTTTTCGGAATCGTAAAACACGAGTAATAATGCAGCGGAAATAGTAAAACGCGCAAACACACAGTAGACACGAGAGGTTACTTCGTTCGGAGCCTATCTCGACTCCTACTCGAAGGCCTGCGATCGCTGACCGCTTTCGGTGGGCAACAACTATAGTTCGTAAAACTATTACAAACTAAGTAGAATTTAAAGCAGTAAAAATAACAGTTATACCGACAACAAAAGACTAAATCTGAAGCTCCGGGTTGTCGGCGTCTAGTTGAGGCTTTGTCGGAACGTCTCGTTAGCAGCAGGTTGCAGAATGATTGCTTGTGCAAAGTTCTCTTGAGCTGCTGGTCGAGACCCTCTTATAAAGGGTGTTCAAGGCGCCTTGAAAGCCATCCAAGGCGCCTCCATGCTGGCCGAGTCATACGCTGAGATAAGGGTTGAACTGGTCGAACCTTATCAGGTTCAAGGCGCCTTCTTTGCTCTCCAAGGCGCCTTCATCCACCAGTCCAAGGCACCTTGAGCTTCCTTCAAGGCGCCTCCAAGCCTGCTTCGCAGCCAGCTCATTTTTTGCACCCGAGGTGCCTCCAAGCTCCATTTAGGCGCCTCGGACACTGTTTATCCGAGGCTTAACCTTGTTCTTTCGTACCTGCAAGACATGTTAGATTTAAAACACAAACATATCCTGCAAAACAAAAGTTAGCACATATAATATCATAAATATGAAGTTTGACAGTCATCGGATTGTCCGGGTCTGACTTCGAATTTCCAACCGGAAATCCTAGGTCGACCCGACGCCTACTGTTCCCTCTACGGGGAACGCACCCTCAACTACTCCACTCAGGATATTTACCTGATGCCAGTGCGATCCTCCAGATCGACTGGACTTTTGCTCTGTGCTCGATGCTTCCAGACTTTTTGTTGGGCGTCCGTTTCCCGGCTGGTCCAGTCTTTCACCTAGTTCGCGACACCAGGACTTTCCACCTAGGGTTACCCTCCCCCCTAGGACTTTTGCCTGAAGCACTCGACCCGCCAAGACTTTTTGCATAGGGTTACCACCCCCTATGACCTAGGGTTACCACTCCCTAGGGTTTTCCCTTTGCTTGACCGCAGCTAGGACTTTTCTTCACCTAGGGTTACCCCCTCCCCCCCTAGGACCTAGGATTACCACCCCCTAGGGTTTTCACCTGCCTAACCGCAGTTAGGTTTTCCTGAAATACTCATTCAACATGTTAGATAACAAAACACCTTAACTTTGAACCCTTTGACATAATCAAAACATAGGTTCGATCATCGGATGTTTCTCGCACCAACAATATCATCTACATAGACTTCCACATTACGCCCGACCTGCTCCCAGAAGATCTTATCCATCATCCTTTGGTAGGTAGCTCCAACATTCCTGAGTCCAAAAGGTATAACAGTGTAATAGAAAGTACCATCTGCCATGATAAAACTGACCTTCTCCTGATCCTCTATGGCCAGGGAGATTTGGTGGTACCCTTGATAAGCATCTAACATGCAAATCCTCTCACAGTCGGCGGTTGAATTTACCAGCTGGTCAATTCTGGGAAGAGAATAACAATCTTTAGGGTTGGCGCGATTGAGATCCCCGAAATCTATGCAAACTCTCCACTTATTATTGGGTTTCGCTACCAAGACCACATTAGAGAGCTAGGACGGGAATTGTACTTCCCTAACGTGGCCTGCTTTCCGGAGTTGGTCCACTTTAGCTCGGATAATTTTATTTTGATCGTCCTAGAAATTTCTCTTCTTCCGCTTGACCGGTCGGGCGTCAAGCAAGAGATGTAACTTATGTTCTGCTATTATGGGTCTGACCCCCAGTAATTCTGCAGTAGACTAGGTGAAGACATCTCTGTTGCGAGTCAAGCATTGGATTAATTCTTCTTTAAGCTCGGGAGGTAAATCACCAACTATACGGGTGAGACTCTCTGGGCGTTCAGATATAATTGGACTTCCTCCTAGGGAATGGGCTCTTCTGCTATAGGTATAGGTTCTTCTTGAATGGCATGAACAATCCCATCCTGAGTCCTTTGTGCCTTGCGAGCCTCCACTTTGACCATATCAATATAACATCTACGAGAAACCCTCTGCTCTCCTCTAACTTCCCCGACCTACTCCCCCACAGGGAACTTGATTTTCTGGTGGAAGGTAGAAACGGCAGCTCGGAATTCATGTAAAGCTGGTTAGCCCAAAATGATATTGTAAGAAGAGGACGAATCTACCACGATGAAGGTACTCCTCCTGGTTCTCACTAATGGTTCGCTTCCCAAAGATATGGCCAACTTGATCTGACCCATGCGCTTTACCTCGTTACCAGTGAAATCATATAAAGATGTAGCCACCGGCTGAAGCTCGCTGGCGTCAATCTGCATTTCTTCAAAAGCAATCCTAAACAACACATTGATAGAACTCCCGGTGTCAACGAAGGCCCTGGCCACGTGGTTATTTGTTATGACAGCTTTAATGATGAGGGCGTCATCATGAGGCAGCTCCAATCCTTCCAAATCCTGTGGCCCAAAGCTGATGACAGGGCCAGCATCTTGCTCCTGGCTGCATCCCACAGCATGGATCTCCAACTGACGTTCGTGGGATTTGCGTGCCCTGCTCGAATTTCCATCAGTAGGCCCTCCAGAGATCATGCCTATGCCCCGGATGGTCGCATTGCCCCTATTCTCCGCTTCGCGAGCTTCTCCTTGCTCCCCGTGCGTCCTTGTTGCTGCACGCCAGACCCCCCTGATCTGCCCGGGGTCTGCTTGCTTGTCCCGCTGCATCACGTCGCTCCTCCATCATTCTTTGGACTTGAGGGGCCAGCTCGGGTGGTGGAAAGCCGAGCTCGGTAGCACGACGAGAATCATGAGTGAATTGAAAATAATCATTGGTGGCATGCGTGTGTGACCGATGATAAGTACAATAGCGCCACCCCCAATTCTCAGGCCGGGGAACATGGATTGTGGCCACACGCGGGACCGCCCGAACATCCTAACCGGGAAGGAAGGGAGGTCGAGCTTCCCGAGCGCGCGGAAGAGGTTGAGCTAGTGGTTGGGGTATTCTTCTTTCAGGTTTATTGGCAGAAGAAGGTGGTTTGTCTTCCACATTGATGTAGCTGGCGGCTTTCTTTAACATCTCATCAAAATTCCTTACGGGATTTCTGATGAGGTCCCTAAAGAATTCCGCCTCTGTCAGTCCATGAGAGAAGGCGCTCATGAGTATTTTTGATGTGGCTACGGGGACGTCCTGGGCCGCTTTATTGAAGCGTTTGATATAACTCCTTAATGGCTCAGAGGGCCCCTGCTTGAGAGTGAAAAGGCAGTGGTCAGTCTTTTGATATTTCCTGCTACTAGAGAAGTGGCGCAGGAATGCAATCTTGAAATCTAAGAAGCAAGTGATGGACTCGTGCGACAGTCCATCGAACCACTTCTGGGCAGAGCCCGATAGAGTATTCAAGAATACCCGGCATTTAACGGCATTGCTATACTGGTGTAGCAGAGCTGCGTTTCTAAACTTGCGAAGATGATCTTCAGGATATTTGCTACCATCATATTTCCCAATAGCAGGGGGGCTATATCCCTTGGGCAGCTTTTCTTCCAATATCTTGGAGGAGAAAGACACTTTCTCCTCTGGCTCCGCCTGACATTCTTCTCGGAGGATGGTAGTCTTTCCCCTTTTCGAATCCTAAGGCAGAGAACTTTCAGCCACAGAAACTTGTGGTTGCTCCTTGTGGCTGTAGCATCCAGGATCTGGCTGATAATAACCTTGGTCGGGGCTCTCTGTAGAAGGCCGAGGGAAATTCTAGGGGCTGCTTTCTCTTAGAACCTCGATCCGAGGCATGGGTCAGCTCTTTGGAAACTTCAGGCAACTTTCGCGGTCGGGAGGCGGTAGTTTGATTCTCGGAGGTCGCCCGTTTCTTGGCTTCCTTGAATAATTCGTACTCTCCAGCTATCATGGTTACGTAGATTCGACCGGAGTCCTCCATCTTCACGTTCCGGAACATGTAGATGTGTTCCCATAGACGACGCCAAATTGATCCCGTCCGAAAGCTGAGTCTGACAGAGGCGGGCCGCGCTGTCCTCGATGTTGATCAAAAGTCGTGGAAACGCCTTGTTGACCTGATACTTCCCGAAAAAGTTTCCACGGGTGAATGACGGGGGGGTGATAACTGAGACGATGAGGCGAGAGCTCTGCACAAGTTTAGACAAACCACCTTCACGTTAGAGGCCAAGAACTAGGGAAAAAGTCTCCGGAGTAGGTCGTCCGACGCTCAAATCAAGTACTTTTCCCCCAGAAGTACAGTGAAACGAAAGGACGAAAAGTAAAGGGTGAATGCGTAGAGATGAGTGAGTGTACCTGCGTAAGGGAAAAAACCTCCCTTTTTATATAGCAGTGGGTACTTCTGGAGTCTGACGAGTGTCAGGGAATGTCGGGTGTCAAGATTTATCTGGCGGTGAATGACACATGGCATCTTCCTATAGGCCTGAGGAGGGATCGGTGGGCAAGGAGACCTATACCGTTAGCATATTCTCTGACATGCGGTGATTAGTCTCTAACAGATTGTTACGATTCCCTGGCTTGATTGTCACATAGTGCGTGCTCACCCAGGTCCATTAACCCTAAACTATGTCCCTGTACTTGCACACCTTGACCTGTGGGCACAAACCGACATTCCCTAGCCTGTGTTTGTCGCCCCATAAATCTAGATCTGTATGTCCAGTCCTGCATTTACCATTTGATAAATTCTGGTAAATCCAGACCTGCGCTTACCGTCCTGCCAATCGAGACCCTCACTTGTCGTTCCTTGAGTCTCGTCCTGTATACCACGACCCTGCTCTGTATTTTATCTTGTAAGTCTCAACCTATAAGCCTCAGTCCGCCTATCCTGAACTGTATGTCCTGGTCTATATATCTTACCCTGTAAGTCCTGGCTTGTAAGCCTTAGTCCGCCTATCCTGAATTGTACGTCCCTGTTCTGCATGTCTTATCCTGTAAGTCCTGACCTGTAATGCCTTAGTCCGCCTATCCTGAATTGTACGTCCTAGTCTGTATATCTTGTTCTGCATGTCTTATCCTATAAGTCCTAACCTGTAATGCCTTAGTCCGCCTATCCTGAAATGTACGCCCTGGTCTGTATATCTTGTTCAACATGTCTTATCCTGTAAGTCCAGACCTGTAAGCCTTAGTCAGTCTATCCTGAACTATACGTCCTGGTCTGTATATCTTATCCTGTAAGTGTTGACCTGTAAACCTTAGTCCGTCTATCCTGAACTGTACGTTTTACCTTCTGAGTTTCTACTTGCCATGTAGGCCTAACCACTGAATGCCACATATGCTTGACCCTGACCACCATGTAATCTTGACTTCTGACTACCACGTAGGCTTAACTTCTGACCTCTACGTGGGCTTGACTTCTGACCGCCACGTGGGCTTGACTTCTGACCGCCACGTGGGCTTGACTTCTGACCACCACGTGGCTTGACTTCCGACCACGTCAGCTATCCGACCCCTCTATCATGCACCGTATCAGAGGAGCAACTAAGATAATCTGAGGTCAATGATAAGGTAATCAAAATTTTGATTAATTCATTGTCTAACAATGTCTTGTGCAATATAGGGGATTATAAGAGTACAAACAAGTTATGGAGCAACTTGGTCAAAATTTCATGAAGATCCCTCCACTTTGTCAAATCAAGAAAAATCTAAAGAGAGACTCATTGGATCAAGAGGAAGAGGATTCGGAAGTTGAAAGGTGCTCAACATTCGAGGATAAAGTTGAAGAGATATCCACCTCAAGGATTGGGGGAAGGGGGTGTAATTCATTGATACCAGAGTAAAAAGAAGTTTCTACTTCCGGGTCAAATGAAGAAGGATCATGTGTAACCCCTGATCCTGTCCGAACCAAGAGTCAGCGGACGCTGGGCACGTGGCGCTCTCTGCTGGATCCTCGAGTGCTCCGGCGAACCTGCAACAAAACCGAGCCGGGAGGGGTGTCCCGGCGACGGTCCTCCGACGCTCAAGTCAGGCGAGGAATGACAAGAAGGTAGCCTCAAGATGAAGACGTGCATACCTCCGGTGAAGAAATTGAGGCCTTATATAGACCCCTCGAAGAAGCCTGGGCGCGCCAATCAAAGCAATCACCTGCATTTGACCATGCCCAGATATGGGTCTGTCAGAAGGGCCATGCCTAGATATGGATCCGTCAGAAAAGGCGTCCCTGAGGCCATACTGCTACTGTATCAACCTCTCCATGATGTGACGGCAAGATCCTCCATCGTGCGATCTTGTGTACGGCCTAATCATCAGACATGCTTCTACCGATATCCCATATCCCGAGCCGAGCGCATAGGCCGCTCGGCCACCTTTTTGTCCCCTCGCCCTTATTTTGTCCGGGCGGGTTGCCCGCTCGGCTCTTTGGCCCCTGCCGTTCGGTCTCCCGGTCGGCCCTTCGATCCTCCTGCCTTGGCGTCGGACACCCAACCTCATGGATGGGTTATCTCTAACTCCGCTCGGACCAACCCGGCTGATCGGCTCGGCCATTGACCGCTTAGTCAGCCCTTCATCGGTTCTCAAGCTAAGACCCTTCAAAAAGTGGGTCCCCCATTCTTACTGCCGGATCACTTGCCTTCCCTTCAAGTTTAGTCGAAGGAGGCAGTGAGTCCGACTGACTGGACTATATGTGTCCGAGCGGGCGGTAGCCGCTTCCATAATCTTCCTTTTAGCCGTTCGGCCCTTATGCCGGATTCAGCCGCTCGGCTCTTCGTTTCGGATGCCTTGTTGTTCAACGTGGACGTTTGCTTGCTTAAATCTTCTCGAAAATCGCGCAAATCCTTCCCATTAAGTCGCAGCATGCGCGGTATGACGCGCATTAATTGCGCCTAGTGGCAAGGCGACACGTGGCTCTTCTCACGTGGCGGCGATGCTTAGTACGATGGGACGCGATTGCTTCGAAATAGACGGTCGGATGAAGGCCTCGTCTTTCGTGACCTGCATCCGACGGCGGAGGCCAACCAACCTTGGCAATATAAAGCTTCCGTCTTCTCCCTTCGCCGTGTGCTTGCTCGTGCTTCCTCCGTCTGCCTCCCCTGCCGCTGTAGCCTCCGATGATCCAGTCCCAGTTTCCGGCTAATCTTTTCCGCCCGTTTCCTTCTCGGTGAGTCTTCTTCCTTCACTTACTAGGTTTTCCCTGCTCATTTCGCCTCTTTCGCTCCCGTTCCTCTGTTTTCTTGCCCTCTTATTGCTCCTCCGAGATGGCAAGCTCCTCTGAGCCCGCTGTTGGTGTTTATGGCCCTTGGCATATGACCATGGAGAGTTGGTTTGATGAAGAGGGCGCTCGGCGTCTTGTTCGGACGTATGGGATCCCTGATGACCACGAAATAATTATAGCCAGCCCGTCCGATCGGCCCCATAACCCGCCGATCGGCACCATTTGCTTTTTTCTAGACCAATTCCAGGGCGGCCTTAGATTTCCTACCCATCCATTCATTTTGGAGGTTTGTAATTATTTCCGCATCCCGCTCGGCCAACTCGTGCCAAACTCCTTTAGGTTGCTGGGCGGGGTGGTTGTCCTCTTTAAGCTGCATAGTATCCCACTTGACCCCAAAATATTTCACTTCTTCTTCTACCCCAAACAATCCGAGTTGGGCACTTTCATTTTCCAGAGTAGAATAGGCTTTAAATTTTTCGATAATATGTCGACCTCCAACAAGCACTGGAAGGAATTTTTCTTCTACATCCGACTTCCCGAGCGGCCAGCATTTCGAACCAAATGGCAGACCGTCGTGCCGACTCAGCCGGAGCTCGGCAAGTTCGAAGCAATCCAGCCTATCTTCATGCAGTGAATTGGTTGTCGTCGTGATACAAGATCGACCGATTCTTTGCTCAAGGGTGTTATATATTTTGGGTTATCTCCGCTCGGGCCAATCTTCCCTACCGTATGGGTAAGAGACTCTTTACTCCTTTACCTTTTTATCTAACTGATTTTAATTTCTCCTATTGCAGCCGAAGTCATGTGGCGCACCGCTCATCTGAAACTGAAGGCCGTGGAGATCGAGGCGGCCACCAAAGGAGCTCGCCGGCGGGTCTCATCCCGCCCGGCAGACGGGAGAGGGGCGCGATCCACAAGCAGATCGCCCATCCGCTTCAACGGAGGTTGAGGCGGATCCTGTTCCTCGGCTCCCGCCGAGCTGGGAATTCCCGTCAGGGGATCCACCGCTAGAACTTCGGCGAAAACGTCGAAGAGACTCCGGTCCTCCGCCACCCCAAGAGGGGGAACCACACGAGCCGATCGGCGTTACTTCGTCCGATCGCACGCCGTCGCAGATCGGGACTCCTGTGACATCGCCTCTTGCGCAGCCCACCGACTCTCCTCCCCGGACTCGTCGCCGCTTACATCGGTTGGGCGAAACTTCCACCATAGGGGAGTCCTCTGGCCAGGTGATTGCAGGTGAAGAAGCGCCGGCCGCCACCCAACCATCAAGACCACCTCCGATTCCCATCGGAGGAATATTTACTGCCCTCGATCACGGCTCACGCCCCTATGGCAACAACTCATGGTCGGGTCGTCCCGCAGGGATCGTCGGCGTTTCCCCCGGCGGTACTGGCACAGCCATCGCGCAACAACATCTGCGCAGCGTCCTCACGTTTTTTGATATGCCGATGTTCATTATTTCCTTTACAGCGCTGGGCTGAGCAAATCGCCACTAGCCGTCGGCTAGCCGAGCTGGAGGGTCTCCTGGAAAAACTTCAATTGTCGGGGGGTCCGTCGGCCGAGCGGGAGAAACAAACCCTCGAGGCCGAACAGAAGAAGGCTGCCGATCTGGCTGCGGAGGTGGCCCGACTCGAAGACTTGGTGAAGAAGCGGGACGGGGACGTGAAGCGCGCCAGTGGCCGGAAGAGGCGAGCGATTGCTGATCTGGATAAAATGAAAGTCGAAGTCCGGGCCCTAGATCAGCAGTCTAAGAAGCTAGAGGCCGAGCTGAATGCCGAGCGAGAGATCCGTTCGGCGGAGCGCACAAAGGCCGAGGTGGACTTGAAGGCTGTTCAAGACACCTTAACCGCTTCCCGCGCGGCATTCAGAAAATATAAAGAGGGTGAGCCGAGCCGCTTAGCAGCCGCGCGCCAGGAATACCTCCACTCGGAGAGGTTCGGCCTAAAATTCGGTGGCAACGTCTCTTCCACTTTCGCCGAAGCGGTCAAGGTCACCGTGACATACTTGAAGAAAGGGGGCCACCTTCCCGAGGGAATGCATATTCCCGCTTCCGACCTGGCGGCCATGATTGATGATATTCCTGACGCCTTCTTCAGCTTTGAAGACCCTGAGTGAGGCGGGTTATTTCGAGTACCTTCTGTATTTCATCCGCTCGGCGGATGTAAAATTTTTGTGCGTGCCGTTCGGCATAATTCTTCTTTTAAAGAAACGCTGCTCCTTTGTTTGTTTTCCTACTCATTGTCCATAATATTCTTCTGTTTGCTTAACGTTGATACTTAGAGTTAGTCCTGCTCTTAAGGGTTCTCCTTCACGCATCCGATCGGCTTGGCACATTGCATAGGGTCCGAGCTAGGTAGCCTACTCACTTTGCACGTATCTTGCCTGCGTGAAGTCCACAAAGCCGAGTATCGAAGGGCCAACTCCCAATCGGGCCTGAATTTTTTAATATTTGTAGTTTCCACGGTCTTACTTTGATATTCATTTTTCCGCGCGGATGTTTATAGCCGATCGGCGCGGCTCTCGATCTTTAACGACGGTGCTCGTCGGTCTTCCGCTCGGAGGGTTTATAGACGCCGGCACGTCTCTCGATTTTTAACGACGGTGCTCGTCGGTCTTCCGCTCGGATGTTTATAGACGCCGGCACGTCTCTCGATTTTTAACGACGGTGCTCGTCGGCGCGGATGTTTATAGCCGATCGGCGCGGCTCTCGATCTTTAACGACGGTGCTCGTCGGTCTTCCGCTCGGAGGGTTTATAGACGCCGGCACGTCTCTCGATCTTTAACGACGGTGCTCGTCGGTCTTCCGCTCGGAGGGTTTATAGACGCCGGCTCCTCGCTCGATCTTTAACGACGGTGCTCGTCGGCGCGGATGTTTATAGCCGATCGGCGCGGCTCTCGATTTTTAACGACGGTGCTCGTCGGTCTTCCGCTCGGAGGGTTTATAGACGCCGGCACGTCTCTCGATTTTTAACGACGGTGCTCGTCGGTCTTCCGCTCGGAGGGTTTATAGACGCCGGCACGTCTCTCGATTTTTAACGACGGTGCTCGTCGGCGCGGATGTTTATAGCCGATCGGCGCGGCTCTCGATCTTTAACGACGGTGCTCGTCGGTCTTCCGCTCGGAGGGTTTATAGACGCCGGCACGTCTCTCGATTTTTAACGACGGTGCTCGTCGGTCTTCCGCTCGGATGTTTATAGACGCCGGCACGTCTCTCGATTTTTAACGATGGTGCTCATGGGTCTTCCGCTCGGAGGGTTTATAGACGCCGGCACGTCTCTCGATTTTTAACGACGGTGCTCGTCGGTCTTCCGCTCGGAGGGTTTATAGACGCCGGCACGTCTCTCGATTTTTAACGACGGTGCTCGTCGGTCTTCCGCTCGGAGGGTTTATAGACGCCGGCACGTCTCTCGATTTTTAACGCCGGTGCTCGTCGGTCTTCCGCTCGGAGGGTTTATAGACGCCGGCACGTCTCTCGATTTTTAACGACGGTGCTCGTCGGTCTTCCGCTCGGAGGATTTATAGACACCGGCACGTCTCTCAATTTTTAACGACGGTGCTCGTCGGCGCGGATGTTTATAGCCGATCGGCGCGGCTCTCGATCTTTAACGACGGTGCTCGTCGGTGCGGAGGTTTATAGACGGCCGGCGCGCTCTCGATTTTAACGACGGTGCTCGTCGGAGGCGCCGGACCGTCTCGATTTTTAACGACGGTGCTCGTCGGTCTTCCGCTCGGAGGGTTTATAGACGCCGGCACGTCTCTCGATTTTTAACGACGGTGCTCGTCGGTCTTCCGCTCGGAGGGTTTATAGACGCCGGTATGTCTCTACGGTTTAACGTCTGGGCTAGACAGCCTTCGAGGTTGACTCCTTACCAGGTCAAGCGACCTTGGCCTTCATATCTCGCGCTTGAACAATATTTATGCCCGGCCGAACAGCACGGGTCATTCGCTTGCGAACCTGATCGGCAGGGAGGCCTTCCCTATTCGAGTGCTTGGCTCGGATAATCCCTATGCCCCTTTTACCCAAGAACGTACTCCTGGCCGAACGGCTCAGGGTCTGCTCCGAGCATTTTGGCTCGGATAATTTATATCCGTCCGAATGGTACGGGGCTTCCGTTGCTAGAGCGTTTGGCGCCAATTTGATCCGTATACCTCCGGCCGAGCGGTTCGGGGCCTTCGTTGTCGAGCACTTGGCTCGGAAAACCATATACCTGGCCGACCGGCTCAGGCCTTCCCTCCAGGCAATAACCTCCCTCTATCATCCTGAGCAGCGCAGGGCTTTGGTTTCCTTCCTGCCACACTGGTATGCAGCCCGGCCGAACTGCTCGGGGTCTTCGATTTCGAATGCTGCTTATATTCTATACGCAGCCCGGCCGAACGGCCTGGGGTCTTCGGTCTCGAGCTCCCGGCTCGGATACAAACCTCCCGGCCGATCGGCTCGGGGGCCTTCGGTCTCGAGCTCCCGGCTCGGATACAAACCTCCCGGCCGATCGGCTCGGGGGCCTTCGGTCTCGAGCTCCCGGCTCGGATACAAACCTCCCGGCCGATCGGCTCGGGCGCCTTCGGTGTACGATGATAATGCCTTATATTCGCTCTTTTGACTTTTCATCTCTGCATTTCAAGTATTTAGTCGAAAAATGAAATACACAGGGTGATTTACAGTGATACACCTTTCACCCCGCCCGGTAAGGCTGGAGGTGGTTCGCGCTCCACGGCCTATCTAGCTGCCGTCCGTCCTCATCCTCCAGATAATACGCGCCCGAGCGGAGCTTTTCGATGATTTTGAAAGGGCCTGCCCATGGAGCTTCAAGCTTGCCGACGTCGCCGACCGGCTTGACTTTCTTCCAGACAAGATCGCCGACTTGGAACGATCTGGGAATTACGCGCCGGTTGTAGTTTTGCTTCATCCGCTGACAGTATGCCATCAGCCGAACGGACGCCTTTGCCCTCTCCTCTTCTACCAAGTCCAGCTCCATGTTTCTCCGTTCGGCATTGTCATCATCATAGCTCTGGATCCTGGCTGACTCAACGCCGACTTCGACCGGTATGACAGCCTCACCGCCATATACCAAATGGAACGGTGTGACTCCCGTCCCTTCTTTTGGCGTCGTTCGGATAGCCCACAAGACGCTCGGCACTTCATCCGGCCAACTCCCTCCCAAATGGTCGAGCCGAGCGCGCAGAATACGAAGAATCTCCCGGTTGGCGACTTCAGCTTGACCGTTGCTCTGAGGATAGGCTACGGACGTGAAATGTTGCTCAATGCCGTAGCTTCTGCACCAATCCTCTAACATCTTCCCTGTGAACTGCCGCCCGTTGTCAGACACTAGTCGGCGAGGGATGCCGAACCGACAAATGATGTGTTGCCAGATGAATTTTTTAACCATTTGTTCAGTGATTTTTGCCAGCGGCTCGGCCTCCACCCACTTGGAGAAATAGTCTACCGCCACTAGTAAAAATTTCCTCTGCCCGGTCGCCATCGGAAATGGACCCACAATATCTATTCCCCATTGATCGAACGGACATGAGATGGTTGATGCCTTCATCTCCTCTGCCGGTCGGTGGGAGAAGTTGTGATACTTCTGGCATGAAAGGCATGTAGATACTGTCCGAGCGGCATCTGTTTGTAAGGTTGGCCAAAAGTATCCGGCCAAGAGGATCTTCTTGGCCAATGAGCGTCCGCCCGGATGACCCCCGCATGATCCTTGATGTACTTCCTGCTCTTCTTCTGAGGAGCCGGGCTGCATATTCATCGGATGGTGTGGTGCCCGAACGGAGGAATTCTATAATAGGTGTCCTCCAGTCACTTGGAAATGTGAGGCCTTGCATCCGATCGACATGCGCCACCAGTAGCGTTTTTTCAATTGGTTGCTGAACGGCGACCGGCGTTATTGAGCTCGCTAGTTTGGCTAACTCATCGGCTGCCTGGTTCTCCGTTCGGGGGATCTTCTGAATAAGCACCTCTTGGAAAGTAGCTTTGAGTTTTTCAAAGGCCTCAGCGTAGAGTTTGAGCCGAACACAGTTGATTTCAAAGGTGCCGGAAAGTTGCTGAGCGGCCAACTGTGAATCAGAATAGAGTGTCACCCGAGCTGCTCCCACATGCCGTGCTGCCTGCAATCCGGCTATGAGGGCCTCATACTCTGCTTCGTTGTTAGTAGCTTTGTAATCTAGCCGGACGGATAGGTGCATCTTTTCTTCCTGAGGTGAGAGTAGTAATATTCCGATCCCACTTCCAAGCCGAGTGGAGGATCCATCCACATATATTCTCCACATAGCTTCCGGCTCTGGCCTTTGCACTTCGGTCACAAAATCAGCCAAGGATTGGGCTTTAATCGCCGAGCGGGGCTGATATTGGATGTCAAATTCACTTAATTCTGTCGTCCACTTGATAAGCCGTCCGGACGCTTCTGGATTCTTCCAAGTGGACTGTTCGTCCGGACAATAATGGTATGGGCCAAGAAATACGGTCGCAGGCGCCGAGCGGCTAGAACTAAAGCAAAGGCCAACTTCTCGAGCCCAGTGTAACGAGATTCAGCATCTTTTAAAATGTGGCTTAGAAAATACACTGGCTGTTCTTCGCCGTTCGCCCTCACAAGTGCTGAGCCTACAGCATGCTCAGTTGACGACAGATACATATAAAGTGACTCACCCCCGACCGGCTTGGCTAACACTGGTAGAGAATTAAGATATGTCTTCAACTCTTCAAATGCTCGGTCACATTCCTCATCCCACTGGAATTTAGTAGCCTTGCGCAGGATCTTGAAGAATGGCAGGCTCCGGTCGGCGGTTCTGGAGATGAATCTCGATAGAGCGGTTATCCGACCGGTCAACCTTTGCACTTCTCTTGTATTTCTTGGGGGCGGCATGTCTTGCAGTGCTTTAATCTTGCTGGGATTTGCTTCAATTCCCCGCTCGGTCACTATATATCCCAGAAAACGCCCTCCTTTGGCTCCGAACAGGCACTTTTGGGGATTTAGTTTGACTCCATATTTGCGCAGCGTTCGGAAGGTTTCTTCCATATCCTTGAAAAGATCGGCCGCTCGGACGGATTTGATAAGAATGTCGTCCACATAAACTTCCAGATTCCGCCCGATCTGCTCCTTGAAAACCTTGTTCATCAAGCGTTGATAGGTGGCTCCGGCATTCTTCAATCCGAACGGCATCACATTGTAACAATATGTGTCGTCAGCCGTTACGAAGCTTACTTTTTCTTGGTCTTCTCGGGCGAGCGGTACTTGATGATATCCTTGGTAAGCATCAAGCATGCAAATTAGTTCGCAGCCGGCTGTGGAGTCCACCAACTGATCTATCCGGGGCAGAGGATAAAAATCCTTGGGGCATGCCTTGTTTAAATCTCGAAAGTCGATGCAGACCCTCCACTTGCCGCCCGGCTTGGAGACCAAGACTACGTTGGCCAGCCAGCTCGGGTACTGCACCTCGCGTATGTGGCCGGCCTTCAGAAGTTTTTCCACCTCCGCCCGGATAATGACTCTCTGCTTCACTGGTCGAGCGTCCGGTCGGACATGCAATTCATGCTGCGCTAGGCTCGGCGAAATTCCAGGTAACTCATGTGTCGACCAAACGAAGACATCATGATTTCGTTGGAGGCATTGAATCAGCTTCTCCTTTTGTTCTTTCCCCAGATCAGAGGCGATAAAAGTCGTGGCCTCCGATCGGGTCGGATGGATCTGGACTTCCTCCTTTTCATCATAAATTAAAGCAGGAGGTTTCTCGGTTATGGCGTGTACCTCAATTCGGGGAGCCTTCCGAGCGGAACAAGCCTCTGCTCGGATCATCTCTATATAGCACCGCTAGCTGATCTCCCCGCACTTCTCCTACTTTGTCCTCCACGGGAACTTTATCTTCTGATGGCGGTTGAGACAACCGCTCGGAATTCGCCGGTCGTCCCAAAATGACGTTGTAGGATGAGGAGAGTCGACCACCACGAGTTAATCGTGGTCCTCCCGAGCGGCTCTTCTCCCAATGAGGTGGCCAGTCTTGCCTGAACTCGTTACCCGTAAACCCGTAGAGTGGGGTTGTCATGGGCAGACTCGCTCGATCAATTTGCGGTGATCGAACGCCTTCTTGAATATGATGTTGACCGAGCTCCCTGTCAACAAATATGCGGTGAATGGTGTAATTTGCTATTACCGCTTTAATGAGCAGTCGTGGGGTACTTCAACTCCTTCTAAGTCCCCGGTCCAAAGTGATTTCGCCCACTTGCCCGCTCTTGGTCACAGCTGACCACGTGGATCTGCGGTGACGGACGCCCGCCTTTCGGCTCGGTTGGAATCTCCTCGGTCGGCCCACCAGCAATAACGTTGATCTCCCCGGGAAGTATTGCTCCTATTTTCCTCCTCCCGAGCGGACGGTCGTGACCGTTCTCTAGACGCCCGGCGATTCTCCTGCCTCGGGGATCGGTGCCGATCGGGTGTCTGCTGGTGTCGTCCCTCGGTGCGGGTCCGGTCAGCTTCATGAGTCCTACGTCTCCTGTCGATGGGAGGCGACCGTCGTTCGGCTTTCCTGGGAACAGGATTGGACACAAAGGGAAGGCTTCGACAATCCCTCGTGTTGTGCGTATCCGTTTGGTGGAATTTGCAGAACATAGGGGTCCACCTCTTCTTTGGCTTGGGCTGAGCGGCAGCCACTTCTTGTACGTGCGATCTGACGTGAGGGGATCGAATTGCTTCGGCCCTCGGTCCTCTGGGTGGCTGCTGAGCGGTGTGCTGTTTCCGCTCGGCTGGAGTTTCCTTTTTCCGAACGGCTTGCGCTTCTTCCACATTTATATATTCGTTGGCCCGATGTAGCATGTGATCATAATCTCGGGGCGGCTTTCGGATGAGCGACCGGAAGAAGTCCCCATCCACAAGGCCTTGCGTGAAGGCATTCATCATCGTCTCCGATGTGGCCGTTGGGATATCCATCGCCACTTGGTTGAATCGCTGAATATAGCCTCGAAGCGATTCTTTCGGCTCTTGCTTGATGGCGAATAAGCTGACACTTGTCTTTTGATAGCGCCGACTACTGGCGAAGTGGTGGAGGAAAGCCGTTCGGAATTCCTTGAAGCTCGTGATGGATCCGTCCGGCAACCTTCGAAACCACCGTTGAGCCGATCCCGAGAGGGTGGTAAGGAAAACTCTACACTTTACTCCATCTGTGTACTGATGGAGCGTGGCTGTATTATCGAACTTACCCAGATGATCATCCGGGTCCGTTGTTCCATTGTATTCGCCGATCGTCGGAGGCACGTAGTGCTTGGGCAGAGGGTCTCGTAGGATAACCTCCGAAAATTGGCGATTGATCCGCTGGGAGGAGTCCGCTCGGGAGCTTTCCCCTTCCTGTCATCCCGCCTTGGCATTTCATCCGAGGAAGATCCTCTATCTCTTCGGGCTGGTATGGCTTCGGGTGCGAAACAAGGCCCGATGGAATGCGACGGTGGTTGGAGGCGCGCTCGGCCATGAGACGCAGATGTTGCTTGTCGCTCCGCCCGCTCGGCGGATGCCTTTTGTTTTGCTCCATGAGTTTGGCGGCCCTTATCTCGACCAGGGCTCGAGTTCTTCTGTTGAAAGCGTCACCGTGTGTTGTCGTCCACCTCGCCCATTGTCTCCGATCGGATGGGGCTCCTCTCCACGACACGGCCAATTTGATCTGTCCGAACCAAGAGTCGATGAACGCTGGGGGCGTGGCGCTCCGGCGAACCCGCAACAAAACCGAGCCGGGAGGGGTGTCCCGGCGACGGTCCTCCGACGCTCAAGTCAGGCGAGGAATGACAAGAAGGTAGCCTCAAGATGAAGACGTGCATACCTCCGGTGAAGAAATTGAGGCCTTATATAGACCCCTCGAAGAAGCCTGGGCGCGCCAATCAAAGCAATCACCTGCATTTGACCATGCCCAGACATGGGTCTGTCAGAAGGGCCATGCCTAGATATGGATCCGTCAGAAAAGGCGTCCCTGAGGCCATACTGCTACTGTATCAACCTCTCCATGATGTGACGGCAAGATCCTCCATCGTGCGATCTTGTGTACGGCCTAATCATCAGACATGCTTCTACCGATATCCCATATCCCGAGCCGAGCGCATAGGCCGCTCGGCCACCTTTTTGTCCCCTCGCCCTTATTTTGTCCGGGCGGGTTGCCCGCTCGGCTCTTTGGCCCCTGCCGTTCGGTCTCCCGGTCGGCCCTTCGATCCTCCTGCCTTGGCGTCGGACACCCAACCTCATGGATGGGTTATCTCTAACTCCGCTCGGACCAACCCGGCTGATCGGCTCGGCCATTGACCGCTTAGTCAGCCCTTCATCGGTTCTCAAGCTAAGACCCTTCAGAAAGTGGGTCCCCCATTCTTACTGCCGGATCAACCCCTATAAGCAAAGAAGATGTATCAAGTTCAATTTGTAAAAATAAAACTCGTATTGTTTACTTTTAGTGTAGATAAAACAAACACTACAAGAGCAAGTGTCCAAAATTTAACAAGAAGAGGGGCCAATTAACACCAAAGGGCAAGAAGAAACCAAAGGAGACCTTACCTATGATACACAAAGGCAAGAAGCGCATTGTGTGCTTTATATGTAATCAAAAGGGGCATTATTGCAATCAATGTTCAAAGGGAAGGCTTAAGAAAGGAGGAAGCTTAAGTCAAGAGGAGATTCCAAGAATAACACTAAGGTATCATTAGTTAATTGTATTTCTATGTCATGAAAAAGAGCACACTAGATCTAAATTTTATTATTTTTAATACTATTTATCATGAAAATGGAAAGTATGAAAACTCTAGGATCAATTATAAATTATTTTATACTAAGGTTATCTCACCTAAGGCTATGAAGGTAAATAATAATTTAGATAAGAATTCTAAGGATTTCAGGTACATGCCTAAAAAAATGTTCAAGAAAATCAAGAAAAATTTAAATTTAAAGATTTAAGGAGAGAAAATTAAATCTTGAGGTCAAAGGTTTGATAAATTAAAGAAGACCCTTAAGAAAATAACAATTAGTGTCCAAGGGCCTAAGAAGAAAATTCTAGGGATAGATATATAAGTCATTCAATGGTAAGAGAGATTTGAGATACAAATCAAAAGCTAAGGAGAATGTGCTCTTGTAACATAGAGTTCCATATAACTATGGAATTAATTCTAGGTTTAGGAGTCAAGTCAAGATAACAAGGGAAGTTATCCCTAAAAGTAATCTTGGAAAGACTAGTGTGATTAAGGCTTTTAAGAAGTCTAAGAAAGTTACTAAGAAATTCATAAGAGAAGTTATCCCTAGAGTTGATCGTAAAGAGTCTAATATGACTAAGGCTTCTAAAAAGCCTAGGAAGGTATTAAAAAAAATTATCCTTAATGAGTACCTAGAGCAAGGATCATCAATAGGCTTTGCGTTCCTAAGAGTGTGTTCTCTACACCCTAGACGAGTTTAGAGAGTGTCAACTCTAATTGGAAGAGTAGTTAAGCTAACCTTGGTTAAGTTGACATTTTGGGGCATTTTTAAGATATTGTTAGATTTTGAAAATGAAGGATTAATGTTATTCTTTAAAAGAGTAAAATATGTCAAAATTTAATATTTGGATCTAATTAAATTGACGCAATTAAGATAAATGTCAAAGAAATATCAAGTTGAAATTTTGATAATTTCTTAAAGGGACAAGGACAACTAAGGATTATTTTTAAATTTAGCGATTAGTTAGTGATACTTAGATAGATAATCTAGGTATTTTCTTTATGTTAAAATTGTCATGATTGTGTACCAATCATATGCTATGATATCATATTTAACATCCATATATGTTTATAAAAATATCATATGTCATGTCATACATATATCATTATTCATCACAGTTGTTCTTTTAAAAAATATGCATTTAATGTATGTCATAATCATTTTCATGTATTATTTTAAATTTTTTTATAATTAAGGACAAAAATATCAATTGACATTCTAGGTTAGATGATCAAAATTTAAATGTCTAGTTAAATATGTATGATTTTTTTAGTTTTAGGGAAAAACTTATTGTACATTTCACAAGAACCATAGACTTGACTTGTATGTATTTTTGAGATGCACAAGATATAAGTGAGATATTAGGAGAATAAACAAAACTCAAGGTGTTGATTTAGTACATCTTTTTGAGTTTAAGTTCCATTTTATCAATAGATTATGAGAAGTCTAATAATTGGGAAAGTTAGTATACAAGTTATGTGCATTTATTTTAAGGAACATGATTGAAAATTTATTTTAAAAAATATTTTAAAATCACTTAAAAAAATATGGGTGAAATCCATTTTTGATAGGAATTATCATTGATTAGTTAGATATCAAATAAAATAAAATATTGAAGTTTCTCAATGATTTTTAATTTTATGTCAATCTTTAAAAATATGAGTTATTTTTATAAAAAATTATTTTTCCCTGATAGTATATGACAATAATATCTATGTAAAATTTCATAATTTTTAAAAAATCTTATAATTATTTAGGTATTTCTAAAATTCAACCTGAATTTAAAATCAGAAAAAAATAAAAAATTCCAATCGATCAAGTGTCAATCGATTACAAGTCATTTTCTGCGAGCACGGAGGCTCGCAAAATCGATCAAGTGATTGATTAGCTCAGGCTTTAATCGATCAGGTGATCAATTAAAGCTATTTCTGCAAGTATAGAGGTTCGCAGAATCGATCAGTCGATCGATTGAAAGACTGTAACCAATTGAAACCTAAATTTCAATCGATTGAAAAAGTTGATTTTGACTGAAATAGTATGATTTTTATCCATTAAGTCTTATTTAGTTGTGTTAACCATCCCTAATCCTAAAAATGTATTTATAAGTATTTAAAGATCATTTTCTTGATGACTACACAAAAAGGAATGGTTAAAGAAGATTAACTTGGATTTTAGGAGGAGGTTTAGTTTTAAAATTAAATTTTGAACTTCAAAACTTTAAATTTTAGGTTTCCTAAAGGTTTAGAAACTCCAAATTATTGTTAGTACAATGATAAAAGTCTGAAACATGTTTTGAGGGGAAGTTTCTCCTTTAAAGACATGCTTTAACTTTATTTTTGAGATAAAGAAATAATGAAAGATTAGGAACCTTCATTGTTATGAGTGTTCAAGGATGAGCATTGGAAATAATGGAACATTGAAAATCATCATTGTAGATATATGAGTGCTCAAGGATGAGCATTGAAAATTTCCATTGTAGATGTATAAATGTATGAATGCTTTATGGTGAGTATACAATATATGCTCAAGGGTAAGTATAGGTTCAAGGTTGAGCATGCGATATATGCTCAAGGGTGAGTATATGATATAGTGAAAGATACGAGACTTTTATTGTGTCTCCTTTGATAAAATTGACTCTTAAGGGAAAGTTTTTAATGTGTGTCAAAGGAGGAGAGAATGTTGTCTTTAAGTTAGAAACTTACATTCATGCTTCAAATATTAAATGAAGTTGGAGTTGGGCTAATATAGGTTAGTCTAACTTAAACATATTGTCAAGCATTAAAAGAGGAGAGATTGTTGGTGCAATCGTTTCCCGGGTCAAGGTTAACTAGTTTGACTAAGCTCAAGTGGATTCAAGCTTGAGTTTCGATTTTTGAATAATATGTTGTGATGTTTGACAATATATTAGGGGGCATATGTGAGAAAAGTTAAGTCAAGGAGGACCGATACTGGATTGGTAAAGTATTAATTGGAGGTTAGGCAAGAAAAGTCATAACTCGAGGGTTAGGCAAAGGGAAAGTCCAAGTGGATCAGGGAGGACTGTACGTTAAAAAAGAAAGTCTAAGTAGGTTAAGGAGGACTGCATGTTGGGAAGGAAAATCCTAGCTGCAGTTAGGTAAAGGAAAGTTCAAGTGAGTCACGGAGGACCGCACGTTGGCAAGGAAATTCTAAGTGAGTCAAGAAGAACCGCACGTTGGTAAGAAAAGTCCTAATTATAGTTTGGCAAGCGTGTCCAAGTGGATCAGGGAGGATCACAAGTTGGCAAAGGAAAGCCCTAACTGTGGGGAAAAGGGAAGTCCAAGTGGGTCAAGGGGCATTGCATGTTGACAAGAATAAGCCCTATTTGCGGTTAAGTAAGAGGAAAATTCAAGTGGGTCAAGGAGGACCACATTTAGTGATTAGAAGTCCAACAGGAAGTTAACAAAGTCCAAGTGGATCAAAAGATTGACCGAATACTTGATGGAGAAGTTCCAATAGGTCACGGTTGATTGGAGGTTAGGCAAGGGAACCCTAGACTTGAATTAAGAGAGTTAGGGCTAGGCAATCAATTACCTAATCGATTGTGCCAAATCTAATCGATCAATGGATCAATTAGGATCTCGTTTTTGTGAAGTAAAAAGGGCTACTCAGATTGATTGGGTAATCGATCAAGGTCAAACCTAATCAATTAGGTGGGAGGAGAAGTTCGCAAAACAGAAAGGTGTTGAATCGATTGGATAATCAATTAAAACATGTGCTAATCGATTTGAGCACGATTTCTTCGCGACACAGAAGCATGGTAAATCTATAAGGTGATCGATTCACCTTGAACCCACTCTATGTTGGTTTCTACTCGAAAAACCTAATGGTTCCACTGTACAAAAATTTTGTACAAAGGTCTGAACCTTTTCCTAGCTACCATGTGTTCTTTTAAATTAAACTTGGATCGTCTGCGGAACTTAGCACGTTTGATCCTAAGTTTAATTTATTTGTTCTTTTAGGTTTAGACTTGGATCTCCTGCAGAACTTAACACGTTTGATCCAAATCACATAGGTTATTAATTCCATTAAATATTAATTTCCAAAATTAGCTTTCAGGACTGCATGGCGAGGCACATAGCCTTCTTGGATATGGGAACAACCACCACCGCCTAGACAAAGCATTTTAAGGAAAGCTAATATTTAATTTCCTTAAATAACTTTAGGTCAACCAAAAAGAACAATCAAATCACAAGGAAAAGAAAAATAAAAGAACACAACATCGAAAACTAATTCGAAATACTAGAATCGCATGCCTCTTGTATTTGATATTTTTACATGGAGATATAACTAACATGATGCGGAAAATAATATTAGTTAAACCTTACTTAGTAGATAATGACCTCTTGATCTTCTACCGTATTCCTCTTCTAATCTCGGACATTGTGTGGGCAACGATCTTCCGAGACGAGGACCACCTAGCACCTTCTTCTCCTTCCTTCAAGTTTCGGCCAAGCACAAAGCTTCCAAAGGATGAAGATCTTTTTCCACCAACCAAGCTCCAAGGGATGCAAGCTTTCTCTCCTTCTTCTCCAAGCTAAAATCCGGCCACCACTTGATCTCCAAGAAGGATGAGAGGTTCGGCCACAAAGATGGAGAGAAGAGAAAGGGAAGAGGCCGGCCACACCAAGGAAGAAAAGAGGGAGAAAAATAATAGAGGTTCACCTTCAAGGCACCCAAAACCCTCTCTTTTATAATCCTTAGCTTTGGCAAATAAGGAAATTTAATTACAATAAAATTTCCTTAACTTTCCTTGACATGAATTAATTAAGAAAAATTAAATAAAATTTCCTAATAGATCATGTCATGGTCGACCACCTCATGGAGAGCAAACAAGGCAATTTTCAATCAACAATTAAAATTCCTTATTTGTCTTCAGAAATTTAAAAAAATAAAATTTCCCTTAAAATCCCTTCATGGTTGATAAAAAAGAATTTATATAATTTTAATTTTTCAACATGTGAATAATTTACAAAGAAGACAAATAAAATATCCTTCCAATCTACAAATAAGGAAAGAGATTTAATCTCTTTCTTTAATCTTTTGTAGAAACTTATAAAAGAGATATTTTAATTTTTAATCTCTCTAATAAATTATATCTTCCACATAAGAAAATTTTAAAATTAAAATTCTTTTCTAATTTAATAGGGCCGGCCACCCATGGACCAAGGTTTGGTCGGCCCTAGCTTGATCCTCAAGCTTACTTGGCCGGCCCCTACACCATAGGTATGAAGGTGGGTATAGTACTCTATAACTAAGAGGCTACGATAGGGACCGAGAGGAGGAATTGGTTTTGGTCTCCCGATAAAATTAAGCATCTCGTGTTCGCCCCGAATACACAACTTAATTTTATCAATAATAATTCATTCCACTAAAGAACTATTATTGAACTACCGCACCAATCCCAAATTATATTTTTGGGCTCCTTCATATTATGAGTGTGTTAGTCTCCCTGTGTTTAAGATGTCGAATGTCCACTAATTAAGTGAGTTACTAACAACTCATTTAATTAATATTTTAGTCCAAGAGTAGTACCACTCAACCTTATCGTCATGTCGGACTAAGTCCACCTGCAAGGTTTAACATGACAATCCTTATGAGCTCCTCTTGGGGGCATTATCAACCTAGATCACTAGGACACAGTTTCCTTTTATAATCAACAACACACACTAAAAGTGATATCATTTCCCAACTTATCGGACTTATTGATTTATCGAACTAAATCTCACCCATTGATAAATTAAATAAATAAATATCAAATATATGTGCTTGTTATTATATTAGGATTAAGAGCACACACTTCCATAATAACTGAGATCTTTGTTCCTTTATAAAGTCAGTATAAAAGAAACGACATCTGATGGTCCTACTCAATACACTCTAAGTGTACTAGTGTAATTATATATTTAAGATAAACTAATACCTAATTACACTACGACCTTCCAATGGTTGTTCCTTTCCATTTTGGTCGTGAGCTTCTGTTTATAATTTATAAGGTACTGATAACATTATCTTCTGTATGTGACACCACATACTATGTTATCTACAATATAAATTAATTGAACAACTACAAACAAATGTAGATAATTTGACCAAATGTGATTCTTTATTCAAAATAAATGTTTACAAAAGCTTAGGCTTTCAGTATACACTCTAACACTCTATTGGGTAATAGATTGGAAAAAGTTCGCGATAAACAGAGAGCTTCTGAATCGATCAATGATCAATTGAAGCTACTTGATCGATTGGGTAATCAATTGGGAGAAGCTCTCAAGAAAATAGAAGACTTCGTAATTGATTTGAGTGATCGATTAAGAAGGTCCGTAATCGATTGGCTAATCGATTAAGTAACAAAGAAAAGAGCTATTGCGAGGTTACGGTGGGATGCGATTAGATCTGACGTAACAATCGATTGGGGGTAAGGTCAATCGATTGGGAGCCCTAATCCGCAGGATATAAAGGTGACGATGAAGATTTAAACACAACACTTCTCCGATTCTTTCCACCGATTTTTGAAGGTTCTTGGAGCAAAGTACTGCTGTATTTTCAAGTATCAAACGACAATCTACAACAACAAGAGATCAAGAGTAAAGGTCATTCATTGTTGTATCTATTTCCTTATTCTTATTGAATTTCTCGTTGTAGCTCTTATTCGCTTGTGTATTTGTTTGTATGAGATTTTTCAGCATCTTAGAAGGAGGATTTCAGAGTGTACTGTGAGTGAGGAGAGTGTACTCTTGGATTAGTGTTCTTAAGGAGGTGGATATCAAGTAAAATCAAGGATGTTAGTGTTTACTTCAAGTTTTCGCTACAATAAATCATCAATAAAGCGATTGGAGTTAATCACCCCTCCCCCTCCTATATTTTTCATGAGTGTCCTAACAAAATTATCTTATAATCCCTAATCATAATTCAATTTTTTCTTCATTCCCTTACTCAAATTTTCTTTGTTCTCATGCCTTGACGAAACATATTTCTTTACTTCAACTTCCTAATACTATTTAATGGATATTAATTTACCTAATTGTGATCATTTTTTATCGTATGTGAAAAGTATAAAAGGAGGTATAATTTTTTTCTATATTTAACACATTTAAGCTAGAATTTAGTATGTTTTTTTTATCTAATTGAACATTGGGAGGCATACCAATCGATTGGCTTAAATTGAATCGATGAGGTCAATTAATTCAGCTTAAGTCAATTGATTGGTCAGGCGGACAATGAGTCGTGCTTAATTTAATAGAAAATGTATTAGATTTTAGTTTAAATGTGTTGAATTTAGGAGGGATTATGTTTCGTTTTGAGCGTTTTGTATCTATGAAAAATAGGTTATGTTCCCTTGCGACAAACTCAACTGATCGATTGTTGATTGATTCCCAATTGATCTAAGTTGCCCAATCGATTGCCCCAATCGAGTGGGGTTGTCCAATCGATTGAGCATCTCCGGTCGATTGGGAATCGATCAGCAATCAATTGGTTGTGTTTGTTGCAAGAGAACGAAGCTCTCATAGGTATAAAAAGTCCAAAAGGATCTATACCCAATCGATTAGGCTAGTATACCCAATTGATTCAGCCTAAGTCAATCGATTGATATGACTCTCAATCGATTGGTCAGGCGGTAAAAATTATGCTCAATTCAATAGAAAATATATTAGATTTTCTTTAAATGATGTTGAATTTAAAAGAAATTATATTTTCTTTTGGACTTTTGTGCCTATAAAAAATGAGGATAATTAGGAAGTCAAAGCAAACATATATATTTGGTCAGGGAGTTGGAATAAAATTTTTTAAACAAGGGGATTGAGAGCAAAATTTAGGGTTTAGGGTTGAGAGTAAAATTTAGGATTTAAGGTTTAGGGTAAAATTTGAGTTGGGGATTTTAAGACAATTTAGAGTATGGATATTAACTTGTTCTCACTTGAATCAGAATCCTGTTTTTGAGATCCAATATATAATTAGTCATATAATAAATTAAATACGAAGTACAAAGGTCATCGAATCGCTGTTTATTGCATTACGAAGAGTGAGCTATGGCTCTTGACATAAAAGTCACTCAAAATGGATACTTTTAATCATTTAAATTTCAAAAAAGTTGATGATATGGTAGTTAAGTTGGATCATCGAAAGTGAAAGTGAAAGTTTAAGAGGTCGGCTGGCGTGACCATTGAAGTCAAAAATCGGTCAATATTCTGAGTCAAAGTATATCCTTATTTAGATTGAGAGCTTGTTCGATTGGATCCTTTGGCCAATCGGGCCTTGAACCTCGAACTCCTAAGCATTGATGAAGCCTGAAGCCAAGTATGAACGAGTTTGACCAAGTATTCCTATCGATTAGACATATGATTTGATTAGACATGCTGGACGCTTGACCCACCTGAACTCGTAAGCATGGATGAAGCTCGAAGCCAAGCATTAACGAACTTGACAAAGTGGTTCAGCTGATCGGACATATGGCCCGATCGGACATACTAGACGCTTGGCCCACCTGAGCTCCTAAGCATTGAAGCGTGAAGTCAAGTATTAACAAGCTCGTTCGAGTGTTCCAGCTGATTACTCAATCGGACATATTAGGCGGTTGGTCCACCTGAGCAAAGGTTGAGTTGTTGACTACATTCACCGAAGTCGATCGGATGGTTCTTGTGAGTGATAGCCGATTAGATTATATTAAGGACTGAGTCGGCTTGTTGGGTGAGCCTATGGTGACTGCTACTGTTCTTTCCACTATTTATTTACGGAAATCGATCACTGATTTGAGCGTCGGAGGATTAATGTCGGGACCCCTTCCCTGATCGGATCGCTAACGCTCTTTCTACACACAGGAGTGTTTGAGAATTACTTAGATATAGTGGTCTTCATTTGGTCCATATCTATTTTTTCCAATCAATCATTTTTTTCGCTTTCGAACACGATCCGTTGATATATCCTTAATGTTAAATTATCTTTTGATCATATATAATTAATATTGTTCATTATTTGGTTACAAATTCAAGGTTCCTATTTAAAGGTAGATCCGTTACCTTAACGGTTCTCCTAGAGTCGGATCTATGGATATAGAGGGAGGTTCATACAAGTACACAGACGTTAAGCGTATGATAGGATTGACTATGTCGGTCATCACCCTAGAATTAAGATCGATCATTAATCATTACGTTAGAGTTGTCATTCGTCCACCGTCTTGTGCTACGTCCTTAGACACAAGGTTCTTATTTAAGTTTTTAGTGAAAATAATCCACAAGTTTAGGGGATGGTGAATGCACTATAACTACAGTTTGGCAAGTGATGTTCCTTAACGTGGTCCTAAATATATGTTAAAGTTTAAATTCCAAATATAAAACGCAAGTCAAAATGATGAACTATAGTTTTTTCAACTAAAAAAAGGTGATTCAGTTAACAAGTCTCCATTGTTTCAGCTAGACCGAATTATAATCAATTCTAGATTTAGTCACTCAATCGTTTTCGATCTAATTATTCTTAAGTATCAAAATCAAATATCAATTACAATATATAAACTCTATTAGTTATTAATATGTGAAGCACCTGCTTGATCCTTCCTACCATTCCTCGGTGAAGGACGTATTTGGGCTTTACTATTTATGTGGGCTTAAACAGTAGAAAAAGGTATTATGGCACTATAGTTGTTAATCAATAGGTAGAAATTTTAATAGTTCATAATTTTCATTTTTATTATTATATTATAAGGAGACATTCGACCGAAAAGAGTTTATAGTAGAATGACTAATGATGCTAACTAATTTCTTTCATATATTTTATGTATAATTCTTCAACCCCTATTTTTCAAGTCAAATAATCATTTCCTTGTATAAATATCGAAAACTTCCCTATTAATAGGAAGGAAGCATGATTTGAGTGAGTGAATTAGAATTTCTATTATATGATCGACCAGTATAAACATCAAAAACTTCGTATTAGCCTTGTTTCACTTCAACAAATAAAAGTTTGACCTAATAAAAACTTATTTAATAGAGAGATAGTTGAAATGACGACAAGGCCCAATAAGACAGGCCCAATAAGACGGATTGTTTAAGATTATCTAGATCCCAAAAAGTTAAATTTACACTTGCGAAAATTGTGGAAATTATTGAGTGATTGGGGTTGAAAAAAGGACCCAAAATTTTGTGAACAACTGGAGTGGAATTTATTGAGAATTCTCAGGTATAAAGATATGAAATGGGAGATATAAAACTCGCATAGAAATTGATATTCCTTCTGCGTTTGTGTCAGTTTGTCGATGTTCAAAGGTGACTTATTTAAGACCAATGAGAGAAATAAGATTATGTAGCTAATCTCAAAAAGATTGATCCCACAGACAATCACATGAAAAGGATATATCAAGCAAGTTTCATCATGAATCGAGCCTTGTCCATTTCGAAATGTAAATCTATCTGCGCCTTTACCTTGAACAAAAGTAATTAAGATTATTTTTAAAATGATTACTATTATTATTTTGGCAGCTATGCCTCAAAGCTTTTTGCCTGTCTAACTTATGGAGCTCAGATTGTCAGAGACAAGATAGAAAGTGAAGAAAGCGTGATCTGCAAGAAAATAAAGAAAATAATGAAAAACAAAAGGTAAATAGAGAAGGAAGGCATCAACTCTCAAACTCTTTCAAGTTATACATATATTACACAATTAAATCCACACATAACAGTGTTGAAAGAGGTTTAACTTTGTCATTTCTATCTCAATAATAATATCTTATATCCAATATAGTCTGAAAATACTTCATGGTAGATACTAAAAAAATAGAGAAAAAAAATATGAAAACAAATTCTTTAGGGGTAGAGGAATTATTTTTTATACATACTTTTGGAGTTATGAAAGTATAAAAAAGATTTTCCTAGAAGAGTGTAAGAAATAAATTATAGTGTGCCTTTTAATTTGAAATCTTATAGGACATATGACCAAGTTCCGAGCCTTGACTTTGTATATGCAACTAAGCATATAACAAGATTGGCTAATTGTTCGAGGAAACGTGATTTGATTCTTTTCATGTACATGAATGTTGGCTATATAGTTTTTGTGATCTTTTAGAATGTTGGCACTTGTGGATCCCTCATGTCTATTTCCAATGTCATATCATTTTTTAAGCATTTTCTATTATCATATATAAAGCACAGATTAAATCTTAACAAAAAAAAAAAACTCTACTTAATAGACTTAGTCTTTGATGTCCTCTTGTTGATGTTGAGATGCGACTTGATTCAACTTAAAGTCACATCAAAGATTAACTTAATTCAAGTCATTAAAGTAGGAAAATCATCATTAATGTAATGTATAGTGCCATATACTCTATATAATCCTCTACCCTAAATAATTAAATTGGCTTTTACTTTGTCAACCACAAGGTTGAGTGTGACACGTATATATAAAACCTTGATTAGTTAATGACTTGAGAGAGCTTTAATTTTCCACGTAGGGTAGGGTGGCCATGCAAAGCAATTAGCCTTTGTTTTTCAAGAAACCCTAGACAGACATGCTCCTGTTTAGCTATATCTATAGACATTGATTTGTGGATTAATTAATTTGACGTGCATTGTAAAGGAGAAAAAGAAGATATCTTACTAGTGTTTTAGAGTACAAAATGGTACACACTTTGAAGTGTCCCAAGAGATCAATCCATTTGCATGGCAAAAAAAGGAGGGACTTGAGAGATTAAATATGAAACTCCAAGTATTGTCCCTTCAAGTTCCTAGAATTCGTTTAGGATATTTAGGCCATTAACACCTTACAAAGTCGGCAACAATCCTTTCTTGTTCGGTAGATTGATAAATGTATCGCCATATTGCAACACCTAAGAACTTGTATTTCTTGTTAAAGCGAGTGATCGAATTGAAAAGGGAAAAAGGAAATGCAAGGATAAGATGGATTTGATGGCCCGGCCATGATGGAATTATCTTCCATGAGTTCTTTTGACTCATGAACTCATGAAAGCTGAAAAAGAGAGGGTGAAAGATCAAAAGAACAACACACCCTTTCCTTATTGTTAACTTCATTGTGCATGATTAGGTCAAATTTAACAAGAACTTAATTAATAAGAGAATGTTTTTGTGTTCATTCCAGATTTAAAAAAAAAGATAATAAAAGTTATATTATAGCTCATGACCAAATTATTCATGAGATCAGGAGTAGTTTACTTACTATTTAGAAATAAATTATACACAAATAAACTATATGCAGTACTTGTAATGTATGATTATAACATTATTTAATTTGTCATTGATATTTAAGAAATTCTAAATTTTAGATGTAAATACAGTTATAAAATTACAAACAAGAAAATAAGTTTTGTTTGTTAAACAGTTTTAGCCTTTTAAACCATAAACACAATCTTAGTAGCTCCAATTGAATTGATAAAGCCTTAAGTTTGATTCAAAATTGCTATTTAAGAGTTATGGTACTCCAATATCATTAAGTTAAATAATAACTCAAGAAAATATTAACAGTTACCCAGATCTAGATTTAATATATAGGAAAAAACAAACGTAAAATAGTATATTTGAATTTATTTTTTTTACTATATAAAAAATTTATCTTCTATTTAACGTGTATAAAAATAGTAGTAAAATTAAACATGGTACCGTCTCCCCTCGTAGCGTCATTGAATGGGTGGCGGTTAATAGAGATACTTAAATTCTCTATTGAGTTTTGACTCATCATCGACTATTACAGTATCGACGGTAAAATTAGCACAATCCATCAAATAATTCCATAAAAGGAATTTCTTTCCTGCATTGAATCACAACTCAACCTTGTCTTTTTTAAATTTTAAAAAATAATTCAAACGTTAAAAGTTCAAACAAAGTAGCTGAAAATTTTATTTAGAAAGTAGTTTTTGAAAACATTAATCTCATCCACTTTTTTTTGGTAAATTAAACCAACGAAAGCAAGATTTTTACTATTCAGTGAGCCAAGCAGTTAACGATTAAGAATTAGCAGCACACAAAACAAAATAAGATAAGAAAGAAAATACACAGACACTTGTCAACCTACCTGTTCACTTTCCACAATTTTTGTTTTTCCGGATTTTTTTTTTTTGCCAATTTTAGTAATTTTTATTGGACGAGGCCGCGAGAAAAGCGGGATTGTTACCGAGATGAGTCGTCTCGTACACCGGAAGCTCGTCTCTGTAACCGCCTCCGCCAGCGACACCGCCACCGCCTACGCCTCCTCTAACGGTAAGATTCTCCAACTCGAACAGATCGGAGCTCGAATCACTCATCTCGTCTTCCTCTTCTTCTTCGACCTCCAAGCTTCTCAGCATCTGCTCCACTTTCCTCCTCGCATCCTCTCTCGCCTGCTTCCCATCCGCCACCGAGATTGGCCGCCTCCGATCGTCTAACCTCGCAGCCGCCGCAGGATCACGAGCGCACGCGATCTTCTGGCTGCAGGGAAGGATTTCCTCGCCCATGACCACGCTCACCGGGTGGAACCTCACCGATCTCTTGAAGCCCTCGTCGTCCGAGGCCGGACCCCGCCTCGACGATGGCGTCTTCACTAGGCACGGACGGGAATGCGTTGACGCCGCCGAGCAGGGCGAGTCGTCGACGGTGAGCGGGGAGGGCTTCGGCTTCCTCTGTTTCCCCGCGGCGTTGGCGAAGAGGGAATTGAGGAGGCTGGCGAGGCGGGAGCCAGGCGACGCCGGCGTCTTAGATCGCCCCAGGTCGCGGAGCTTGTTTCGGATCGAGCTCGACCTGGTCCTCTCCCGATGGTGCTTCGCTGGAGGCGAAGGAGCGCGCTGCGTCGGCCGGGGAGGTGGAGGAGGAGGAGGGGGGCGCGCGGATACGGCAGCGGCGGAGCGAGAAGGCGGTGGGAGGGTGCGAATCGGCCGGATCCGGGCTCGGCGGCTAGCGGCCGACTCGGGCTCGGAGGAAGAGGAGAACCCGCCGTAGCTGGAGTTATCAGAGGAACTGGAGGTGGAGATGGGCTGGAGGACGCGGGGTCTGATCAGAGTCCTCTCTTTCGAGGGCGGAATCGGGCGCTGCTGGGCGGCGGCAGGGAAGGGGTAGGGCTTTCCGCCGCCGTCGGACTCGTCGATCGAGCGGTAGATGACGTCGAGCAAGGTGGAGGAGAAGGACGGGTACTGCGGCCGCTCCTTCCCACATCGCTCCATTAATCCAATAGCGATTTTTCAATTTCAAGGAAAAAAAACAGAAGCCTTTTCAACCGTTCGATCGAACACTTATTTTATTTATTTGAAATTCCTTTGCAGGAGAACAGAGGAAAAGCGGAAGAGGAGCAGCAGGCAGCAGCAGTAGCAGCGGCGAGAAGAAGGAGGCGATGCTCTCCGCCTTATTATGGCGATGGGGAGTAACTCGCGCGCGTGCGATTGCTGACATGGCTTTCTTTTCTCCTTTATTAATTCTCCTATTTCAGTGCGGGGCCCAAGATGCTGTTGTCCGTCCGATCGGATCCGATCCTCAGCATGCAAGCTCTCGGTAAGAGTCCTTCCTGGTGCTGCTTTTTGGTTCAATGAAAATTAAGGTAGACTGGTGGGTTGGTTAAAACTACAAAATAAAGATGCCCGTTGCAGTCGTTTGTTATGTTATGTCATGTATGTATATAGGAGGGTGCGGATCGCATCGCGTGACAAGAAGAGTCCAAAATTTGACACTAAGCACAATCATTAAGCATTTAATTTAGACGAGCTATAGATGGAAGGCACTCGTGACACAAAAGGAAGCAAATATTCCTTGCCTTTAGTGTCCTTACAGTTGCCATTTTGGTACGAATGACATTAAATTAGCAGGAGAAAATAGGACAGCTCGATCGGTAAGATTGCTTTCTACTTGGGTCACGGTACGTAGAGTGTGGCCTTAGAGCTAGCTAGCTAGCATGGCTCTGAGAGGGACTAAAGCATACATGGCACTGAGAGTGCTTTGGAAGTAATCTAGCTTTGCTATGGGACCATCTTCTCGGCTGGGAATTTGGATAAAGGTTAGGGAAGCACGGGGATTTGGCAGTCTTCTCCATCATGAATGCCTTTTGTAATGGATACCAAGCTCTTCCTGCCAAGTAAGGAAGCAACGCTGGTATCCTTGCGATTATCTTTAATTAATTAGGGGCATCTGCCTAATAAATTCCCTGCGCTTTAATGCTTACCATAATATTTGAATTAATAGGGCACGTCCTTCGTCTTTCATTTTGAAGGAAGGAATATAGAAGCCATTTATATGTCTTTTTTGGTTGGACATCTGGTGATTAGTGTAATTTAGCTCACTGACAAGCAAGTTGCTTAATTAGTCGCACTCAATTTTTCCTCAAATTGGCATTATTAGGCGCCTAAACAGATCAACCCTAATTTTCAGGCTGGGTTTTCCTTAAGACTTGCACAATAGTACTCTGAATACGAAGACTTGACATCACGAAGTTGAATTACTTCACAGTCTCAGAGTATATTAAAGCTCAGATGTTTGTTTATGAGATGCACAAGTTAATTTTCTATTAGTCGAATAGTACTTAGTCTGTCCGTGCCCATTTGGTTGCTTGTGACAGCCAATTAAGCATGTGTTACTACTGCTTGCTTTTTCTAAGGGCTGGATAATTAAGCATGATGTGGAGGTGACTAGTTAAGAGGGCCACAGAGAGGGGACGAAAAGGTGAGCAGTCCTTAAGATAAATCACAAAATTTCAGTAATCATTTGATCCTGTAGTGGGTACAGCAGGTTTTTTTTTTTTCCCCCTCTTCCCAGGGATTATAAAATCTATCTGTAGCCTAGGAACCATGCTGTCTTTCATTTGGATTTTAGTTGTTTTATGGAACCTGATGATGTGCAGGGTTTCTCTTCAAGAAGGCAAGAAAATGGTAAGACCTTTTCTGGAGTACCAGTTCCCATGAGGAAAAAGGAAATAACAACAGATTAAACTTATTAAAATTCTAGATTCATATATTAGGCAACAATAGTAAAAGACCACAACACAAACAGATCTTTCAGAAATGCTCATCTGGCCGCCATCATCATCAGTTATCTGACAACAATTTTATCTGGGATCGATGCTGGAGCTAGCCAGGCCTGTAAGAATCTTATGCTCGGAGTTAGATTCTCCTTGTATTGCTGAAATCCGTCAGTCGAGTCTGTTCTCCAGAAAGGCAGAAGAAGGATCCTCAAAGATCTGCCCGAATCTGACTGCACAGCCTCGGTGGAGTGAGCGAGCTAAGCACCCATGCAAATGGTGGGTGGGGCAAGCAGCCCCCGCACACTTTTATGGATTTTCAACAAGTTAATTGTGAGGCTGTGGTCGCCCTCCGCCGGCGGCCCCCACGCCATTGGATGGAGTAATAATTGTGCTGGCTGGCTCCTCCTCCAACCGGCCGGTCGACTCACACATCCTTACCGAACCATTCCACAATTGTTCATGACCATGACCCACCCGATTTGGAATCTTGTGCCGCATTGGTTCGTACCGAAACCGGTTTCTATATATTTATAAATAGAAACTTGAAACAAAAAGACATTAGTTTGATCGAACATAGTTAGCCTCAGAGCAAATGTAGATAGTAAAGAATCAACCAATCCAACTTTTATTACATTTGCCAGTAGCTAGCTAGCTAGCTAGCTAGCCTATGTATATACGATGATGGCCAGTTGTATACTCCGCAGTAATTAAGGAAGCAGCTGAACAGTGTAGACCCCCATGGCAGTATGATCGATCACTTTCTAAATTCTTATGCATGGTCCCAGATTAAATATAATGGATCTGCATCGCTGCGTGCCTGCGCTGCGCCTGGCATTAACTAATTACTGACTACGTGTGTTAAGCAGTGGCAGTGCACACAGCCCCACAAGCTGAGTGTGTAATATTGAATCAAAGGATAAAAATAATTACCACACAAACAAACGAAAGCTTCTTTCTGTAAATTAGATTTTTATTAAAAAAAAAATGGAAGGTTTGATGGGAAACGGATCCGAGACCGTAGGTGGGTGGACCAGAATCCAAACTTGCTGAGTTCGAATCCAACAACTTCTGACATTTTCTTTTAATGCATGTGCTCCTCCGCCCACGTGTGTTCTTCTCTATCTCCGGCCTGGTTTTTTAATATTTGTTGGATATTTTTCTGTAAAAAAATATAGGTATATTGAACTTTAAAGGATCCAATTAGCCATCTACAATGAGTAGATAATTTTAATTGGTGTAGCTTGGTATAGTGATATAGACCTTGTCTCATTTATCTTGATATTTTCTTTCGATTATCAAAGTAGTTTTATTTATCTTGATATTTTCTTTCGATTATCGAAGTAGCTCTACATACAAGAGACATATTTTTTTTTTTATATCGTCGCTACCAACTTAATTTCATTAGTCGTTAAATTATCTTTTTGGATATCGACACAACCCCTTTGGATAAATTTATTCCTAAGGATAATAGTATTAAGATCGAGGTGAAGACTAGATCTTTTTTCCTTAAGATGATATTGTCCCGCCCAAATACTTATGGTTTATTCACAATCATTTTCCAAGATACAACGACTTGCGTCTCGAAATAGGAGCATTCCAAATTTAGAACCCTGTCGAATTTTCAAAGTCTTGAAACTCTTAAGAGAAGAGAGCGAAGATAACCCAAAAGGAGAATTCATAACTTAAGAATTGAGTATTTTGAGCGGAAAGAATGATGTTTATTTTATAGGGATGAAAGATTACTCCTAAGAGGTAAAAAGTTTCTTCTAAGAGGTGAAAATATATGGGATGCGTCTTTTCTCTTAAATCTTTACACTTAAATCTTCTCACTATGATTAATTAATTAATTTAATTAATTAATATGATTAATCATTTACTTAATTTATTATAAATATTAATTAATCAATTAATTAATATCATAATAATTAATCTTTTAATCAATCAATAAATTAATCAATGAAATTAATTATATTTTTATACCCCTCAATGGTTCTATATACTCGAGTTAACATTTATTTATGAATCTAACTCGTATTCGAATTAAATTTTCATTCGATCATATCAAACTAATTCTTTATTAGATATTAATTTCTCATTCGCTCAAAAAATTAATTTACGACGATCGAAATAATCGTCTTATCCCTATTTATTACTAAACTAATTTTCCAACCATTTTTAATTCAATGACTTTTTTTTTTTTTACATTTTTTCGGGGATTTGCAAATTTGTTTTTTTTTTACTTTTTTAATTTAGCTGTGACGTATTCTTAAAGATAAATAATATTTTTTATAAATAAATTTAATGTAGTAAAAAAATATTTTATAACGTAGTAGGTAATTTTTTGTAGAAATTTTTTAAAGCGTGAAAATAATATATATTTTAACTTTCCGCTAGCCAAAATAGTTAGTTTTTGAAGGCTTATCCAACAGGAAGTCTGGAATTATTTTATAGTTTTGATTAACGTATCTTAACAAATATAACTTGTCAGATTAAGTTAAAAAGCATATAAATAAATTTCTGTGAGAATACGAATTAATGATGATTTATATTGTCATTTTGATCATTCAAAGTCAAGTAAATTTTTTTGACAATATTTTAATGGTCTTTTATAATCAAAGTTGAAAAGTTAAGTCAAGTCTAATGGTTAAAAGTAAAAAAAAAAAAACAAAGATATATATAAGCTAGTATTGATGTTAATATTTTTGCTTTACTTAGTATCCAACTATTTTTGAGATAACTAATCTAAAAGTCCCATCTTCATTCTCTCAAATGTATTATAAAAATCTTCTTCTCGAACGTAGAGAAATCTCGTACAAACTTAAGCACTAGAATAAAAAATAGAATACGAAAATATAACAAGAATAAGGAAATAAATGCAATACAATGAACACATTGCTTTTGATCTTTTGTTATTTGGAAATGCCTCTTGTTGACTCAGAAATGCAACATCATGTCACTTTAGAATCACCAAAAATCGACATAAGCAATTATGTCTTCAAATCTTCACGAAACCCTTTTTTGAGGATTCTTTTGATACCTTCTAATCAATTGACTTACTCTCAATCGATTGTTATGTCAACTTGACTGTTCAAAATTTGTAGAACAACTCTTTTTCGTCATCTAATCAATTGGTAAGTTATACCAATTGATTTGTCAACTTCTAATCGATTCAAAAGTTTTTTCCTCTCGCGAGAATCTTTCAATCGATTCCAACAGCTCCTATATTCTTGCGAACAAGTTTTAATCGATTACCCTAATCAATTGGTGAAGTCTAAATTGATTATCCAATCGATTCCAAACTCTTTTGATCTTAGAGAATCACTGCCCAATCGATTAGCCTAATTGATTAACATTGTTGAATCAATTGCAATTCCAAGCATTTCTGATCCCATGCAAAAAAAAAAAAAACCTTGATCGATTGAAACCAATCGATTCACATGAGGCTTAATCGATTGATCAATCGATTCTCAGCATTACCGTGCTTTACGAAAAGCTCCCAATTGATTAAGAAATCAGTCTAATCAATTGGAAACAGATCCCAGTCTAATTGATTGGTCTTGGGCTAATCGATTTGTCTAATCCTAAACTCTGAACTTTAGTTCAGAGTTCCTTTGTCCAATCCAAAAGTCATTCAGGACTTGTTGGAACTTCCCGTTGCCTAGCATCCGGTCAACCTTGATTTGTTAGGGCTTCTTCACCAAGTACCCAGTCAACATTTGACCCATTTGGATTTTTCATCTAGTGTCAACTCCCGTTGGACTTCTGAGCACCAAACATCCGGTTTCCCTTTGACCAACTAGAATTTTTTTTTCCTTATCTATCCTCGCTAGGACTTCTATTACCCAGTTTTCAACTAAGTTTTCACTGCCTAGGCCCTCTAGGACTTACATTGCCTAGGTCTCGACTAGGTCTTTACTTCTTAACCCCGCTAAAACTTCTATTACTTAGTTTCCAACTAGGTCTTCATTGTCTAGTCCCGTTAGGACTTTCATTGTCTAGTCCCGTTAGGACTTTCATTGTCTAGTTTCCAACTAAGTCTTCACTATTTAGCTCCGTTATAACTTCTACTGTCTAACTTCACTCACTAGAGCTTTTCTATTGTCTAACCTTTAGTCATGACTTTCCATTGCCTAACTGTCAATTAGATTGCCTAATCTTTAATTACGACTTCACTGTACAAGTATCCAGTGCTCACTTGATTTACCTCTCTCACATATTATCAAACATAGAAACTCAAGCTTGAGTTAATTCGAGCTTAATTAAACTGGTCAATCTTGACCCGAGGGCGATGCATCAACCATTTTATGGTCAAAATAAAAAAACATAAATGATTGATTCTGTCTGAAAATGAGAGGGTAGAAAGCTGGGGATGTGGCTGCTGCGTTGACTGGATGTAGACCGCGTCCTAATCTGAAAAACAAGCAACGTCAGTGCCGAGCCAGGGAAGGACTCCCCGGCGTTGGCCCTCCGACGCTCAAGTCAGTCACCGGATGTGTAGAGGAAAGCGGAGCAATAATAACGCAAGTCTAAACAGTGAATAATGTGTATCTCCCGCGGTGCTTGGACCCCCCTTTATATAGAGCCCTGGTAGGCGACATGCACGCTCCTCGAAACGTGGATACATTCTCCAATGTGTCATATGAAAGGATCTGTCAGGAAAATACCTCTGATATCATACCTTAATAGGGCATGCATATCCTTGACAAGACAGTAGAAAATTATGTCGTACAATCTACCTGTTGACCATGTCTTGTGTCAGCGGCAATATCTCCCAAAAGGATATCGAGAGATATAACAATAGTCTTGCTACTTGGTCGAGCGGGATAGCCTCTCCGCTGGGACTCCTCCGCTTTGTCGGCCTCAACTGCTCTTCCTTGCGGTGATCGATTGGCTGTAGTAGCTTGTATTGTCCCTTCAATCGGGCAGGCTCTTCGGTCTCCTCAGTGTCCTATCGGTCCGCATTGAGCGTCTGACTGTCTTATCATATTATCCCGAGCTAGACGGCTGGCCCGTTCGGACACTGATTATCTGACCAACCGTTGTAGCCTGTTGCCAATTGGACACTGATCGTTTCGACTGATCATTGTAGTCGATCTCCGCTCGAACATTGTAAGCGAGCTTTTTGACACCTTGGTGTTGATCATCTTAACTTTGACCTCCACCTCGACAATTAATTCGTATCGAATTAGCTCCTATTTATCGCTGTATCAATGATCTTACTACTAGAGCATCATAAATATAATACAATAATAGTCCCGTATTATTATTTTTTTACTTAAAGATCATCAAAATAAATTAAAAGGAGGATTATCTCATGTTATAATAAAATAATAAAAATATTTCAGTTAAATTAATTATAATTATTATTTTATCTATAACAAAATTTTGAGTTTTTTTTTTTAAAAAAAAAATCCTCACACGCACCGAGTAGTGCTGCATCTATCCGACAATTTTCCAAACCGATTGGATTTCTTTATTTATTTTAATAAAATTGCTAAATTGTAAGGCAACAGTTTGTCACGCGGGGCGGAGCAACGGCTAACGATTTGTGCCGACCAACGGAAGTGAACAAAATCTGACACGATCTTTGTATTCCCGAAAGCATATAACATGATGACTCAATATAAAATGATATTATGTCAAACAGAATTAAAAAAAAAAACAAAAAAGAAAGGTAAATTTATAATTTTATGAAAAAGTAAAAATAAATAAATAAATAATTTTTTCTCTCCCAAAATATATCACATGATTGCAGACAAGGACTGGCTTGATGCGGCAGGTATCATCCTGCCAACGGAGAGTTTGGAACCCTGCGATAGAATTGAAAGGATCAAACAAAAATAACCCCTTTTTCCCTGCCAGATCTCACCAGCTTAATTACATTCTGTAAATTTGGACCACCGAAACCCGCCACTTAGTGAAACATGAATTTGTGCATCGCACTCAGGTGCCATTAATTGGCACCATCCACCGTGCCGATATATACGATCTTGGCATGTAGTGGTCACATGGTGGGTCGGTTGATCATTCGTGTTATGGGACAATGCATCCAGTCCTCTCATGGGGCCTTAACATATATCCCTGCTCCCGGGCTATTCAACATTCCCATGATCCGATTCCTATTATATTCCTCGGGTGTTATGGGATCATCTGGTCTGGCCTGTCGAGTGTCGACCTTTCCTGAGCTAGTACTGAAGGATTAAGGATGTCTGTCCCGAATTGAATCCATGGGTCTTATCAATCTTAATCCCGGGTGCGTTTCCCTTTTTCTCAGGAGAAAAAGAGGATCACGAGACAAGCCATATGGGGTGTGGGAGCTGGGAGGGAGGCAGCTGTTTTATGATGGCGAATAAGAAAGACATCGTCCTCGACCGTCCATGCATCAGTGGGTTGCCTCACTTTGGAGGGGCACCCTGCGGCCAAAGCGCACGCACCCGTCTCGAGTGGGATATCGGTAGCAGCTGAGTGCCTTCTATTTTTGTCCGCTGGAATCAGCCGCACTCACTCGCGGAGGATGCGATGGTGATGTGATTGTGATGTGGGTTGTGTAAGGCCCATGGACAAAGCCTGCTGGGCCTGATTACTCGATGAGCCTGCTATCCTTCTTGTTGAGCAACCTTGTTAGGGAGAGGGGATCCTCGGGTCCACTTTTTGTCGATCAAGGGATGATTTACAATGTAATTGTAGTTGAATCGTCATCGCGATTCGGCCGCCATTAGTTGCAATCCCTCCCTGGGCTCACCTTCCCATCCAGGTTATAGGTTAGGTCGGGCTGGATGGCCGGAGGCCTCCCCTTGCTCGGCAGCCCAGCCATTCGCCCACTGCCGACAGCCTCTGAGCAACTTTCGGTTATCCACCTCGATCCAAACTATAACCTGACTGGGAAGATAAACCCAGAAAAAAATTGCAACCAATTGTATTGTGGATTATCCCCTAGTCTATAAAAAATGAACTAGAGGATCTGGTCTCCTTATTAAGAATTATAATTTTTTCTGAACATAATGAAGGATCCAATCCGAATGAAGGAGGATAAAGAAGAATTTTTATTTAGATAAGATTAAGTAATCAAAAAATTGAATATAAATATTCTTAACGATAGGTCTATTAGAATTCTACCAATATACCACCCGAATATTAAAATTAATTCAAATAGTTCAGCACCCACGTGAAGTTAATTTTGTAAAAATTAGTATCACATTTAAGTCTTGGTGTTGATTTTTATAGCTGATTTTAGTGTTAATTTTTGAAAATTAATACCATAGTAATGTTAAATTTTGATTTAACTAAAATAAAAATAAAAACAATTATCTAAAATAATGAATTTTATTTTAAAAATAAAATTTTAAAATAATCAAATTAAAATTTATAAATTTATCCAGTTCGTCAGTTTTATTAAATTTTTGCTCATCCCTTGAAGGATGAATATTCGATTCTTTCGATGAATATGGAGATAAAGCTAAAAGTTGAATATCTGCTAAGGATGAAGATAATATAATAAATAAAGATGACAGCTAAAAATATAAAATTCTATCAAACTCGACCACTGCCATCTCTAAACCAAAGCAAGCAACCTTATCACTTACAATTTATTAGACTTTCTTCATCCTACCAATTCTTCTTCCTCACTGATTGTAGTTATTTACTCTACTCAGTTTTCGGTAGAAGAGCTAATGATCAGGTCTGCTGAAACAAGGATAATTATATTTGCCGACAATAAACACAGATAAATTTTAGCTTCAGACAAACTGATGAGAGAATAAAATAACTACATATTCTTCTCATATGGATAGATCAAGCATGACAAGTATTTACCCTAACAGAACGACGTTTTACATAGACCAGACACCGGCATTATCATTGAAGGTTAACTGCGGAGATATTTGAGTTCTATCAATACATCTATATGAAGAATTATAATATTGTATTGATTTTTTTTAGTAGTTTATTCATTTTGGAATCAATTGCCTTGGAAATGATGATTCTTTGCGTGCACTTGAGTAGGGTGTCTTTTAATTTAATTTAATGTTAAATTTGAGTATGGTAGTTAATATTGTATTGATTTTTCAGAGGCCTCGTCTGTTTAATAAAATAATTCAAAATATAAATTAAAAGTTATGTGGAATCCGTAATCAGTTTCAAGTATTTGTGCCCGCTAAAATTTGAGAATAAAAATGAATGACAAAAGTCACTTGCTTCAGTATTTATCATTATGATTTTAATAATTTCGTCAAATATTTAATATACCTTCACCAAATTATAATGCATCCAGTTTTTTAAATTATAATAAAGTATAAGAGAAATATTGACAAAATCAAACAAAAAAAACCAGAATAAAATGACACTAATAAAATTGTAGAGGATATGTTTAGAAAATATTGAAAAATTACGAGTTAAAATGAAATTTACCAAAAAATTAAAAATTGTTATCTCTGCTGCCTGCCTTTCTTTTCAGCTAGTCACTGAAACGTCCATGGAAGTAAGCCTTGTTCTCTTCCTTTCCTCACCTTGGGTTTTGCTCCCCTTGAACAGATCCTACAAATAGCAAAGCAACTCAGAAGATTCCTTACTGATGGGAAAAGCACCATGGCCTTCTGCTAATAGCAGAAGCATATAACAAACAAAAATTTCCAATTTTTTTTTTTCACATTATCTAAAAGTAAACATTGATGAAGCAATTTCCCAGCTTTACCATTCTGATTCTCTAACCAAACTTTAAGTACTTGAAGTTGAATGTTAAGACATTACAACATTCTACAATATTGCAGTTATCTTGAAGTAATGTAACAAAACGAAGTTGGCATTATCGTTGAAACTTCCAGTAAATTAGTAACACATCTGTGAACTTGCAGTGGAGCTTTTGGCAGAAGTTTGGCTAAAATTGTTGTCTGTCTTTGGTTGATAACCGAGAAGGATCAAAAGAGGACTAGCTACTGATGCTTCAATCGTTCAACACGGCAAACATTGGAAATTGATTGACCGTTACAACCTCCGAAGGCCTAGCAGTTGCCACTCTCCAATTTGCTGTGTTGCTACCGTCCCCGTACTCAAACTTCATCGCGGCTGGGCAGAAGTACGCCGGAGAGTAATCTCTGTAACCACCATGGTAGGATACATCGTGTGTAAAGGTTTCTGCCTTGTCATCTGAAGAGTTATGGTTATTTCTCACTGAAGGTGAAACTTCAGGTGGAGCATCTGACAGTAAAGGGTCAGGAGCATAGTAGGCCTTTGAATTCCACAGCATTTCATTCGGACCCGAGTTTGTAGGCTCAGCAATGGTCATCTGATCAGACGATGTGGGAGTGGTTTCTTTTGGTGGTCGTTTAGTGAGGTCGCCACCGATTAGGGGGGAACTCGTGCAAATGCGCTTGACATTGTAGTTGCTGATGTCAAAGTTCGTCACTGCATTTGGCCCCCTGAACTTGATGGCGGCGATGTCGTAGGCTTCTGCAGCCTCCTCTTGAGTGCCTGCAGAGTAGATAACACTTGAAGAATGATCAAATAGTCAATAGCTAATTTGATGAAAATGAAGTACTTCACTTGAGAAATAGTTCTTAGAATGATGACAAGAGAGTGATTCAGAGCGACATTTGATAAAATACGAATTTGGAAACAAATACATCACCCAATTCAAATTCTGACTAAGAAGACCAATCCATCACCAATTATCAATACTCGTAGAAGAAAGAAGAGTTTCTCATGCATGCAAAACTTGAATACAATCAATTAAGCGGACTGATGGTTGATTAGTTGCATATATGCATTCTTGTATGAAGAAGTTACTCACTGAAAGTGCCAAGGTACAAGTCCTTGTTGCCTGCGACTCTTCCGATTCTAGCTTGCCATCTCCCATGCTGGTGGTGCCTATGATGACGAAAGAAAAGGGGTTCGTGCTATGGTTCAAGACAAAAAAATGCTACAAGGCAGTATATAAAAGTGCTGTGCTTAAAATGCTAACTAAAGTTGGGATTGCCAGGACCTTGTCACTCCTCTATAAACCGATGCCCCTCTCGAGAAGCCACTGCTCTTCCTAAATATATTAAGAAAAAAAAACGAAGACAAGAAGTTTGTGTGATCCATTTCAATATGTTTGTTAGGATAAATTTCAGTATGCTTTCTAAAAGGATAAGTGTAGATTAACCTTCGAAGACTGGCAATGAACTCTTGACGGGTCATGTTCTTCATCTCTCCAAGCTGATTCTCATAGGTGCTCAGCTGCGATAAGTAGCCACAAGGGTTCAAAGAGATTATGCTAATTAATATGCAATGGATTCATTTCCACCTACCGGAAAATTTGTGTGAGTTGTTGGTCCCCAATACTTGAGTGCAGCCAAATCATATGCCCTTGCCGCCTTTTCTTCCTTGTCATACCCTCCTACAATTCAACATACACAAAACGGATACATTAAAAGACTAGATCCGAGCCTTAAAACAAACTAACTATGCACCACTTACCAAGATAAACTACCACCAAAAGAATGGAGGATCAAGAAATCCATTTAAGGATGCCATGGAAAAAGAAACAACAAGAGGTTAAAAGTCTCCCCTTAATTAGATAATTCATAAGCTCGTAGCCAATTCGATGGATGATTTGAAATAAGCAATGCAGTACCTTGCCTTCCTTTTCTTGTTTGACCTTCCCTTCTACATGTGTTGTCCCACAGGTGGGCTTCATATCTTCCGGTCCATCTATGCCTAAAGCACACACCAATCTTGTTTACACTTCATTAACATAAGTAAAGCTTATTATATTCCAAAAGTGCTCACCTTGTCACTCCCCTATACTGTGAGGTTCTTTGCCCGAAAGTCTCAATAGACTTGCGAGGAACAAGTTCATGGGCTGATGATTTTCCATTCGAGCAATTGAGATCAGTGGTGGCCTCCGGCAAAGATTCCTCAGTGGTCGGAACAATTTCATGAGAACAAGTCTGAAAACCAGGGCCCATAGAGAGGCTTAATGATTGGGACTCACTTGCCTTGTTCAGTTTCCTATTATCCGGTACATATTGGTGTTGCCGTAGCCATGACTTCATGCTAGAAATGGAGGTTGAACTTTCCATTCCTAAATTATAGATGGAACTTGTAGTGGAGCTTTGGTTAGCATTTGCAATGAGGAACGCCGGCTTGGGGGTGATTCGATCATCAAACGATTGGCGAGGGTGGTGGTGGTGGTGCTGGTGGAAGCAGTGAATATAGGGGTATCCCACTTCGCCTTTTTCCGCTGACGGTGTTATCACGGTGGAGGTGATTGAAGGGGGAATGTTAACATTGATTCCATCTACGCCCAAGCTGTGGTGATAATACAAGTCGTGGAATTGCGAGATGGGCTGCTGTTGTTGCAGGGATTGGTGCTCACCATTGGGATTCCCTGAGTAGCTACCCAAAAAATCCTCAAACTTTGGCCCTTGTTCATCATGGATAGGGCTGGCAATTACATCATATTTCCAGTCTAAAAAAAATTCCAAGCATCATTCATAGTGTTAGTGAATCTTATCCATGTTTTACCATGTTAAGGAATCAAACTTCAACATCTTTCAATAAAGGAACAATTAAGTTAATGCCTCAGTTCAATTCTTTCTTAAAGCGAGAAACTACCAACATCAAGTAACCTATCTTAGATCCAAACCCAAGTTACTCACTTTTTCTGAAAGAAAGGACCAACTTTTGAAGACGAATATTGATTAAAAAATGGACTTTTTCGACATAATAAAAGTACTTAATTCAATCAAACACTATATGGATCCAACAACTTAGAAGGAACTGTTATTAGAGAAGGGTAAGGCCCTATCTGTACAAATTCCTTAATGAGAATTTCTCCAGAAATCAATGACTTCATGAAAAAAGGGTAGGAAAAGATTAGCAAACATAACCCCAATCACACATATTTTCAAACAAGAGCCAAGCAAAAATGACAAGAGGTCAAAATGGATGAGAAGGATTGCATGGATTCAACTGGAACCAAGATAGATAAACACCTAAATCCATAGACATAAACTTGGACAACAAACCCATTTCTCACACAACAAAAAAATTTGGATAGATAAGAGATGAGAATAGATTAACAAAGCCTAACATTCTCATCCTACCTGAAGCAGGGGGATGCCTCAAGGGTGGCTCCATGAGGGAAACGGAGGCATCAGAATTCAGAGGCATAAGAACAAGAGGATTGACAGGAGGGTCAGTGCCAGTAGTAAACCCCACCTCCTCACCATTCCCTCCCTCTCCACTCCCATGCAACTCATCTTCCTCAACTTCTCCCCTGCTGGAAGACAAGGAGAAGCCAAGCCAGTCGTTCACCTCCATCAAGCCCGAGAAAACTATGATGCAAGCTGCAACCCAGAAATCAAGAAAACTACGATGGGAAGCTCTATGGGATGTTCTCTATATCGACTCCTTGCAAACCCAAGAACGAGGTGGTGGCAGATTAAAAGCAGAGGAGCGGCAGGAATCAGAGGCGAGGCTTGGCCCTGTGCGATTTATTGTGAGGAAGACTTGCTTATTTGATTACGCAGCAGGATGTTTAACGTTTTTGTCCTCGCGTTTGGATTATAATAAATAAATTTGTGGATGCAGAAGGAAAGATCAATGGGATACGTAAGAGAGCGAGTTTGGAGTACGTGTTTGTGTGCGTGCCGAGGCGAGCAGCAGAGTCTGCTCTGCGATGCCACCTCGGGACTCGTTCCATGACCCTCAACGTAGATAAGCTTGTTTGATGGAGGAGCAGAGGCAGCAGCCACCGCTCCTTGAAACCGTCCATACCTTCCCTGTTTTTTCTTCTCCAGTTTAATTCTTCCGCTCGTTTAAAATAAATTAAATAGCGAAAAAAAATCACGGATACTCAATCAGCCTGTTAAAGTAATATATATATATATACGCGCCAGATTTTAATACGTTGTCCGATCCCCTTCTCCGACTCCATTTTCGATCGTCTTTCTTGTATTTATTCGGTGAACAAAATATAAGGCCGGACCGTTTATTACAGGATCAATCGAGTTGTAAGATTTAAATATCTTTTATATATTGTTAATTTTTTTTTAAAAAGTACTTTCTAAAACCTAAACACCAAACCAGAAAAAAAAAATTAACACCAGAAGCCTATTGATTACCCTTAGATGGTGTGCAGAGTAATAAATATAGTGAAATATTATCTTGCAATTCCATCCGTGAATATCTGGTGAGCATCTAAGTTATTTTTTTTATGATTTAAAATTTAAGATATAATATTTAAGTTACATAAAGTGAAAATAAAGAAAAAATAACACTAAGTACTTATATACACCAAGTATAATTTATTCTAAAGCTCAGGATTTAGACATAGGATTTAAAGTATACAACATAAAGTGAATAAAGGGTATATATAGAGAGACTTGCTATGCTGCTGACCATCTGCTACGGATTCGTGTACATTTCGATTTGAGGCACTTCAAATGCATTGGAGATGTTTTCGTAAGGTTTTTTTTAGGATTGAGGTGCTTGGATTAAATCCAGACACCTCAATTTATTTATTTTTTATTTTTTAAAATCAACATTTTCTTAAAGATAACACTATACCCCATGAGCATATAAAATTTTTAATCTTAAATACTATAACTCAATAGGGAAGCCTAAACTCTAGAAGGAAAATTTTATTAGCTTAAACTAATTATAACCCAACTCCTAAATTCTAAAATCTTAAACTCTAAATCTATATATAATATATCTTGTGAACATTTAAAATTTTTAATCTTGAATACTATAACCCAAGAGAGAAGCTTGAATCCAAGAGAAAATTTTTTTATTAGCTCAAACCCATTATAATCCAATTTCTAAATCCTAAAATCTTGAACTCTAAATACATATAATATATCCAAAAAAATAAATTAAAAAAACTTTTGATTCAATCCAGGGTGCCTAGATTCACCTAGATTGAATCAAAGTGTCTTGAATTCAACCCAGAGTGCCTGGATTCAATCCCGACACCTTGGGTCTGCATATATATATATATAGGATTCAATCTCGTCACCTTGGGTCTGCATATATATATATATATATATAGTTACAAAGATCATGTAAGAACATTCAATTCATACTTAAAGAAAAATGGTTCGTGCGACAAAAAACATACTGAACAATTACTACTAAGAAAATTGTTACACTTAACTTAGCTGCTCTATAGAATAAATATGAGACATCAATATCTTGTATTACCCCAGATTAAATCATGTACATCAATATGAATATCTCTAATACCTCATAATGATTATTATGTCGAAAGCATGTTCAATATCTCTAATCAATACAATTATTCACAATCACATTTTAATTACTCAACAAAAAATATAACTAATCGATCAGTGAATAAATGCCAGAGATGTAAAATAATATTAATCTTCCTTTTAGTTAGAATCTATTCATTCTAATTAGTCACTTTCCTAATTATGCTCTATAGACCGAATTATCCATAGCCAATAGGAAATATGCTAAAGTAGCATACACTAATTAGAACTTCAAGTAGACAACTAAATAGTCACTTAGGATAAGATTGAGATTAACTTATAACCTCAAGGGTCTCACATAGTGGAGAAAAAAAGATCTATTTTCCTACTACCCTTATTGTCGTCATAGCACATGTGGTATGAATCATATGCTATAATATTTTTCTCTTTACAAAAAAAGAGTACATATTTTTCTTAAAATTTAACATCGTATATATTTTAATTTAGACATACCTAATGTATAATCTTGAATTCAACATTTGAATTGCAATATGACCTTAAGCATATTTAGTAAATGGTGAGTTCAAGTACTTTGATCATTAGTAACACATAAATTATCTCTTCTTAATATAATTATCAAAGCGACCTTAATTACTCAGTGTGTCTGTATTCATAACTACATAAGTTGTCCCTAAGTAATGGTCTTACCTCTATTTATACTTAACAAATAGAGATAATTATCCATATGACTGAACTAATTTCAACCTGCTAACGTACTCACCAAGACTTTTGTCCAAATGTAACAAAGATATTTACAATGAATAGATCATGATATTTCATATATCTAATTATCTTTACAAAGTGTTACATTTTATGAAGTCCCAAAAACTTCACATGTCCTCGAAATAACTTTTTAGTTAATGACTTGGTAAAAGAATCTGTAAGCATAACACATGTAGAGATATACTCAAGAATTATATTTTTCTAGTTAACAATATTCCTTATAAAATTATACTTAATTTATATATGTTTGTCATTGGTGTGATATTTGGGATCTTTGAAAAAAGTTATAACAACTTGATTATCATAGTACACTATAAACATGACTCCTATTATCCTCAGCAATCCTCAGATACTTCAGGAACCTTTTCAACTAGACAGCTTCTTGCACAACTACTGCGCAAGCCACATACTTGATTTCCATTATTAACGGGCTATAGAAACTTGTTTCCTGTTGTTCCATCAGATAATGTCATCATTCAACAAGAAGGTATAGCCAGATGTGGATTTTTTTGTCAGCAAAATCTTCTACTAAATCTGCATCTGTATAGCCCTTCAGACTTATCTTAGATCCTTGGAAACAGATACAATAATTTGTTGTTCCTTTGAGATATCTAAATATCCTCTTCACCACTTTCAAGTGTCTTGATCCTGGGTTTAACTGAAAATGGCTAACTAAGCCAATAACATATATAATTTATATCAGAACGAGTACACAACATAGTTTATATTAAACTACCAATGACACTGGCGTATGATTTTTTTTCTATATTTCGATTATTTTTTTAAGAGTCTTGGGATATATACTTTTGCTTAGAATAGTACCTCTTATTGCAAGTGCTTGTTCAATATTACAATCTGACAAATTGAAGTGTTATAGTATCTTAGTAATATAAGTCTCTTGAGATAAACCTAAAAGCTTTTTTGATCGATGTCTAATGCTCTTTACTTCTAAGATGTACTCAACTTCTCTTATATCTATTATGTCAAATTATGATGAAAACTACGATTTGATTTCTATCACATATTTTTTTCACTTCTAGCTATTAACATATTATCAACATATAATGATAAGATGACAAATTTGTTAGTGTAAGCCCTAAGAGTCAATCAAGATTTGATTGACTTAGGACATATTATATCATATTTCATTAATTAAAGGTAATAATTATTATATTTACTTTAGATTTATGCTAGATGAATAAGTATAATAATGTCCTAGGGTAGTAGGTTCTAATCTACAGCATATCAATTGGTTGAATTAATAATGGGAGCTTATAGATATATATAGATACTACTCTTAACTATTCCTGGTCAAGCATTAATATGTAAAGATAATATTAATGCATTGAGACTAGCATATAGGTCAATTGATGACTTAATCCCACAAGTCATGGATTGAGATATCACGTTAACATATGAGTATATATTATAGAATATGTATTGAATTGACTAGTAATGAGAATGTTTCATGGATAATCATATGAGTGTCATAAACATTCTCATAGTGAATATTGGTATGAATAATTCTTAAACCTGAAGTCACTACGGTTCCTTACATAAGGAGTTATATACTTTAGTATCTGCAAACGTCACCTGTAACAAGGTGGACTATAAAATTACTGGATATGCAATAAGTTATACGGAGGGATATGAGTGATGTAGATGGAATCTATTCCTTCCATATGATGGAAGTAATATCTATGATCCCCTTGATTAAGTAGGACACAAGAATACATGCCTATGCTCAAATTAGTCAATATCAGATATTTAGTTTTTTTTGATTAAGTGTGTCTACTTAGGGATCAAGAAACATAAATATTGATAAGAGAATAACATAGTTTATGCCTCATGGATCAATCTAGATATCAAGGATAGAAAGACCAAGTCATACAAGATAATAGATACAGAAAAGTTAAATCGAATCTCGACATTTTCATCACTTGGGTAGCAATAATGCATTTCTATATGTCATTCATTGCTTATGTATCTAAAATGATTTTAGATACATTGCCAACGTTACGAGAGTATATTGGATCACCCATAATGAACATGTTAATTTGGAGATGAGTTTATTTTAATTTGACTAAAATATGATGGACCCTAAGATTATAGAGTTAATTCTAATCCGAATTTGACTCATTCAATTAGACTCAAATGAATTTGGATTAGACTCATTGGATTAATGGGTTAGACTCATTGCCTTATTAGGTTAATGCCTCATTGGGTTAATAATTAATCTAATATATTAACATCCAACCCGCTAAAGAGGATTAATATTTATTAATAGAGATTAATGGAGTATTCATGAAAAGGGAGACCAAAAGGCATAAACCTTTTGTATTCATTGGATGAGTACAAAAGTCATTTGTAAAGGTAACCTTTAGGTGAAGTAACCTTTTTGGTAAAGTAAATTTTTGGTGAAGTAACTCTTTTGGAAAAATAACTTTATATAGGTGAAGTAACCTTTTTGGGTAATCATCTTTTTAGTTGTTGCTTTTCTTCCTCTTCTTCTCTTGGCAAAAAATAATCTTGTGTAGTTCATGAGACAGACGGAGGACGTGCCCGTGTGGATACCATAGAGGCGCGAATGTGCTGATTGCGCTGAGATATGCATTTGAATCAAAGTTGCTGTTGGGAGTATTGGTTCACACAATAAAGATAACTATTCTATCTGATAGAATAGAAAAAATGTAGTATATAGTATTCGCAAGGATCTTTGAAAGGATCCTTTTTTCTCTGTGTTATGTGTTGTTTTATGCATAAGATCCCTACAAAACTTTCCTTTTTTTCCTTTTTAGTTAAACACAATGATCCTCATTGATTATTTTAAAACCATAAGATAAAATGACTTTATTAAATCTTATGTTCCATTGTCTTGATGTACTTTAGCCCTTATAGACTTTTTAAGTCTGCATACTTTATTCTTTTGGCTTTCAGTAATATAACCTTCTGGCTGTGCCATATAGATTTTCTCTTCACGATTACCATTAAAGAAAATCATTTTTACATTCATCTAATGTAATTTCATGTCAAAATGTACTACTATAGCTAAAATGACATATATTGATATAAACTTTACAACTAGGGATAATGTCTCTTCAAGATCAATACCCTCCATTTGGGCATATCCTTTTGCAACTAGTCAAGCTTTGTATCGATTAATTGATCCATCCACTTTCCTCTTGATTTTGAGAATCCACTTATTCCTAATAGCCCTTCAGCTTGGAGGAAGATTGACTAAATCCTAAACTTGATTCTTTCTCATAAACTTCATTTCCTCATCTATTGTAATTTTCCATTCTTCTCTAACTGAGCATCTCAAAGCTTCCTCAACCGTTCAAGGTTCTTTATTATCAATTGGGAGAATTATTAATGCCTTATTCTCAATATCAAACCTTGTTTCAAGAATAATCTAACAACTACTTCGAAGGTTAGATTGTTGAGAAACTAAATCAGTGAATGACAAATCACTCTCACTAGGTTAACTAGATTTAGGCATCTCTCGTGATACCTGATTTGTTGATAAAGGAGCATTGCCCTCCTCCTCTATCATACATAAATAAATTGTCTTATCAACTTCACCTTTTGTTAGGAACTCAGTTATGAGAAAAATAACATTTCTAGACTCTATTTCAGAGATAGTTCCATCTTGTTGCTCACTAATAAAAACATAACACTTAGAAATATCAGAATACCTATAAAGATATAATTCTTACCTCTAGGTCCTAATTTTTTATATTTATGAGTCTCATCATGAACATAGATAGCTAACCCTAAGGTTTCAGATTACTCAAATTTAATTTTCTACTTGTCCAGCGTTCATATGAAGTAAATGGAATAGATTTAGAAGACACTCGGTTAAGTATATAGATTGCAGCTAATAATGTATATCCCCAATAGGAGATTGACAAATTAACTTGAGTCATTATAGACCTAACCATATCTAGAAGAGTTTGATTCATTCTTTCAACATTCCCATTTTGTTGTGAAATTCTAGGAATAGTTAATTATCTAATAATTTCTTTCTCATTACATATTATCATGAACTGATCATATAAATATTCTCTATGGTCAATGTGTAAGGTTTTAATTGTTGGTGCAATATCCCTTGGGTCAAGGTTGACCTGGTTGACTAAGCTTGAGAAGACTCAAGCTTGAGTCTTGATGTTTGGGTTTCGATGTTTGACAATACATGGAGACTGACAATACATGGAGATTGCAGGAGCAATCGTTCATTTGGGGAGATTGTTGGTATAATTCTCCTCTGGTTAAGGATGACCAGTTAGATGTGAAGAAGAGTCAAGTAGGTCAAGACTGACTGGATACTTGATTGGGAAGTCCCGGTGAGTGAAGCAAAATAGTTGGAAAATCCTGATGAGTGAAGCCAGATGAAAGACCTAGTGAGTGAAGTTAGGCAGAGGTGAAAGTCCTGGTGAGTGAAGTCAGGCAGTTTGGAAATCCTAGTGAGTGAAGCCAGGTGAAAGACCTAGTGAGTGAAGCTAGGAAGTATGAAAATCCTAGTAAGTGAAGCTAGGTGAAGGCCCTGGTGAGTGAAGCCAGGAACGTGAAAATCCAGGTGGGTCAAGGTTGACCAGACACCTAGTAATGAGAAGTCTAAGTAGGTCAAAGGATTGATTGGATACTTAGCACGAGGAGAAAAGTCCAAGTGGGTCAAAGGGATTGACCCGACACTTAGTGAGGAAGTCCTAGCAGGTCGAGGGTGACCGGATGCTAGGCATGATGTCCCAACAGGTTATGGTTGACCAGATGTTGGTTTTAGGGACTTTGGACTTGATTTGGCAAGTCACAAGTGAGCCGAATCGATTGACTCATGCCCAATCAATCGGTTGATCGATTGGGTGAGATGCCGCGACAAAACTTCTCCCAATCGATCAATGGATCAATTGGGGAGAATCGCCGTTCACACAGAAGTACTCCCAATCGATCAGCCGATCGATTGGGAGCCTCCAATCGATCGGGTGATCAATTGGGAGGCTGGAAAATCGCGAGAAGCTTTGAATCGATCAAACAATCGATTCAGGAGATTTCCAGAGAGCACAGAGGCGCTCTGGATCGATCAACCAATCAATCCAAAGCCTCCCCAATCGATTGAGAGCCATTCAATCGATTGGGATCCGACGTTGGTGCAGGTTATATGTAACGACCCAACTCCTGAGTACCAGACTGTGAGCCGGATCGCTACATTAACTACTGAAAATACTGTGCGGAAAACTGAGCAAATTTGAAATTTGCTAAACTAATTACTGTAAAGTCTTAACCTGACATTCTAGGAGTACCTGAGTGTTGTACACATGCTAGGAGAGACAATCTATGCCTCTTGGATGTCCTGCTAGCTGCAGTCAGACATTTCAACCGATCCGTAAGTCGATTGAGCCTTCGGAACGATTCACAGATCGTTCCAGCTGATACTGGCACGGATGCACCCTCTGGATCGGTCGAGACCGATCGGTCTGCAGCCTGTCGGGCTTAATGAGTGCGGTTCCTCGACTCCGGATCGCACCTGATCGGTCGGTAGACCGATCGAGCCGCTTACGATGCTATAGCTTCTGGATCGGTCAGCTCCGATCAGCCATCGATCGGTCGGTCGACCGATCGGATCGCAGATTTCGTCCCGAACTCTTTGGTGTTGGATCGATCGGACGACCGATCGATAGCATCTGAGAACATCTGTATCAGAGTGCTCGATCGGTCCGACCGATCCGAGATCCTCGATAGTAACGGATCGGTCGGCGACCGATCCAACTCGATATGAAATCGAGTTTCGATTTCAGAACTTCCAAGACCGAACGTGCCACAACTCACGAGACCGTTCTAGATACATGAAAACACTCAAGAATGTGAATACTCATATTCTAAACATGATGACTAAACAAGATATAGTTCACTAAACTGTAACAAGACTAATTCATAAAACCAGACGTGTTAAGTACTAAAACTGAATTAAAAGCGTGTAGATCCCAAGGATCTTTATTCCAGACCCCTTGCACACACACATCATTGTAGCATCGCCCTCCAACCTCCGCTAGTCCACTTTTCTTTTACCTGTATCTGCAGGATAAGAAAAGTAGTACCTATAAGCTTAAAGCTTAGTAAGAAACCATCTACCTCACTAAATCATGCATACGATGCAATTATGATTTTAAATCCTGTTGTTTGAAAAAACATACTGAACATGCAAGCATGGCATGGCATATCAAACAAAGCATAAACTGGAACTGAAACATGGCATAACATATAAAGCGAGCATGAAACTGAACTAGTCATGCATATGTCTAAATCTGTACATGAACTCAAATCATGTAAATTGAACCTGAACTGAATCGAAAGCTAAATTAGTGTTTTCATCACGGTTTCAAATTTGAAAACTATACATATAATAGATGAAAATACTAAACATCTTCTTTGGGCCACAGCAATGTTACTTCTTGTCGCGATCCCTCGAGACCCGGATTGCAAGTTCAATCCAGCAGGTTACTAGGTTATCTCGAACCTAGGGACGATGTGGGAGTCCAGCCCATGGATATCTGATCCAAGCACGATGCCAACTGAATAAAAGTAAAATACTGAATACTGTTTAATTTTACTTGCTGTTCTAGGTTATCTGAACCTAGAGCTAGGTTATCTGAACCTAGAGGCTACTGTGGGAGCCCACCCAATGGATATCTGATCCATATAGCTGTAATAACTAATAATAAACTGAATAAAATGTTTCTATTACATTTTATATGCTGTTAGGACGCCTATTGGTACATCCTTCTGAACTGGGCATTCTAC